>NC_043705.1:91834389-92134389 GCF_006229205.1 Suricata suricatta
GGCGGGGCTGAGCGAGCCAAGCGCAGCTGCCGCCTGTTCTCCTCCGCGCGGCGCCCTCCACGCCGCCGCCGCCGCCGCCTCCTCTTCCTCCCCCTGGCCGGGCGCAGTAGCCCCTCTCCACTGAGCCTTTCAGAGCTCGCTCGCTTTGCGACTTCTGCCTCCGCCAGGTGCGGCTCGGGCGGTGCAGGTAACCGCGCTGCCCCGGAAACGGGAGGCGGAGCGCTGGGCGCCTGGGTTCCCGGGTTCCCTCCCCGCGCCCAGCGCTGTAAGGGCGGGTCCTAGGGCCGGAGACGCGCCCCCTCGTGGGACTGTCCGAACCGGTGGCAGCCCCTGCAAGGGGAAAGGGAGACAGCCCCTTACCTGGGTCCGGACACGGACTGGGGCCCCAGGTGGTGGAGCAAGACCCGCTATGCCTCTACTTCACAACGCTCCTGGCTCACCCCACCCCGGCTCCAGGCTTTTGGTACAGGTGGCCCCAAATCTTACAACTCCCCCCTTCTCTGTTATGTAGCTCAGTAGTCAGGAAAGAAGTGGTTAAAATGGAAACATTCTTGCGAATCAGGGAACATAAGTTTTCCAGGATCTCTGAGCCCTTCCCCCAACACACTGCACCATCTGTCTCCCTCTCATTCCATTCTTCTCCCCGTGTTGTTTCACCATCCCCCTGTCCCTGTATTTGCTAATGTAGCTAGCTCTCCTCAGGGGTCCCTAAGATTAGGAGTGCATACTATGAATCCTCTCCCACGGGAGGACTTCCAAAGAGTGTCAGGGGAGGCATCTTGTAAAGTAATAGTAATGATGGTGTTGTTAACTAAATTGAGGACTTAGCTCTTCTCAAGCTGTGGGAAAGCAGCTTCACGTGCGGTTCTGTCCCGTGATTCTTTGAGGTAGGTATGCTATGAATTTGGGGAAAGAGAAGAAGACAAAACAAAATTCCATTTTGAAAAAAATTAGAAGAAATTAAAAAATTAGAAATTTCTTGAGAAATTAAAAATATATAATTACATATTAAAAGGCGGCCCAATTGAGTTGGTTTGTCTGTGTTTCCTGGATGCATGTTTTACCATTTTTGCCCTGGATATGGGGCAGGAAGCTGGCCTGGAGGAATGGAGCCCAGTGCAGTGTATCCTCCTGTCTGAGCTCGTGTCCCAGAGGAGCCAGCATCCTGGGCTGTATGGGCCAAAGTGTGCTGAGCACGGGAAGGGATCCCATGCTTGTGGCCTCATTTTCTCTTGGTAGATGAGGCCCACGGTGGCAGTTTCTTACCTCCCAAAGCCTTATGCGAAGTCAGTTACTTCCCGGAGGCCAGACCTAGAGCTCAGTGTTTGGCCCTGCCTATCCTTCATTCCATAGATGCCACCCATGGAAGTCCAGAATCATGGGCCTCAGACTGGCCCACAACACCCCAAAGTAGGCGTTTCCATCCTTTTAAGGGGGATTCCCACAGCCCTCTTCACTTCCTCTACTTGGGCCAAACTTCACAGCATGAAAACCTATGACTGATTAGAGCAAGAGCTCAAAAGCAAAGCCAACATGGTGCTAGGTGCTTCACACCAACAATCTTACATAGTCTGCACAACAACCCTTTGGAGTAGGGAATACTTATACCCATTGTTATTGATGAGAAAACCGAGGCTCTAAAATGCAGTATTATTGGCCAGGGATACAGAACTAATAAGTAGACACAGGTTTGTTTGACTCTAGCACTCAAGCATTAACCTGTACTTACTTTCTTTCTTTAATTACTCTGTAACTCCTGGGCCTACCCATGGTTGGGATCTGGATTATTATGGATGCTGATGAATGCTTATGTCTGTTGATGCTTGCTTCATAAAGATTTAGCCAAGAAGCAAAAGCTCTTCAGTCTGTTTGGGTCCCAAACCCGTCCTGTTTTCTGCCCATGGGAACTTGAATAACTTACTTGACTAAAGTCTCAAGTCTTAGGTCTTAAAAACATCATACAGATTCCACAGGGCTTGTTTTTTTTTTTTAATTAAAAAAATTTTTTTAATGTTTATTTTAGAGAGAGAGAGACAGAGTGTGATCGGGGCAGGGGTAGAGAGAGAGGGAGACACAGAATCCAAAGCGGGCTCCAGGCTCTGAGCTGTCAGCACAGAGCCCGACACAGGGTTTGAACCCACGAACCATAAGATTATGACCTGAGCCGAAGCCTGACGCGTAACCAATTGAGCCACCCAAGCACCCCTAGGGCTTGTTTTACCTGCTAAAGGATATGAGAAACAGTGGTAAGCCACCATCTCAGGGGCCTCATTGTGGTACATTTGGAGTGCCGTGCCTGGCAGCAAAAGCAAGGCCTGTGAAATATGAATCGATGAAGTATTTCTGTTCCAAACACAAACCCATGTCCTTTCCGTCCCTGCAAGTTGTACGTGGTTGTGTGTGACAATCATCCCAACTGCTGATTTCCTTTTTGTCTTCTTTTGCAACCCAGCCTTCTCACTGGTTGGTGTAAGTTGTGAAGGGAAACACGTTGTAGACTGCCAAATCCTGCTTTCTTTTTAGCCCAGGTGCCCAAACCCTGGTATTTCCCAATGCCTTGTTTCTTTGGACCTTTAGATGTGAGCAGAGGAGCAGGAAAGAGAGACCAGAGCAGGAACTGACTTCTTAAAGCCTTGGTCTGCTTTTCTGTCCTTCGTACCTCCATTCCCCCCCCCTCCCCAAAGAATCCTAGGTTATCTCCCAGAAGCTGCAAGCAGGGTGAGGTAATAAAACAGATGACTGGCTGCCCCATGTGATGGCCGGTGAATCATCCCCAGGCATTCTCCGAGGCTGAAGACAAACGTGAAAGGGATTAAAGGTAAAACCAGCCCAGCCCCGTGATAGGGCGAACTGGACATTATTCTGCAGGTGACTAGACTGCAGGAATGTGAGCTGAAGACAAGACGCCCGGCCTCCCCTGGCCTTCCTCCTGGGGCCGTGTCTGGCTGCCCGTGAGCTAAGTCAGAGGCAGGGCCGGTCCTGGAGCTGAGCCGACGTGACCCCAGGGCAAGCCTTTCTTCATTTACCTCACATCCAGGTGGCCCATAGGAGACCCCTGAGCCTGGGACAAGTTCTCTTGTTTTCAAAAAAGACACCCACTTAAAACCTTTCCCCCTCTGCATGAGCAAAGAAAGGCCAGTTTCCACACATGTGTTTTAGAGAATTTTTGAGTGGCAGGGTAACATATTTCATGAAGATGGTAAGGAGAAGAAATTAAGCTTTTAAAAAAGGGAACAGAAATGTCAGCAGTAGTTTCTTGTTAGCTTCTAAATTCTTCAAGGACATGAAGGCCATGAAGACCTCTGCTGAGATTTTTCTTCCTATTCCATGTTTTCCCTTCCCACACATCCTGGAGAATGCACACAGTTCCATTTGTATGATTGAGCTCAGAATGTCCCTTTTCTATAGCCATCCATTATGTGAGGTTCATAGCTTGGCCCATGGACTTTTCAATGATGGGAAAACATGTTTTAAGCCAGAGAAAACTGGGACTGAAGAAACTTTGGTAATAGAGCCAAGGCAGAAGAGATGGCTTTTTAATTTATTTCTGGGTCCTCGGTGCTTAATACATTGCTTGAAAATAAATAGAAATAAGTCTAGCACAGCCTATTCATTTTACAAGTAGAAGAGGTGTCTGAATAATGACTCTGCCCTGGTTCTTACTGGTCCCATTTTACAGATATGTAAACTGAGATTCCAAGAAGTGAGGTGACTTTCTTGCAGTGCCATAGTAAATAATAGAGCCAAGATTCCAACTCAGCTCTTTCTAGTAAGTAGGTTTTGGCTGCTGGATTTGCAGCTGTGTGGGCTCTAGAGTGCCAATGAAGGAGGAACTTCAGGACACAGTCTGGTTGGAGGGAAGTAGAGGAGTATCCAGGAGATTACCTTGAACTCGTGCTTTCATTTGGATTGTTTATCTACCTGAAGTGGTTGGACAAGGGAAGGGGCATGCTGAGGTCATACCTGAGTTTACAATGAGAGGGCTAGATCGAGGTGGGGGGTTCTGAGTTCTAAGCAGAAGACAGACCAACCTGATTCTTCACCTCCACCAGTGCTGTCAACAAGACCCTCCTGGGGGATTAGGTATTCCTGTTTAAAGCCTAAGCTGTCTCCATCGGAAGGAGGAACACTTTTCTTCCCATGCTACCTGCCTCCTCCTCCTTTTTTCATCCCTTGCTTGTTCATTTACTAACTGAACTGGATTTTTTCTGGACAGGAGGCTCCCCTAGGGCTGGCAGGAGAGGTTTTGACTTTCCCATCCAAGACTCTTCTGGGAACTGGGGGTAGGAACTGTTGCTTTCCTCGGAGGAAATGAATTTTGCGTCAAAGGAGGAGGTAGAAATCTCAGTTTCAAGGGTAGGGGTGTGGAGAGGAGAGAGAGTGTGTGAGCAGAGGGAGGGAGCTCCTGCAGAGTGTGCTTTCCTCTGCCCCCACCCCAGCAGTAGCAGAGGAGCCCTGGTGGGAAATAGGGTGGGGATGCAAGTGCAGTAACCAGCAAGCTGGCTGAAAGAAGCCTCTCTCGGGTATTTATAGAGCTTGCATCGCCATGGTACCCAGGCGCTGAAATTAAACTCCAGCCCAACTGCCTAGAGACGGGTGGGAAGAAAGGCTCTTTACCTGTCCGTTGCTCACAGTTTGACGTCTCATTCTCAGAGTTTTAGAAGAGCAGTGTGAATGAATTTTGTAAGATACAGTCAAGAAGAGTGCCAGGTTGGGGCTTAAACCCAGATAAGTTGCCTCAACAGGGGGGCTGGTGGAGTGGTGGAAAACACATAGGCAGGGAAAAAAATCTGGGTGTGCACTTTGGCTCTGCATCTTGGCCAGTATGTGGCTTTGAGCATGAGACTGCACCTCCTTGAGCCTCAGTTTCCTCGTTTGTAAAATGAGAGCAGCAGCACCCACTTTACTGTCAACATGCGACAACTACATGAGCTGATGTAAATGAAATGCCCACACAGCCCCTGAAACACGGTGGTTCCTTTAAAGGTGGGTCCCTTCCTTCCTCAGCTCTTTAGTCATTTAGTCAGCCAGACTAAATGTGCCAGACCATGGGTGAAGCACTCAGGGCACAGGGTGGTTTCTGATCTCCTGGACCTTAAGTTTGGCAAGGGAGATACACAACGTGTAAGTCAACGACTGGAGAAGTAATTGCACATTGTGGTCAATAACAAGACGGGAACAATGGTGCTGTGATAAAACTTCATAGGGTGGAGATTGGTAGAAAATCTACTTTACATAGGGTCAAAGGAGGAAGCACTTCCGAGGAGTGACATTTCTGCAGAAAGCTGAGGTGGCCAGCACTGTCAATAGGCAAGGCATGTATGTTCCAGGCTATGGGAGCAGCAGGGAGAAAAGCCCTGAAGATTTGATATGTTCAATGGCCCCAAAGAACGCTGTTTCCATTCCACTGAAAAGCACAGGAGGTTTCTTCCATGAGGGGAATCCAATGTAGGAGGTGGTCGCCCTAATACTCTTGCAAGGATCTCCAACACATGGCTTCCTGCGCTGCCACTGACACACTGATTCAGAATGAACAGAGTCCTTTCTCCTCAGCCCTGGTTACTCAGCTGGGTACTTAGCCTCCAAAGGTATGAGACAGCTCAGTAAAAGTTTGGATCCTTTGTTTACTCCATCTTTAATTTTCAAAAGTTTGATTGTGTGTCTCAGCATGGATTTCTCTGGGTTCATCTCATTTAGGGTTCACTAAGCTTCTTGAATCCATAGTTTGGTGATTCCTGTCAAAGTTGGGATATTTTCAGCCATTATTTCTGATTCCTTTTACAGTCCCACCCTTTCTCCTCTCTTTGTGGGACTCCGATCTTTTATTATAGTTCCTCAGATCCCTGGGGCTCTGTGCTTCCCCTCACCGCACCCCCCCCCACACCCTAGTCTATTTTCTCTCCGATGTTCAGATTAGGTCATGTCCATTGTTCTCTTTTCCAGATCACTGCTTCTTTCTTCTGTCCCTTTCCTTCTGCTCTTGAACTCAGCCTCTGAGCTTTTCATGTCTGAGTTGTTAAATTTTTCAGTTCAAAATTTCCGTTTGTTCTCTTCTATGTCATATATTCCTTTGCTAAGGCTTTTGGGGTTTTTTTTTTCATTTTGTGTTAACTGTGTTTATCATTACTCATTGAAGCATTTTTACCATGACTGCTTTAAAATTTTTGCCACATATTCTAACATTTCTATCATTTTCGTGTTGGCATCCATTGATTGTACTTTTTTTCTCATTCAGTTTGAAATCTTCTAGTTCTTGGTATGCTGAGTAGTTTTTGTGGTTTTTGTTGTTGTTGTTGTTGTTGTTTTTTTTGTCTTTTGACTGAGTCAAAACCTGGTCATTTTTATATTATGTTCTGAGACTTCAGATCTTAGATAAACTGGTTTTTAGCTGGCTTTCTCTGATACTGTTCCAGCAGAGGTGGGAGATGGCAGGGGGTGGGGAGATGCAGCACCCTGTTACTGCCAGGTGGAGGTGGAAGTCCAAATTCCCGCTTAGTCTTGATGACACCTGGGGGTACCCTTTGGCCTCTCTGACACAATCCCAGGAGTCTTGGGGCTCCTCATTAAGGCCTCTTAAAGAGGGAAGCTTAGGGTCCCTACTTGGCTTTTGCTGTTGTGACCGAAAATTGGGCCACAGTTTTTTTCTGTGATATTTAGCTAGAGTCAGATAGTTATTGTCTAAATGATTTCTGTGTGCTAGTCTTCCACTTTTCTGGCCCTCTGGCTGACTTTTGTATATTTTTTGTCTGGACCCTTTGACATTTCTGGGTTTTCTGTTTCTCCAGCACTCAGTCCTGGGACATGTGTGACCAAAAAAAAAAAGGAAGAAAAATCCAAGGAACCCATATCGTTCCTCAGATCTGGAGGTCCCTAGCCATCTGCCTCCTTTTCTGTACTTGAAGAGTCATCCTACATTTGTTTTCTGTATAATGTCCAAAGATCTTGGTTGTACTTAGTGGAAGGAGCATGGAAAAGTATGCCTATTCCCTCTTTCTAGAAACAGAAATTCTTTGCTTCCTCTGATCAAAAAACTCTGTGTATCTAAGCTGGAATTCACCCCTTTTCCTGAAGTTAGTTGCTTCTCCCCTCTTCCTCCTCCTCTCTCTACATCCCTATTTCAATTCATGTTTCCTAGAGTTATCTAAGTAGGAGACTGAGAATTCTGCTTTTGTGGCCTCCCAAACTCTCTTCCTTCTTTTTGACCTAAGCCCTAGCTCAGACCCTTTTGTCTGATTCTTGTCATTTGTTTTTTATTTACTTTTAAGAGAGAGAGAGAGAGAGAGAGAGAGAGAGCGAGCGCACACATGAGAGCAAGAGGGGGAGAGGCAGAAGGAGAGGGAGGGAAAGAATCTTAAGCAGTCTCCACGCCCAGCCTGACGTGGGGCTCAGTCTCACAACTGTGGCATCATGACCTGAACAGAAATCAAGAACTGGAGGCTTCAATGACTGAGCCACCCAGGTGCCCCTGATTTTTTTTTCTTTTTAATAATGTTTTATTTGAGAAAGAGAGAGAGAGAGTGTGAGTGCCGTCATGGGAAGGGCAGAGAGAGAGGGGGGTCAGAGGATCTGAAGTGGACTCTGTGCTGTTAGCAGAGACCTGATGGGGGCGCTCGTACTCACGAATCGTGAGATCATGACCTGAGACAAAACTGGTCAAGCTGACGATTAACCAACTGAGCCACGTAAGAGCCCCATGATTCTTGTCATTTGAACAGTGTCTTAACTGATCTCATGACTGTATTCTCCCCAATCTCTGCCCCTCCAGAATACCTCCTAATCTTTCTGAAGATCAGATGCATTCCTCAGAGTCAACCCGGAATACAGGCTGAAAATGAATCCACATGGAAAATGTTGGCTTTAATAAAGTAAAGAGATTTATTTACTGAAGAACTCTCAGAGTGCTTGGGGTACCTACATCCACAGTGAGTAGCCAAGAAAACCATACAGAAAACAGAATTGCCCGAACTTATTTGACTACCATATCCTATTTCTTCCTGAGGCATCTCTGGAATACAGTGATCTAAAACAGAGGTTGGCAAATGTTTTCTGTAAAGAACCAGATAATAAATATTTTCGGTTTGGCAGGCCATATGGTCTCTGTTGAAAGTACTCACCTCTTCTGTTGTGGCGGAAAGCGGCCATCCACAGTAGGTAAACAAGTGGCTGCAGCCAGTGAAACTTCATTTACTACACAGACCTCTGGCTCACAGGTTTTGGTTTGCCTACCCCTATTCTAAAACATTAATTACAGAGACTTGGGTGTCACCCCAGACCTCTCCCTTTTCCTTTACTTCCTGTGTACATTCCACCTGCAGGGGCCTCGAACCCTATCTCCAAAGTCTGTATTTCCATTCCAATCTCTCCACCTCCCCATGTGCTACTTTAGACGCAGGCCGCCATCGCCCGCACCTTACACAGCCTCCCCACTGGCCCTCCTCTTCCGCTTATCCCATCATTCTGTGGAGTGTGACAAAACATTTGGTGTTAACTCCTCAAGGGCTCCTCACTGGTCTTAGGATAAAGTCCCAGCACCTCCGTGCGTGTTGCAGGATCCAGGGTGGACTGGTCCTGGTGTGCTCTGCCAGTCCCGAGTCCGTGCCTCCTGTCCTCACTGTGGGACTGAGTGTGTGTATGTGGCTTATACATGCTCGCTCTCCTCGCTCTGGACATGCACCCAGGCTGTTTCTCCTGTTTGGGCTACTCCTGCTTTGTCTTCAGCTGTTGAATTCTCCTTCAGCTTGCAGCTTAGATGTGGCTTCTTTCCTCACTGTCCACGTTTGGGTTATGTGTCTGTCCATCTGTTTTATCCTTTAGCAAAGCCTTATTATTAAAAACCTTTTTTACGTTTACTTATTTATTTTGAGAGAGAGCACACCTGCATTCAAGTGTGGGAGGGGCAGAGAGAGAGGGAGTGGGGAGAGAGAGAGAAAGAGAGAGAGAGAGAATCCCAAGTAGGCTCCACACTGCCATCGATGCAGGGCTCAAACTCAGGAACCATGAGATCATGACCGGAGCTGAAATCAAGAGTTGGCCACTTAACCGACTAATCCACCCAGACACCCTTTTAGCCTCATCATTTTATTTCTGTGTGTGTGTGTGTGTGTGTGTGTGTGTGTGTGTGTGTGTTTCCTTTCTCCCAGCTGGACCATAATCCCGGTAAGGATAGGGTTGTTATTTTATTTTATTTTTCTCACATCCCCAGTGCCTAAAACAGGCCAGGCACAGGTTGTCATAAGCATGTGTCCAAAGACATACCTGATCAGGGCCTAAGATTCCTTGCCACCACCTTTTAGCCATTTTCCCTCCTTGTCAGGAGCAGATGGCATTAATCTGTTGGAAGAATTAGGAGTCCATATGCCCCTCTAAGAAATAATTTGCCCATCTGTGGTGAGGAATAAGCATGCAGCATCCAAGGGTCCTTATGGAAAGATTTTTCTTAGTTTGAGTCAGTAGGTTCTTTTTCAAAAGTCTTTGTTGGAGAGCTCTCTAACTTTCTTTACAGAGTTCTGTATCTGTCAAAACATGAAGAAGCAGCCAAACACAATGATCCACGAGTGTATCCTGGAGTACTTTTTAAAACAAAATGCTGCAAAGAGCATCCTTGGAACAGCTGAGTAAACGTGAATAGGAGCTGTGCTTTAGACAATATGACGTCAGTGTTAAGTATCTCCCGAGTGGTCATGACACTGTAGTCATGCAGGAGGATAATCGTAGTTCTTAGGCCGAGGCATTTAAGGAGGATTGTCATGATGTCTATAACTTATTTTCAAACAATTTGGCAACTATTTGAGCATTTCAGAGGGAGGGAAGGAGAGAGAAGGCAAATATGGCAAAAAAAATTAATCAGTAAATCATATCAAAGGTATTATACTCTATATTTTATTCACCTGTCATCTCAGTTAGTGCAGCATCTGGCATGGACTACCCCTCCCTAAATGTTGGCGAACTGCAACAACAACTATTAGATGGCCTAAAAGTGTGCGCCGAATTGCTTAAGATGATCTATTGTCTTCCTATTTATGAACTCCGGATATCAGACTTTGAGCAGCTTTGTAACCAAAAAACCAGCCAATGGTCATCTCTCTCCTGGTAAACCAAATGGTCTGAGCTCCAAATATATTTCATATTGCTTAACATTATTATAATAAGCCTTTATAATTTTTTAATGTTTTTTATTTTTTTATTTTTGAGAGACATAGAGAGACAGCGTGAGTAGGGAGGGTCAGAGAGAGAGGGAGACACGGAATCTGAAGCAGGCTCCAGGCTCTGAGCTAGCTATCAGCACAGACCCCGACGCGGGGCTTGAACTCACAAACCGTGAGATCATGACCTGAACCGAAGCCGGACGCTCAACTGACTGAGCCACCCAGGCGCCCCTAATAAGCCTTTATAAAGGAAACCAAACTAAAATAGGGAAGAAATTTGCACATTTATATTCCAAGTTAGGGAAAAGAAACCTGGGTTTGGATGTGACGGTGGCCCAAAATTTCTGATCCAGAGTAAGGATGGAGATGCTCTTTGGATGTCCTTTTAAGAGCTCAGCTGCAGGCAGCATGCAGCCCCTCCTGCCCACCCCATGACCGGCTCAATGACTGAAATTGCCTGGAAGGCTGACGACTTCACCTGTATGGAATCAGCAGGGATCTGGGGGCAAGGAGAAGCCCTTCCCTGGTGTCAGTCACTCGGTGTCTTACGTTTCCATTCATGGTGATCATAGATAAGGTCCAGCCCAGAAGAGGAAGCCCGTACGTTTGTCAGCCCTTAAGGCAATGTGACACGCTGTCAGAGACTGGCCTGCCCTCTGACACGGCCATGGGCCAGAGGATGGGACGAGAGCAGGCATCAGCTCAGCCCCCTGGGTGGCTCATGTCTGGAACCAGGGGCTTCTCAAGGGGACAACAATGAGGGGTAATGATGACGACTGTGGCCACTGACTGAGCACCTACTGGTGCCAGGCACTGAGCTGGCACTCCCCACAGACAGTCCTCATTCCGCCTCAAATTTAAGTAACCCAGGAGTCAGCCCCCAGCCTGTCTGACATTGAAACGCAGGCTAGAGAGTAGCTGGTGTAACATATGCAACCCACCTCCCAAGGAATGTAGAAGAGCCCAGTGCACATGGGATCTTGGTAAAATTCTGGATTGACCTAAATGGTGGTATAACTTATTATGAGGGCACAGAGAATAAGGACCTCCTCCCTTCCACAGGTCCTCTTGTCTAGCTCCAACACCTCAGAAGAGAAACTAAGTTCCAACCAGCAAGTTAATGAGTAACACAGTTGCCCCTATGAGGGTCAAGGGTCACCAGTGTGCTATCAGTGAATGCCTAGATGGGCAGGGGGATTGCTGAGGCAGCTGGGAGGCAAACCCTGTCTCCAGTGGAACCACACGCATGGACACGGCTCACGGCCTGGAATTTGTTCGGCAGAGCCCTCCTGTCAGCAGGGAGGCCAGGGACTCCCTCCTTCCAGGTGGTGGGGAAGCTCTCCATCTGTGCCTCCTCTGGTGGAGAGCGAGCTGGGGCTCGCATCACAAATGGAGGCTGAGCCAGAAAGCTGGCAGCAGTAAGTCCAGGGAGCCTTTGAGGAATGAACAAATGCATGTGTTTTGTGAACTTCAAGGGGTCACGGACAAGTGAGTGATGCGTGCTAGGTAGGCTTTGGCCGTGCCGGGAGCTCATCCCGATCCTGATTCTTCGGCTTCACCTCTTGTACTGAAGATGAGCTGGGCTAACTTCTTCCCATTTCCACTCAAGGGGCCTGGAATGTGGGCTGCTTGTTTGGGACAGCATGTGTTGTGTGCCTGGAGGTACAGGGCGTGTATGTATCTGCTCGCTCAGATGTCTGTGTAGTCAACAGAACAGGTGGCTGTTGCTGCAGAGGTCCCCTGTGTTGCTAAATCCAACACACAGGTGACGTTCTTTTGTCTCTTTCCGCTTGCTGTGCCTTTCAACAGAGATGCTAGCCTGGAAAACAAACAGCAACACACACACACACACACACACACACACACACACACACACACTTCATGATGCTTCTCCCTCTGCTCCCCTCACCCTCATCCTAGATCACTTAAAACCACCCGCCTGCAAAACACACTGTGTTGCACCTCTCCATAGAGGTGAGAGAAGGGCAGAAGGTGCCTTAGGTTGAGTTCCCCAGGGAGACTCTGGGCTGGAGCTTTGCGTGCTGGCTGTTCCTTGACGAGTGCACCAGGACCACCTGGGAGGCAGTTGAGGGCCCAGGACTGGGCAGTCAAGGAAGTCAGGCTGTGATGACACAGCAACAGTGACTTTAGCCGGTCCCCTTTCCAGCTTTGGCACTGGGATGACCCTTCCCAAGGCATGCAGCCAGCCTTTGTACCCCTGTATTGACCAGACCAGTGCTGGATGACTCCCACCCTTCTACCAGACCTACCAGACAGCTCCCTTCAGAGAGGGTTTTTTTTTTTTTTAATTTTTTAATTTTTTGGGTTTTTTTATACTTAACTATTAAATTTATTTTTTTAATAGTTTATTGTCAAATTGGTTTCCATACAACACCCAGTGCTCTTCCCCACAAGTGCCCTCCTCCAGTACCACCACCTCTTTTCCCTCCTCCCTCCTCCCCCGTCCCCTTCAACCCTCAGTTCATTTTCAGTATTTAATAGTCTCTCAAGTTTTGCATCCCTCTCTCTCCCCAACTCTTTTTCCCTCTTCCCCTCCCCCTGGTCCTCCATTAGGTTTCTCCTGGTCTCTTGTTAGACCTATGAGTGCAAACATATGGTATCTGTCAGAGAGGGGGGTTTTGAAGTGTCCACAGGCAGCATTCCTGGGGCTGAGGGGTGGGGGTGAAGAGGGTCGGAGTGAGGAATAAATGCCTGGGTCCCCAACAAAGGGATCTGTGCCTGCTGTAGGGGGTGGCATGCACTGTGGCCCAAACAGTGTCTTTGTGAGCTGGTTAAACCCACTCTTAAAATTTGGAAGAATGTAGAAAATGTTCTCTGGCTGCTTCTGCCAGAGTTATGATTAATTTTATAATGGTGCCGGGCCAGAGTTCCTGACCCTTGAGTTTCAAAGTACACACAACCTTGAAGTCAACAGAGAAAGCTTTTTAAAAATTGTGGTTGACATAATGTTCTATTAGTTTGTGTATAGTAGGTGTATGACTGAGAAAGCTTTTAATCCCTGGATGTCCTCTGTCTTCTCTTCTCCCCACGCCTCTTTGACATTTTCATTCTCTTTTGTGACCTATCAGCGCAACCCCACCCCAGTCTTCTGGAAATTTACTGATTTCCATGATGTAGATTTCCCCACAATGGCTTACTTCAAAAGCCACCAGGGTGATGTCACGGAACCTCAGGCTGGGAGAAGCCCCAGGTATGAGTCTGGTGAGCAGTTCCTGAGCATCTGGAGTTCAGGCTGTGTAGAGCCTCTAGGAGAAGCTGGGTTGAGGCCTCTGAGGCACTGGTTGGTGAAGGCTCGCCTGCCTTCCTTCGGTTCTTAGGGCATCATCCATGCTCCATTTGAGGGGCTGTGTAACCACCAGCAGAGGGGCTGGAGGGGAAGGAGGAAATAACACATGCCTCTCATCTCCCCCCAAGTGCCGGGGAAGGTCCTCTCATTTGGATTGCTCTGACACTCATTGGTGTACCACTCACAGGGTTGCTCCTTGCTGCAGACAGAGCCTGCAGCTGTTCTGTCTCAGGAATGCTTTGAGCCTTGGGCTTCTCTGGGAGGTCTGGGGGTGGAGGGAGGATCTGGGAGGGGTGGGGCAGAGCAATCCATTCTCTCCTTGACACTCATCATGAACTCAGCCACTGAGAACTCCTGGGTGGTGAGCCCAGAAGAAGAGGAGAATCAGGACAGAGCTTTAATTCTAGAACCCCCGGTTTTGGGCTGTTCTTTGGATGAACATAGGCAAGTCCTGTTAATGTCTCCTTAGGGAGAATTAGCTTGCTGAACCAGAGGGCAGAGGCTTCCTTCCAAAGGCTGTGGTCTGGGGAGAAATGAGGGAGGAAGGGGTCAGGGGAAAATGAGCTAGAGCAGTGATTCTCAACTGAGAGTGATTCTCCCCTGCCCCACCATAAGGCATTGGGCATGTCTGGAGACATTTTGGGTTGTCACAGCAGGGACACAGGACACATAGGCAGGGAGCCTCTACTGGCATCTAGTGGGTAGAAGCCAAGGATGTCACTAAACATCCCACACTGAACAAAGTCAGCCCCAGTGACAGAGCCCCCTGGCTCCAAATGTTACTAATGCCCGGATTGAGGAAACTTGCACTAGAGGCTGGTCCGATGGGCAGAATAACCTCTCCTTATGTGGTTGACACTGAGGGGTAGTCTTGCCCCACATACATTCAGGGAGGAAAAGAGGCGTGAAGGACATCCAGTGCCCTATACACAGTTCAACCCAGGGAGAGGTTCTCCAGGCTGGTGTTGATAAGAGGCGTCCTGTCTTCCCAGGGGAAGGGGAAGACCCATGGTAGGTGGGAAAGAACCTTAGCGAGAAGCCATGAGGGGCCGGATGCCTTTTTGACTCTTAAGATGCAGTCTGTATCCTCCCAGTGCACTAGTTACACATCCCCCTTTCCTCTCTTCCAAATCCCCACCACCCACTGTGTGGTTCTTTCCCCAGCACTTCCTCGGTGTATTGCTGTTGTTTGTTTGTGTTCCTCATAGTTCCTGGATGGCTGTGTTTTATTCATCCCTGTATCCCAGCACTGGCTTTTCAACCGAACACCTAAGATGTGTGGGGAACTATTTATTAGCATTTTTGTTTAGGCCGTTCTCTTCCTTGGGGGAACCATCCCTTCCCTTTTCTTTATGGCCCTGATAGGAATTGGTCCAATTCAAGTTCTCTGTGGTTTTAGGGAGAATGTCTCTGCATATCCATGGGTACAGTGGGGGAGGTAGATGAGTGGTTGCTGGTAGTCATCTTTCCCACATATGGAGGAAGCCCACTCGGGAGCAAAGCCACATCTGGATCCGGCCATGTCTGAAGCCACCATATTTTTGAACTTCCCAGTTTTTGCTTTGAATTAGTTGGGGTTCTGTCACTTAGCATCTCTAGTCTCCAAATTAATCTAATGATGCCCCCTGGGGGAGAGCTAGGCCGGGTTCATTGTCTCTATCACCTCTAGCTCATGTGCTTGACTTACAGGCAACTGGGCAGATTGTTTCTGGCCTGGGGCCCTGCCTTAGAATAAAATCTGCGTGTGGTTGTAAGATCGAGTCCCGTGTTGGGCTCTTTGCTGACAGTGTGGAGTCTGCTTGGGGTTCTCTCTCTCTCCCTCCCTTTCTCTGCCCCTCCCCTGCCTGTGCTTTTTCTATCTGAAAATAAATAAACTTTAAAAAAAAAACCCAGAAAGGTGGAGGGAAAGTAAATAACCATATTAGAATGAAATCTGCATGTATTTGGCTGAGGTAAAACTAAGGTAAGGGGCTGTGGAGGGGGTGGCCTGGGAGTGGACATAATGGTAATAGACTGGGAACAGAACTTCTAGCCCCCCTGGGAAGGGTCTCTTTTGTTGTGTAATTTCTGGTCATTTCAGCTCTCTAAGCTCCTCCTGGCCTCTCAGGTGGTGGTAAAGTTCAAATACAATCCATGTGGGCAAAAGGGTTTATGAACGCCTAAGTGTAAGGAGATCACTTTCACTACCACTGGAGTTGGTTTAGAGGGAGAAGGCCACCAGGGTGGGGAGCCATTAGAAGGATGTAGAGAAGCAAGGGGAGGGGGAGAGAACGAAGGGAAATGCTTCGTGCAGGTGGTCACTCCCATGGAGCACTAAAGGTAGGTGGGGACAGGAAGGAGGAGATTCTATACTGTTCTGCCCAGGCCTGGGGACCTTGGAGCCCTGTGCTGTGGAGCTGGCTTAGGTGCTAGATGGTCTCCTCCTACCTTTATTGCCCTGGTAACTGAGAACCCAGTTAAGGGACTCAAGCAAGGCATTCCTAGTTCCTCTCTGGTGGGATGGCCGCTGGGAAGGTTGTCCTTGAGGGGTTGCAGGCTTCCCACTGTCAGGGCCTGCTAGCAGAGCAAGGCCCTTTTGCTTTATGTAGCTTGTGTGGTAGGAGGATGGAAGGGACAGTGGAATCGTGACTTCTTCACAGATCAAGGCTTTAAGACAGGGATTGTGTGTGCATCTAGCTTCAGGGTGGGGGGTGGGAGCACCTTCAGTCCTCACAGGCTGAGAATACTAGTAATTGGTGGCCAGTCAATAGCCATCCCCATGTGGTAGGCACTAGATTGGGTGTTTATTACAGCAATCCTGTGAGATGGTATTCTACCCATTTTACAGGGGAGGAAACTGAGTCTTCAGAGGTTAAGCGCCCAGGCTTAGCTAGAAAGGAGAACAGTTGGGATTTATTGCAGCGTTTGTTTTTTGTTTTTGACTCCAAAGACCATAATTCAAAACAGGCCTGCTGCTTTTCTTGAATAGTAGCTTACTACTTAATATGCACTTGTTAAGTGACAGGCACTGCCAAGCACTTTGCTTGTAAAACAGCCTGGAGCAGCCAGGCGCAGCTCTGGGAAAATTTTATGGGATAGGTCGCCATCTAGTGGCCAAACTGTAAGCCCAGCACTTTCCAGGAAGAAGTGATCGCTGGGGTAGGTGGGGCTTTGGGAAGCGGGGGAAGTCAGTGCCGGCGCAGCAGCCTTGCTTTGGGAGGGCTGCTGCACAGCCAGAACTCCAGCTCTGGGCGTGAGAGGAGGTTCAGGCTGCCCCCCTGCTTCAGGATGGAAAGGGGGGACTTGGGTGTGGTAAACCAGAATTGTCTTGGAAAGTCCCAACTCGGGCCCCTCAGAGGCTCCCTAAAGGTAAGCCTCAGACTTCTTAAAACCCACTTCCAAGATGTTGATTACCTTCACCAGAGGGGGTGTTGGAGGGGGGAGGGACGTTGGTGCATATGAGGCTTTCCCTGGAAAGCTGCCCTGGGATCCTGCCCTTGATGTTCTGTGTTGTACAGTCACTCCCCACAACCTGAGGGAGTTCAACAGCCTGGTCCTCCTTTCTATAATGGTGTTCTGAGGAGCTCTCCCTCTGTTCTCCCTCGTCACCCCAGTTCAGGCCCTCCATCTGGGCTGGTACATTTGGGCTGTTACAACTTCCCAGGCTCTGCTTTGTTGACCTCGGATCACTCCCTACTTGTTCGTGGAAGGATTTCCTAATCCTGGAGGGTGAAGGACCCCAGTTGGCCCCCTCCAGCCCTGCAGGAGAATGTCCAGCTTCCTGGCCAAAACGTGCCGGCTTCGCTCTCCCCCCCATCCCAGGCCATGCTGCACCTGTGGGGGTCTGACCCGGTGCTTCTCAGTCTTGGCTGGGCCGCACATCCGCATCACCTGGGCTGCTTCTTTGCC
This sequence comes from Suricata suricatta, assembly GCF_006229205.1. Classification (NCBI taxonomy): domain Eukaryota; kingdom Metazoa; phylum Chordata; class Mammalia; order Carnivora; family Herpestidae; genus Suricata; species Suricata suricatta. The sequence goes on from NC_043705.1 coordinate 91,851,730, forward strand.
TCTCGTGCCCACAACCTGCTCCAGAGATTCTCGTTTAGTTGGCTCGGGACCTGGAGGTCGTGGGTATGTTTAGAAAGCCCCCCAGCTGATTCTAATACCAAGGGGCTCACGTGCTCATGTGTAGCCATTGTTCCAGCCTTTCTAGACTTCTCCCCAGTCAACCTGTGTATTTTTTTCCTCTCCTGTGTGTAGCACACACTTTCCTCTCAGCCCAGAGTGCCCTCCCTGACATTTGCTAAATGACACTCTTACCTGTGAGACCCAGCACAAATGCTCGCAGAGAGAACTTGCAGTCCTCTCCCCTAGGCTTTACACTTTTGTTTATTTTAGAGAGTGCATGTGTGGGGGAGGGGTTGAGGTGGGGGGGAGCGAAGGAGGTGCATGTGCATGCACATCTTGAGCAGGCTCCAGGCTCAGTGTGGAGCCCAACTTGGGGCTCTATCCCATGACTCTGGGGTCGTGACCAGAGCCGAAATCAAGAGATGGGTGCTCAACTGATTGAGCCACCCAGGCACCCAATGGGCTTTACATTTTTATGCATCATTTCTATGTGCCCTTGAGCCTAGGGTGTTCCACTGATTGGCTTGTTTCTCCTCACACCTTAGACTATGAGATCTTGGACCATGATGTACTTATCTCTGTATGGCCAGCTCTGACAGACCCGGGGACAAAATTGTGTGTGGTGATTGAATGTTGATGGATGTTTCAATGGGTGTCTTTCTCATGCAGCCTGTCTTTATGTTGCTGAGACCTTCAACCTTCCAAATGTCAACCTTGAGGTCAGCCCTTGAGGATATGAACCAGGGTTTCACACTGAGAGTACCTGGTCATGTTCCCTAGGTCTGGGAGAGGGCAAATGCCACGTAGAGTGGGATTTGAGGGAAGGTCCTTTCATCATCCCAACCCCTGCCTAATAATCTTCCCCACATGATAAATGGCTCATTCCTCAACACTTAGAAAACCTGTGTTTGGAGCAAACATTTAAAAGTAATAAAAACTCACATTTCCTGAGTACTTACCATATGTCAGTGATACATACAGTATCTTATTTAATCATCATGGCAGCCTTGTTCTTACTAATCCTCATGGACAGGTGAGGGAATGGAGGCTCTTGGACATGAGCTACTATGCCAGAGACTGCTGAGATCACTGGTATCCAGTCTCCTCTTCTGAGAGTCATAGACTACATTTTCTAGTCCCTTTTGCAGCAGGTGGGTCCATAGATATATGAGAGTGGAGAGGGCTATGTCTCATTTTCAAGTGTGGCTCATTCAAAATACAATAGTTACACACATGGTCTTGGATCTTTTTCATCAACCAGCTCAATGGAGAGGATGTCAAAGATTCTGAGGACCTGGAAGACCAAACTGCAAGATGCAAGGAGACTGGGGCCCTGAGTGACTGTGTGGAGCAGAGCCAGTCCCATCCCTGACCCACAGTGGATGACTATGAGTAAGAATTCAACTTTTTTTGTGTTAACTTATGTTGGGCATATCTCTTACAGCAGCTATTACTATTTACTCTAATGTAGCCATCTCAAGCTCCCATGTTTAGTGAGTCATGGATGTGTTTCCAGGCAGGCTGTCTTTGCACAGTTCTATCCCCTGAACTGCCTGTCTAGAATTCTATATCAAGGTGCAAATGATCTGGGAGAGGTCAAGCATTCCCTCCTGACTTTCTAGGACCATTCTAGCCTGAAAAAAGGCAGGAGAGGATTTTTGCCCAAGGCTGTCTTCCCCTTCTGTGTTACTGATTCATGTGTGTGTATTGTGAGGGACTGGACAGGTCTAGGTGTAGGAGGAAACTGATAGAATATCCAAAGATGGTTGGCATACAGGAGGAGAATTTCAGGCTCTAGTGAATTTCTGGCAACATGTGTGATTCCTTGTCTGCCATACTATGTGGCCACCCCTTTGGGTCCATCTGCCGCTTTTGAGTCTGTCTGGGGCAGAGGAGCTCTGGGCTAAATGAGCCCCCCACTGGCTACTTGCCTGTGATTGTCATGTTTGGTCCCACCGGCTGTTTCTACCCAGGGAGACACAACACAGTAACCCGTTCGTAGTTCCCACCAAACCAGGATTCAGGCTGGCCCCATGATCAGCTGGAGGCTGCTCTGTGAGTGCATGTCCATGGGGCCCTGACACCACTTGGATTAAAGGCAGGTAGCAGCTGGACCAAAGCACATAGGAGGAATCCTCTCCTGCCTCCCTCCTGCAGAGAAATGGCCTAACTCACTGCACTTGGCAAAAGTGTTCACATATGCTTGTGAGAGGGAAGTTGCCCGAAACATTTTTGTTTTCCTGTGTGGTTTACTGAATCATAAGCTCACTCTGCTGATAACACTAACAGGGCCCATGAGACGTGACACCTGAGGTGAAGCAGGCCAGCCTTGCCTCTCTCCCTCTTTCCTTCCACCTGGGGAAACCACCCCTGGCCTGGCTGGATGACTGGGAAGGCGACAGTGACTCGAAGCCCCAGAAGGGTGGTGGTGTGCTACCTAGAGCTCTTGGGGGAGGCTTTGAAGTCTGCCACAGCTGGGCTTGAGTCTTAGTCCACCACTACTGGCTTCGGATAATTGGCCTCAGTTTCCTCATCTGCAGAGCGAATGATACCAGGAGCTCATCCTTGCAATCCAGCCACTCAGTTCACTACCATTTCCTTCTGAAGTTCCAGATGCCTTCCTATCAGGTCAGTGGCCACCAGCCTTCTCCTTCACTTCACACAGATGGTCATGTCCACTCTCCCTCCCTGTTCTCCACACTGCATCCAGAGCACTTGTGTATGAAATGGAAAGACTCCCTCTTGTTTTTAATTAAAGACGGGAGGCCTTTTTCTTTTTAATCTGCGCGTTGTCTGATTCCTGCTAACCTCTTTTGAGTTCAGACTATCTCACCTCAGTGCCTTTGGATGTTCTGTTCCTGGAGCTTGAATGCTTTTGAGCCTCTTCACCTGGTTAACTCTTACTTTCAGACCCCAGCAACCTCCGTGATGTTCTTAGTCTAGGTCACTCTCCAGTAATGTGCTTCCATAACATTATACATCTATCCTTCTTTCATCGCTTGGTGTAATGATTTGACTATCATCTGTTTACATCCCCGGCCCTTAGTTTCAAGAGGTGAGGACCCATGTTTATGCCTGCCCACCTCCTTTATCCCCAGAACTTAGCACAGGACCTGGCACACGACAAGCTCTTTGTATAATGTTGCTGAGTGAATGAAAGATGGGGGTTAAATGAAAATATTGTGTGGGGAGCACTTAGCACTGCTCTTGGCATTAGTAAGCATCAATAAATTTAGCGATTGATTATGGTACTCCTCTAACGGTGGCCTTGGTGGAAGAATATTCACCCAAATCGTAAGTGTTCTTATTTAGGTAGCCCTACGTGTGCAAATTTGGGGGTAAATTAATCTGGAAGAAAGTATAAACACAGATAAATGCACGTCTCCCAGTGTGACAAGAGAGTTTTCCCTCATTTGCTGCCGACACTTCCTGGAAGTAGAAAGTGTCATCAGGGAGAAGCCTGACTGTCCCCTGAGGGCTGCAGGGACCCATCCATGCAGCCTGGGGTCCAGCCCCAGGCCCAGACTTTCCTCTCACCTCTGATCCATGCAGAAAGGGGGCTGTAGATGCAGGCAGAGATCATTCTAGCCTTTAGAGCAGTTTGGGGAGCACTGAGCTCTTACAACAGTTCCTCCTAAAACTTAGAATACCAGCTCGGCCTGTACATCTCAAAGCTCCCCTTTCCTCTGGCACCCTTCTCCTTTTCCTCACCTCAAAGCATTTCCACAGAAGACCAGTGTCCACAGGAGTTTTAGAGACTTTATTTATGTATAAACAATTTAAACACTTTGCCATAAATTATCTTTGCCTGTCCCTAGTCTTTGCTTAGCAGCAAATTAAAATTATATAAAAACTCGATGAACAATTCATACATGTATATTACAAAAAAGTTCCTGTACCAAAGTTCTTATTAGACTTTTTTTTTTTTTTAATTTTTTGTTTTTTGTTTTTTTGTGGGTTTTTTTTTAAATTTTTTATTTTCTCTCCTCGTGGTGACTGTCATGTGATTGTCTCAGTTTCTGGACCAAACAAACACACTAATAATTTAAAATCTGAAACAGTGATTGTGCCTTGAGGCTTATGTATGTACAGGGTGATCTGAAGTGGTGCCCGTTAGCAAGAGTGTCACAATGCCACACCTCTACTGCAACTGATACCCACAAACTACGGAATCTAAACAGACTACACCCTGTAACTGCGTATTACTGTCCACAATGGAATCTTCAAAGACAAAAGAGTATGAAATTTATCTGTAGTGATTATAGCCACCATTTTGAATTAAATTTTACACTCTGCGCTCAAATAAATTAGCTCAGGCCGGACTAAGTTGGGACCTGAGAGTTAAGTGCTGAACGGTATTATCTCGCTTTGATTTTTGATAGTAATTTCCTTTTTTTGTGTGTTTTTAGTTTTTTTTTTCTTTAAAAAGTATTTCCAGTGCTCACTCTTTCACTTGTATCCCCCCCCTCCCCGGTCGCTACACACAAATCACCCCCAAAGTCATGTTTTCAATGCACCTGTATTGGTTGAAATGAAAACATCTGTGGTATTTGTCCAACAAGCAGTCTGATCGTTTTCCTCAGCTGGTCTGTGACGCGGGCCCTGGTGAATGTGTCTGCGTCGCTCACGTGTGGATGAGTGAGGTAATAGAATAGGAGGCCTTCTTGTCTTCACGTCTTTGTGTTTCGGTCTGTGTGTACGTGTTTTGTTTTGTTTTTAGTGTTTTGTTGTTTTGTTTTTCTGTTCTCTTGTTCCTTTTAGACATTTTGTCTTTTTTTTCTGTGTAGACCCAGAACAAGTGGGTCATATTTTAGGGGAACTTGAACCATTGTGTGCGTGTGTTCATTCATTCGTTTATTTTGTTTTCTCAGAATTTTCAGCCAGGCTTTAGTCTGCTTCAGGATGTGGGAATTCTTGCTTGGATAGTAGCATTTGAACTCAAAAAATGTGAGCTTTCTTGCCACTTGATATCCTAACGCAGCCTGGCCTTAGTGCCCCTGTTAGGTCTTCATCTCCTTAGGAGAGGAGATAACAGTTACTCCTGCCCAGCCATCCAGACAAGGAATGGCAGCAGATTATTTTGTTACCTCTTTCCCATCTCATTCTGTCTTAAAAACTGGATGTTGCTGCTACTGTCTGCAAGCTCTGGGTATTGCTCTACAGGAAGCACGTAATACCCCTCGTAACCTTGCACACGTCCCGTGCTCAGGAGCTGCTGCTTCTCGCCCTCAGTCCACAGGCGGCTCCCCTCTCTCCCATCCCTGGCTTTCTGCTGCTCCTTGGCCCAGGCAGTGCCCAGGGCCCTCTGTCTCGCCTGGTCCAGGACGCGGGCCTTCTCTTCGTCCAGGGTGTCGGGGGTGAGGCCATAGCGGATGCTGAGCAGCAGCGTGGAGTACTGGAACTCAATGTTGGTGAACCTTCGAGTCCTGCCGTTGACCAGCAGTGTGGGCTGTGACACGGTCACGTTCACCCCATTCTCTAGCACCTTGCGGCCGATGGTGGTGCCCAGCGTGACCAGGTCGCCATCCGCCGAGCCGATCTTCACAAAGTAATGGGTGTCCTTGCCTTCGATGCTGTAGTGCATCTTGTCCAGGTAGTAGGCGTTGTTCAGCACAGAAGCCACCTTGCGGCTGTCCTCACTGGCAATGCTGGACACACCAGTGGTCACTTGTCCTTCTTTGATGGCAAACATGATGCCTTTGCCAATGATGGGTGTGGTGGTGGCAAACCAGTGGCCTGCTTTTTCTCGGATGTTGGCATGGAGCTTTTTAGAGATAACTTGCCCTTCCAGAGCCATGAAGGCCTGATTATGCCTCTCCGTCGTCTGCTGGACACCTGTAATGAGCTGTGGGCAGAAGAGAACACAGAAGGCTGAGATGATGGTCCGGGCAGTTCTTTGCATGGGCCAAGAAGCTCATTAAAAAAAAGGATCAGAAAGGGGAATGCTTGGACCCCCTGCAAGAGCCAGTCTTATATCTATAACGATATGAGCTAATGCAGTCCTACCTTTTGAAACTAGCAGAAGCTGGCTGGTTCCCAGTGCTCTGATGGTGTGACCTGTCTGCCTTGTACCTGTGACCCTAACTAAAAGGACGGTGCAGAGGTTTGCCACCTTGCTGACATCTGCACCCAGGCCTACCCACTTACCATGTCTCTCCATTATTGGAGAAGAGAGAGTCACTCAGCCCTTGGATGGTTTGGCACCTGCCTTGCACACTTCAGACCCAGGACTATCCTGACCTGAAAGGCAGGGTGTTTTTTTGAGAAGCTATGAACCCTGCTGCTGTGACCTAGATTTTTTCTGAGGCCAATGACCTGAGCATTCATTAACTTCCTTGGGTTAAGACCTTGCTACTCAAAGCATGGCTAGTAGCAGAGGAATGGCCGGGACCTGCCTTGTTAGAAAAGCAGAATCTCAGGCCTTATTCCAGGCCTACTGGGTGAGAAGCTACCTCTTAACGAGACATTCTCTAGGCGGTTTGTGTGCATGTTAATGTTTCAGAAGCACCAGACTAAGAGGTTCTGGCATTGTGGGCCAGAGGGAATCTCCTCCGGCTTTGAGTCATTTGCTTTGGATCCTAGCCCTGGTTCTGCAGAGGGACGAAATCACCATTATCTCCTTGGCCTTGAGCTCTCTACTCACAAATTACAACTCATCTCAATTGGTGGTTGGGGGACAGGCTGGGATAATGGAAGAGGTTGTGTTTGGGAGGTAACAGCACTTAGATAAATGAGAGAAATGATGGCTATTCATCCACTGAGTGGTCCCCGAAGGGCAGAACAGAGAGAACGTTGTTCTCAATTACCCACCAGCTTCCTTGTCTCTCTCTAGTTACACAGTGTGGATGATTATTCAGAGCAGCTGAGACCTTTCAGACTTTTATGTTGCTGGGCACTGTTCTGTAACAGGGGCTATCTGAACACTGTTGCCCACCCTCCTGTCTGACCATGCCAGTGTATCTGCGGCACCCAAATGGAAACTGACCACCTCTCGGTCATCACTGAAAGACCCAAGCACAAATTATGTTCTGAAAACTCAATCTGTATACATTTGGGCCATAAAACGCTGATGTTTTATGTCAGGCATAAAAATGTTCTTTAATGGGATAGAAACTGCAAACCACCGTTATATTATGTCCCATAAAAGCCAAAAGGGTTATGATCTTATAGGCAGTGCAGATGGTAGGTTGCTGCTAGATTTCTCGGTGCTGTTGTTAATCAAGGAGTGACTCAAGGGTATGTACTGAACAGATAATGATACCACAATTAAGGTAATAATTGAGGTTAGGAAGAAATATGTGCTGCACCAGACAGGTGACAGCCCTGACATTCACTTTCCTGGGAAGTCACAATGTTTCAGGCACCTTTTTATACCCAGCTCTGATGTTTTCCTCCTCTACTGAAATGCCCTTGGCTCCCATGTGGTTCTGTCTGCAACAGGGAATGAGGACAATCATTCAGATTCTTGGCAGGAACCTCCGCTTACCTGTCCATTCTCACTGGCTTGACTCTCTGACAATTCATAGGGAGGAGGCACGAAATACATTTTGGCTCTTGGGAAGCCAGGAATTATGTTGCTAAGCTGAAATCCAAACATCACAAGCCAGCTTTTCACATCTATGGTGGAAACAAAAATAAAGATTTCTGAATCATGATGGATGGAAAGCAGTTGAGGATCTTGGAGAGAGAACAAAACAAAATGGGTGGTTGGGTGTGGAGTCCAGCTGGGGAAGGAGGCAAAAGCTGGTGAAGGTCTCCTGGTCTGGACCCAGAGCTGCTTTACATGGGTCCTAGGAAAGATGTCACATGATATCCCCCATGTGGTGATGTAGGAGGCCAGTGCTGACATAAGAATCTAGTTTTGATTCCCCTTACTTTGTGACCTTGTGTAAGTTCCTGCCCCTCTCTAAGGTTCAGGTTCCTCAGTGTTGGGTTGTTATGACGGTTGAAAGAGAAATTCACGCAAAGGACTTGTCTCAGTGCCTGGGACCTAGATTGCTCAATAAAATGACCTCCTTCACTTGGCAAGTATTTAAGGAAGCATCGTTTTAGGCCAGTCATTGTGTTTGGAAGCTGGAGATACAGTGATCAACTAGATGGAGAAGTGATGATTATTAACACTGTGCAAGACATTGGCAGGGGCAGGAGACTGCCCTGAGGCTGGCTCATTATGGAAAGGGCATGCCAAAGGCATACAGAATGCCCGAAGTCTTCTGGCTCCTGAGATCCTTTTTTCAGGTAGCTACTCTTCAGAGAGAGGCCAGGAGAGTGCTCTTGCATGCCCAGAGTAAGACTTCCCGTCCCCTGCCAGTGTCACGACTGAGTCCCTTGCTTTGGGAATTCTATCTCTCGTCCCATTGTCCTGCTGTCCGTTGAATGATTCAGGCTCTCAGCGTAAGACTGTAGGCCCCAGGCTGCCTTTCCTCCTTCTACAGTGATCAGTAGAGAGCCTTGGACATAAATTCCTTGCAGCAGTCAAAGCCTCACCCATGCCATCATCCTGCAGTCCAGCCGGAATCTCCCTTTTATGCTCCTTATTCCTGTTTATAATGGGCACCCCAACATCATGCCCTATGTCTCCCCACTTCTCCTACCATTGCTGGGCCTGGAGGTACAAGGGCTCCTTGTCGCAGTCATTACTGACCCCTGGGCCACTCACTCACCTGCATTTCTTGGTGATTTCCTGCTCCACTGTCCTTCTCTCCACCTGTTTCTAAATTTGTTCTTAGTGATTTCATTATATGTCTTTCCAACATTCTGGCCTCTTCATTCCTTTGATGACCGCCCACCCCTATATTAATTCTCTAGACCCTGTCATCACCAATAATTCTGATCTCCCATTATCTCAATTTCATACACATCACCCTCTGACCATCACCTGGACTCTTTCTAGTTTACTCCTTTTTGTAACCTGACACCCATGCTCCTTGATCCTCTCCTCCTCCCAGGGATCTTCAAAACATCCTGAGTTTCTTGTCCCTATTCCTCAACATATCTATATCTATATCTATATCTACACACATAATATCATATATCTACATATCTATCTATCTATCTATCTATCTATCTATCTATATACACCTAGCACATATCCATAGCCAATCATTAGAATCATTCCTCATATATTTTCCCAGATCCTGTTTCCCGTTCTCACTTTATTACTTGCTTGGTGAAATCACAATTTTGGTTAAATCCATGTTTGCCCCTTCCTTATTTGGATCTGTGCAGCTAACTGTGGCTGGAGAAACAAACATAACTGCACTGACTGGTGTCCCTTTAAATTCCTGACTGTGAACCCCAATTGTGCCTTCCTGCTGCCTGACAATGTTTCCTCTATCAGTCATTCTTCTCCCATTCCATTCTGCTGGGTGATGTTACCTTTCTCCTCTCTCTTAACACTCTCAAAATCTGCTTTCCCTTCTCACTAGAGCAGCTGACATTGTTTCCTATTCTGAAAACAAAAACAAAACCAACTCTTGTTAAGGTCATGAATGACCTCCATGTTGCTAAGTCAGATGTTAATCTTGGGTCCTCCTCTTATTTGACTTAACTGAAATACTTGACAAGTTGAATGCTCCTGCTTTTATTTTCTTCTTGGCTTTCTGGCCAACACATTCACTTGCTTGTCCTTCTCTGTAGTAGCAATTCCTTGTCCCTTTTTGGTTCCTCCTCATCTGCCTCCTGATCTCTTTAATGTTGGAATGCCCTAGACTCGGTCTGTGATGATCACACTGTCTACTCTTGCAAACATGGTTTTCTTGTCCATCCTTAAGGCCCTAAATACCATCTAAATGCTGATGCTGACTCCAAAATTTATATCTCCATCTTGTACCTCTCCTTGAACTCTAAACTAATATATCTAATTACATTTCGAACTTTTGTCCAAAACTGAACCCCTGATCTTCCTCCCCAAATCTGTCCTATCACAGACTTTTCCATCCCAGATAATGGCCACTCCGTCCTTCCAGCCCCCATCCTTGACCCCTTTCTTTTCCTTGCTCTCCACATCTAAATCCGTCAATAAATCCTTTACTTTTTTTTTATTGAGATAATATTCACACAACATAAGATTCATCATTTTAACCATTTTAAAGTGCACAGTTCAGTGGCTTCTAGTACATTCACAATGTTGCACAAGCATATTACTATTTGATTCCAGAACATTTTCATCACCTCAAAAAGAAACCTTATACCTATTAGCAGTCATTCTGCAGTCTCCTTTTCCCTCGGTCCCTGACCACCACCAAACTGCTTTCTCTATCTCTGTGCATTGGTCTATTCTGGACATTTCTTATAAATGCAGTCATACAATATGTGACCTTTTGTGTCTGGCTTCTTTCACTTGGCATAATGTATTCAAGGTTCATCCTTGCTGTAGCACGTACCAATAGTTCATTTCTTTTTTATGGCTCATAATACTCCATTGTTTGTATATATTTATCCATTCATCAGTTAATGGATGTCTGGTTTTTACTTTATTTATTTATTTTTACTATTGTGAATAATTCTACTATGAATATTTGAGCACAGATTTCTGTTTAAAAACCCATTTTCAGTTCTCTTGCTTATATACATACTTAGGCATGAAAAACAGAACAGAACCTGTGTCTACTTCTGGTCACTTCATCTGGGCTTCTAACTGACCTCCTTGCTTCCAGCTTTCTGCCCCACGTATCTTATCAGCATAGCAGGCAGAATGAGCCTTTATTTATTTATTTTTTTATTTTAGAGAGAGAGTGAGAGAGCATGAACAGAGGAGAGGGGCAGTGGGAGAGAGAGGAAGAATCCAAATGCTGAATACAGAGCCGGACATGGAGCTCAATCCTATGACCCTGGGAAGATAACCTGAGCTGAAATCAAGAGTCGGACACTCAACTGAATAAGCCACCCAGGCGCTCCCAGAATCAGCCTTTAAACCTGGAGCAGACCATGCCATTCCTCTGCTGAGAACAATTTAGGAAACCCTCTTTTTTCTCAGTGAAGAAGCTAAAGTTTTCCTAACGGTCTATAAGGGCACGCACTCATCTGTTGGATCTCACGTCTCTCTTTCTCTTCCTTGCTCACACAGCTCCAGCAATGATGCTGTTTCTTGAACATTCCAGGCACACACTCATCTTGGGGACTTTGGACCGAGAAGCTCCTCTGCCGAGTGTCCTTCCCTAAAAGTATTTCCTGGCTCTCTCACCTCTTTTAAGTCTTGTTCAAATGTTGCCTCTTCAATAAGGTAACCCAACCACCACATTTAAAACCTGCCCCTCTTCTCCACTGCCAGCAATGCCAAGTCCCCTTACTCTGTTCATTGTTCCCACCCCCTGTCACTAAAGTGGTCACATTCTGACATGCTATATCATTTGTGAACTTACTGTTTACTGTCTGTCTCTCTCAGAATGTAAGTTCCATCAAGGCAGGGAGGTAAAAGTTTTGTTTTATCCACTGATGCCCTCCCAGGTCTTATGATAGTGCCTGGCACTATAAGTGCCTTACTTATCAGTAAGTATCCACGGAGTGAATAAATGAAAGAACACTGAATTTTTGTGGCAAAAGCTGCCCTGACTAGTGTAAGATTGACAGAGGGACTAATGGTACCTGTGTGAGAGCATGATTCTGAAGAGGTTAAGAAGACATAACCACCTCCTGTCCTGGGCCTGCTGTAAGGGGTTTAATGTTAGCTTTGCTACTAAACATATAGGCATAAAAGAACCTTCTGATGAGAGGGAATCTGGGATCACATTCCATCCATCATCCTTGGGCACAGACTAGTTCCTTCAATAACTTGGTAACTACTGTTTTAGTGATAGCCTATGGAAGAGTCATTTAAGAATATAGGTTTGCAGTTGCCTTAAAAAGTGTGTATGCATCAGCAGAGAGAGGCCTGGCTCTAATCCAGCAATGAACATCTATTCTGTGCAAGGTAGGTGCTGACTGCTGTAGAGGGTGAACTTCCCAACTTTGGATATTCATGGTTACTCACTGCAATTGTTTTGCTATATCTAGGTGTTACCTATAGTAGTATTTAGTCAATGATTCAAAAAAAATTTTTTTGCCTGTTCCATTTCAGTCCATTTTTTAATTATTTTTTAAAGTTTGTTTATTCATTTAAGTTTATTTGAGAGAGACAGAGCACGAGCAGGGGAGGGGCTGAGAGTTAAGGAGAATCCCAGGTAGGCTCAGTGCTGTCAGCACAGATCCTGATGTGGAGGTCAAACTCACAAAACTGAAATCATGACCTGAGCCGAAATCAAGAGTTAGACGCTTAACCAACAGAACCACCCAGGTGCCCCTAAGTTTATTTATTTTGGGGGAAGTCTGGGTGTCTCAGCTGGTTGAGGATTTAACTTCTGCTCAGGTCATGATCTAATGGTATCTGAGTTTGAGCCCCACATTGGGTACTCTGCTGTCAGAACAGAGCCGGGTTTGGATCCTCTGTCCCCTTTTCTCTGCTCCTCCCCCCTCGAGTGCAAGCATGCCCACTATCTTCTCTGTGTCTCAAAAATAAATAAGCTTGAGAGAGAGAGAGAGAGAGGGAGAGGGAGAGGGAGAGCACGAGTAACTTAGTGCAGGTGAGTGGGGAGGGTTAGAGAGAGAGTCTCAAGCAGGCATCATGCTGTCAGCACGGAGCCCAATTCAGAGCTCAGACCCACAAACCATGAGATCACGACCTTAGCCAAAATCAAGAGTTGAATGCTTAACCTGAACTACCCAGGCACCTCCACTTAAGTCCATTTTAAAAAAGAAACTTTGTTATTACCATAAATAGGAAAGCAGACTCACTTGATGCAAACAGAATAACTAAAATGAAAGAAAACAAAGCTATGTAATTAAATTAGAGCAGAATTTTTGTTACCTGCTACTGAGGGAGTCTCAGACCTGCTCTCTTTGTTAAAAGGGGGAGTTGGAAGTGTTAATAAGGTGTGAAGTACACAGCAGTGTCAGGTGGAGACTCTCTTGGACTGGATTGGAAGAATAAAAAGAGCACTAGAGAGTCAAACTTTCCTCATCTGTGTTTCCATATTATTTAATACCTCATCTGTACACCATATAAAATCATCCCCTCTTTCATCAGGGGAACGTAGGATATGTGGGGAATCCCCAGAAAGGCAAGCAAGGTCTTGCTCTCAAAGACTTTCCCTACCCTGATCTTTTCACTTCAGGGATCCCTCCCTAGTACTCAGGAGATGAGGTTGAAAACCCCTTGCCTTTGAGACTGGAAGTTTTAACAGCCGCTCCCATGAACACCAACAGGCGGGTCATCTACCGGTTTTCCTTTTCCTTAAAGTTTCTAATGTGGCTTAGTTTCTGAGTCGAAACCTATTCTGAAATGTTTATTCACATTGCTCATCTCCTCTACCCTGTAGAAGGCACTTCGGCACCACACAAACACCCCTCATCCTTTTGGAAGCAATTAGCGTTATCTGGTGACAGCCTCCCTAAATAGTCTGTAGAGAGGGAGCCACTGGGGCAGGAGCCAGAGAGGTGGCTGCTCGTAATGGCTCATTACTGTCCTTCTCTCATGTTCTTCAGGGTATGTGATTATGTTGGGGCCACGGAGCATACTGTCTGTCTCTGAAAACACTGTCCGAACAGCATCTTAGGTGTTAAGTGTAGATCTGAGAAGAGTGTAATGTGAGAAGGAGGTTGTGCCTTCCTCCTCCCTTAGGGAAATTAAACTCCACATCATGCTTACATGTGCCTAAGGTTTGTGAGCTCACAGACCTGCCAGGGAGAAAGGATGGGGACAAAATACAAGTCATTGCGGATGACACCTAGGACATTTGTTTAGCTCACATTTGTCTAGGGTTTCAGGTTGCCAAACCTGACAGGACAGTTTGGATCTGTTTTGGGGTAGATCTGGAGACTCCTCCCCACATTCCTCAGAGAATTATGCAGAGGTAGTATCTCCACTCTTCATCTTTGAACTCCACCAAGTTTATGGCTACCTATAAATAACAAACACATTCCTATCTTTTATTAGCCTTAGCGCTATGCTAGGCATTTAACACTCATTTACTTTTTACAGCCTGGTGGGGTGGGTGCTATTATCACCATTTTGCTGATGAAGAAATAAAGCCTCAGAAAGTTTAAGATCTCATCCAAGTTACACAGCAAGTAAGGAGCAAGGCCAAAATTGGAGTCTTGAGGTGTACTTGGGTTCTAACATCAGAATGAACAGGCCTGGCTTGGGGATGGGCATGGTCCCCATTTGCCCAGGACTGAAGGAGCTTCCTGCACTGCCAAAACTGGAAAAGACCAAGGCTCTGAAGGCTGTTGGAGAAGGGAATCTGCCTCCCAATCTGTTTTTTTAAAAACATCCTTTCCCCTAATACCTGTTTATCACAGATCTATCAATTGTCAGTATATTACCTTAAAAAATACCTGTTGGAAAGGGTGCTGCTTTGGAGCCCATGATTGGGAAAGGCACCCCTTCTGGCCCTCTTTCATCCCTCCCAGTGGCTACACCTCTGCTCCAGCCCGGACGTCTTTGAACTAACAGGCACTGTATGCTGTCCTCCTGCTTGCATTCCCAGGAGGAAGCAGAATCTCCCTCCACGCTCAGTAGCTGCCTCTTGCATTCAGAGTGCTCTGTTTCCAAAACATCAACAATTTTTTTTCTGAGCACCAGAAAGAGAAGGTTCTGTTCTCTGCGTTCCTCCTGACTACATCTTAATTACTTCTTCTGCTTAAATTGTGAGCGGCAAGTTCAACCACTCTGCTTGTCTCCTAAGTGGCAAATTAAGACTAATTTAGATGGGGTTTACAGATTAGTCAACATTCAAACAGCAGAGAATGATTTGGTGTTCTCTGCTGGGATCCCCTCTCCAGGGGGCTCATCTTGAATGGGCAGCAGGTGTGGGCTTGTGCCTGGTATGACACTGTGCTCCGCCTGGGCCCGCCTTTCCCCAGCTTGGACTGTTCACATCAGCTCTATGCACATGCTTCTCTAAAACTACCTTTTATTTTAGACTCTTTCAAATGGTTTCTGGATTCAATTTTGTTGGACTTAGTTCAACTTGATTTGATTCCCATTTATTGAGTCTCCATGAAGCACTGGAATGAGGAAAGGCATATTGCTTTTCAGAAAATTCTGATAATTCTTTTTTTCCTTTTCAGGAGAACCAGGAAAGTAGCTGAGGGGGTCAGTGAGGTTGACTGTGCTCTGTGGATGATTTTGTTTGGGCCTTGGCAGCTCTAAGAGTCCATTCAGCCCACTCTGAAAATGGCTTCCTTTTTATTTGACTCTGGCTGCCTCATCCATAAGTTGTCCAGGGCTTTGGGAAGCACATTCTGAAGGTAAACAGATTCTTTTCCTAAGGCTAAGACAGGCATGGTCTACCTTCCTATTCCCATTGTTTCCGATGTCTCAAATACTCTTCCTTTCCCTCCCCCTCTTCATAAAGGTCTCTGCTCAAATGCTGCCTCCTCAGATAGCCCTCTGTGAGGACCTTAAATATAGGAAACCTTTTCCATCACTCTCTGACTAAAACCTTATCCTATTTTATCTCATAGCACTTATTGTTACCTGATATGTATATGTATGTTTTCCTGACAGGTCCTTTAATTTTAAACTGCAGTGAACTGGGGGATAAAAGTCATGCTGAGCCATGGGGAAGAGAGACCACGGCAGAGTACCATGGCAGGGCCTCTCAATGAGGTGTGGTGAGGAGAGCAGGAGGGAACTGGCTTGCCCATACTTCCTGTGCTCAAGAGGTGCCAGCTGCTTCAGTTGTAGGGAGAATGCCAGGTTCAACTTCAAAGGCTCTGGAACTTGACAATGAGATACCACATTGTCACAAGTTGATCTTTAAGGTCATCTTTCTGCAGCATGGGACATTGAGGGCAGCCCTGTTGCTAGTTGCTGCTTCCCTTTCTGAGGGTGGGCAAGTAACACCTAGTCACCTGAGGGTAAGGACCTTTTGGGCTTGATGTCTTCTTGGCTCATGGCCAAGAACTGTGAGTTTCCTGAAACTTGGAGGGTCTTGGACTTGGGGTCCTTGCTGTTGCTCCTCTATAATGCATGGACAGTTTAGATGACCCTGGCTTCCTTGCTGAAAGTTGATCTCTTTGCATCCATCCATCCATCCTGATTTTCTTATTTCCCTGAGGATAAGGACTTTATCTTGCTCTCCACTGCATCTCTAGTACTTAGTGTATGTTAGATATTATGAAAATATTTGTTGAATGGGTAAATGGATAGAAGATGGATGGAGATACATGGATGGATGGTGAGGGACCCTCTTTTTACCAATTTCTCACTTTTCATAAGGAAGTAGATTATTTGCCCTCCTCAGCCCCTCTATCCATACTCTTCTCCAAGCTTCCTATGTCCTTTTGACTTTTGTTCTTAGACTTTCTTTAGCCTTGAGCTCATTTCTGCCAACCAAGATCCCCTTCCTTCTTCAGGGCCAGTATGACGTGGGGCCCTTTTGTGTACTACATCACAATTTTCAAATTTGAAGTCATCTACACACACATACACACCTGTTTGGGAGAAGGGTGTTTGTCTTGTTCATCATTGTATCCCTAGAATCTAGCATAATGCCACTCTATAAATTCTTGTTGAATAAATAGCAGACATCTATACAGTAGCACAGACTTAATTCTGCCTTGCATTATCATTGGCTGTTTGTATCTTGCCAGCTTGGTTGTGAGGTCAGGAACTGAGTCTTAGTCATCTCATGCCTATGGTTACTCAATGCTTCATTTATAAAGATAACGGTAATAGCATGAGCAGGTACTCTTTTGTGAATATTGACTGTCTAAATGCCGGGCACTAACCTTTACCTGCATTAAGTACATTGACTTCTTGTGATCACCCTGTGGAATTATTTTATTAGTGCCTTTTCACAGAGAAGAAAACTACAGCTCAGACAGATTAGACACCGAACTCGAAGTCCTTTGGCTTATAAGTAGAAGAGAATTTGAACCAGAGATTTCTGACACCAGAGTTCCATTATTTCCCCCTTCATAAAGCTGCTTTATGTAGGAAGAACTCTTATAAAAGCTATTTCAACTAAATGGATTTAAAAATGGTCAGGGCATCTTAAAACAGATCTGAAGACTGCTCTGTACTGGTGTCACTTGACTGTTCTAGATACTGTACAGACTAGTGTGTATAGCTCTCCAGGATTCCCCTATCATCAGAAGTAAGACTTTTTTTTGAAGTTGCTGACAGTCTACCAGGACAACCACCCCACAGGGAGCCACTGCCCAACTGAGGTGACAAAGTCCTCACCTGTCACGTAGTTCTTCAAATCCAGCTCATTGCTGAGAGGATTGTTGCTCTTGAACATATACAGGTTAAAGGGGGCTGGCTCCTTGCCCACGTTTTTCCACATGGTATAGTCTGGAGAGGTCCATCGCCCTGCTAGCACATCGTAATCACGCTGAGTGAAGTGGACCAGCTTGGTCAGGGGATCATAGAGTCCACCATGGAAGCCAATGACCATCTGGAAGTCAGGGTTGGAGTCAAAATAAATCTCCCCATAGGCCGTATACTGCAGTTGTTTGATCATGAGACCATTGATGCTGAACACAGCCAGAGGAGTGCCTGTGTTATCTGAGGCAACATAGTACTCCTCCCCACTGCTGCTCTCCATGGCAAAGAGGTGACCTTGGAGATCATAGTAGAGTGAGGTTATCTCTGAGTTGGAGTGATTATAGACATGGGTGATGCGTGTTGGGTTGTGGAGGTCAGAGTAGAAATACTGCAGGTGATGGCCCAGATTGGTCTTGTAGGAAGCCCGCCGCCCCACACCATCATAGCGGTATTGGACACTCCACCCACTGGCCTTGTTGTAGGCTCTTGTTAGGAGGCCCTTGGAATTATATTCAAAGATGTCAGCCCCTCTCTGGCACAGATAGCCATCATCATCAATTTTGTATTGCACATCACCCAGTCTGGTTATCCGATCCCGGAGATCATAGCGCAGGGGCATAAGGCGCACACTATTTCCCGGGTTCAGCAAATGAAGGTTCCCATTGAGGTCATAGCTATAGCGCCAGGTTGGGCGGTCATTGACAGCCACACTCTGGAGCTGCCCATCTCCATCGTAGTCATAGGTATACTTCGTGGTGTTAGCATAAGGCCCCAGTTTTAGCTCCCTCTTAATCACCCTTCCCATACTGTCATACTGCACTGTCATCCAGTACATAAGGGACCGAAACATCTCATACTGGACTTCCTTGATCCGCCCGTGGGTGTCAAAGTGTTTGCTGAGGGTCATTACAGCAGTGGTGATTATCTGGTTGATATCATAATAGATGACTCCAAACTTGCCAAAATGCTCCACCTTGCCAGAAATTTCGTCATAGCGGTAGAGGTCAACAGGAAGGGGGGTCTCACTTATGACAGGCTTGATGCTTGCAATCCGGAAGCTGTTGTCATGATAGGTGTAGTCAAACCTGGCATTGACCATGCCTTCCTCAGAGAACCTGTAGATCTGCTTGTCCACAAGTGGGCCAATCTTGCGGTACCTGATGGTGCAGGAGAAACCTCCACTCTGGAGACTGACCATTTTTAAGACACCAGTGGTCTCATCATACCCGAAAGTGACAGCAGTACTGTCATAGACAATCTCTGATAACTTGGAGAGTTTCCCATACTTGTAGAATACCTGGCGCCCAGTGCCTAAAAAGGATGTCTTGAGGATACGGCCATCATCACTGTAGTCAAAAATGACTGAAGCATTGCTTTCAGGGGGATTATAAATGTTGCGGATGTAGCCAATGGAGGTGTGGGTGGACATGCTGTGCCGGGCGACACTGGGCATGGTGACAGCGTGGAGACGGTCGGAGGAGTCATACTCAAATATGTACTGACGCTGACTCTGAAGCAGGAGAACCATAGACTGGAGGAAGAAGAGAGGGGAGGAACATGTGATTTGACTCTTTAGGACCAAGCACTCAAATGGACAAAATCTATTCCATTTTCCAAAATGGCAATTCAAAAGCCATGGAAGGATGGGGAAGTTTATACCAGATATTATGAGTAGATTGATTTCACTGGGCATGTTAATTCTGATGGACCATGGCCACTACCTGGACCAATGCTTCCCAAACTTTACTGTGCATATGAAATAACCAGGGCTCTTGTTAAAAGGCAGATTCTGGTCTAGTAGTTTTCTGGGGGATAAGAAGGGAACTGGCCTGAGAATCTGCTTTTGTAACAAGCTCCCAAGTGATCCTGACGTTGCTTGGACCATACTTTGAATAGAGAGGGCTCGAAGGACTGAGGCGAGAGGCACTGACTTTGCCTCCAGGCTCAATAACAAGAAATCCTGTGATTGTTAAGAAATGACTGACACTGGCCCAGCAGGAGACAGGTATGATACACATACTGTGCTTTGGCCACCCCTGATTAAATCTAAAGAGAAAGTGTATCTTCCATTTAGAAAATACTGAAAAGATTACGTAACCCAGAATCATCAATTTTTGGGGTGATAAGAATGGCCTCAAACTTGAGGCAACTGGGAGACTCTTGCCTCCTCTGGTCAACCACTCTAGTATTTTATGGCATAATGAGAACAGGATTCAGGGATTGACCAAAGGGACAGTAGCCCACCCTTACGGAGGAGGTCATAGCTCTGTCTGCAAGTGACTGCTGTAGTAGAGAGCAAGAAAGGAAGGAATAGAAATGGAACCCATGTCAAGATAGTACAGATGAGAAGCTCAAGCTTAGCAAGCCCCTGCCTAATGACTAGATGACCAGGACAGCCTTCAAAAGACTTGACTTGTGCCCCCAAGGAATCTCTTCTTACTGCTGCTCCAACCTGACACTTTTTGACACAAAGACCCAAATCTGGCACTTTCAGACACAAGGAATTATGTAGAGAGAATCTACTGGCTGTTTCAGCCAATAGGCCAAGTAGGAGGATCTCGTTCTGTGTGCTTGAGTTTTAGGCAAAATTCCCTTCCCTGATGGCTTATTTCCAGGCAAGGCAGAAATGAATCATTGCATTTCCAATTCATAAATAATGATTAGCTGTGATGCCAGTGGGATGATTCTGTCTGCTTCAACAGCACTTTTTCTTGTTTTTTTTTGGGGGGGGTTGGGAATAAAATTAGATAATCCACTCTTTTTGCTATTACTAAGTGTCTAGCACTTTTTTCTTTTAATGGTAATAGTGATGAGCTATGAATAACATTTTCCTTCAGATTTTCCTCCCTCTCAGTGAGGATGGGAGTGTGAGAGGAGACCTTGTAGAGTCAAAGTAAAGATTTTCAATGTCTTATGGCAAAGAATATCAGATCAGCTTAAAAAGAGCAGTGTGAATAAGGGAAAGCTCCAGTTGAGTGAGGGCAGCACATTCACTTACCTTGTCAAGGTAGGAGTAGCTCCACACTTTCCCATCGGCAAACATGCGGGACACGATTCGGCCCTGCTTGTCAATGTCTGTCCTTTCACTCATGGCTCCACGCTGAAGGCCAGCCAAGCGCCCATTGAAGAAGTATGAGACATTGACTGCCGCCAACCCACTGCTGGGGAGCCAGAGGAACGGGCGGCCCACCTGGTCATAAATGATCCTCAGGGTGAACTTCCGATGATCATCATAGATCTTTTCTGTACGAATATTCCGGTCATAATCAATAGACAAGAGATTTCTTCCATGGACCTACGAAAACACAATGGGCTTGGTATGAAAGATAACACCTGGGAATGTTAGCTTCTATGGAGGACATGGCTGACGTGGCCAGGGAACGAGTATATGTTGGAGGAAGAACTCACCTTGAAGTTATTTAGAGTAGTGTTTTTTAAACTCCTTTACATCATGGTACACAAAGAAAATGTTAATATTTGAAGGGTGCATTAGAATACAAAGTGAGGCCACTTATGGTCAGGGATGACTAATCTGGGCATAGCTGCCCTGAGCAGTCATGTACGCCATGCACTACCCAATTATAAGGAATGCCATCATATCAGAGAGAGTGAGAATTGGGAAAATTGTGCACTGCACAAATTAGCCATATATAATAGCCCTGGACACTGGGATTCTGACTGCTCTGCCTGGCCACCTTGGAGAGCAAGATAATTTGTATATTTGCACACTTTCAATCCTTTTTTGGCACATCACTAGCTGAGTAGCTAATGATCTTTAAGAGCAGATGCCAAGATTTCTTCTGAAACTCAAGTAAAGGTATCAAGGAGGGTGGGGAGGCTGTCATAGAAATCCACATTTTGCAAAGACCTGGGAATAAGACGGCTTATTGTTATGTGAACCTTTTTACTTCTATCTAGAGAAAAATCTTGCCACTGTCAAGGATGTAAGACATCAGTGGAAGACCTTATCAGGGCTGGGGAATTCCAACAAAGGGAACTGATTTACTTAGATTTGAAAGGGATAGTGGAACACATCTAGACATAATTTAATATTTATTTAGAAGTTGATCTGAACAGAGAAGAGTGCCTGTCCCAGAAGGCAGAGCTGGGTGACTAAACTCTGGTTAGGGGCAAAGGAGAGGGACTCTTGAGATTCAGCTAGTCCTAACTGGATAACTGGAAGTGCATAAAATGAGGCTGACTGAGCTCAGGTTCTTTCAACATAACTGGCTGCAAATCCAGATGTCCCCAGGGTGACCACTGAAGGCAAAGGAAGATGTACACAGGCAGAAAGAAAAGTGAGAGATATCTGGTACCTCCTTACCTTACCTAATTATTCAACAGCACCTAACAATAATGATGATGGTGATGTTGATGATGGTGGTGATAACTTTAACACATGCTGAGGGCTAGACCTAGGCAATGTTTTAGGCCATTTGCATCTCTTGTCCAAGTTAGTGCCCACAATAACCACTTGACAAGTCAGGAAACTGGGCCTGAAGCAGAGAGGTTACATACTTGCTCAGGGTCACATAACAATGAAGTGGCTGGGTTGGTCTGGAACTTAGGTGTTCAGACCTGAAGCATTTAACTACTTAGACATTTAACCAGCTTTACTGATTCATGTATTATATATGCATTGTCTTCCCTGAGGTGTGAAATGATGGGGAAACTATAAAGCACAGAATAGCCCCTGAAGGCTCCGTACTGTAGCCTGATAATACCACAGACATTTGTTTTCTAGGGAGCCTCATTGCACACAGGTAAAGAATTACATTTCACAGCTTCCTCTGGGGAGACAGGCGGCTAACATGATGTAAGTGGTAACTGTCAGCTGGGTCTCCTGGGAACCTTAAAGGAAGATGATATAGCTATGATATAGGCACCCTTTTGTTCTTCCCACTTTCCTC
The DNA here is from genome assembly GCF_006229205.1 of Suricata suricatta. Lineage (NCBI taxonomy): Eukaryota > Metazoa > Chordata > Mammalia > Carnivora > Herpestidae > Suricata > Suricata suricatta. The sequence continues at coordinate 91,874,014 of NC_043705.1, forward strand.
CTTTTCCTGGGTGGAATCTGGCTGTGATCCTTGGAGCTCTAGCATTCACCTTGTAAATATGGATGACTTTGAGAATGGAAGCTTCAAGGATGATGGCTCATTCAGAAAGAGCCTAGATCTCTGTTGACCTAGGTGTCTTTAATGGTCACATATACCAGCCATGAATGGCTCACCTCTAGACTCCTTTTATGTCATAAAAAATAATAAGGCAGTATCTTATTTAAGCTCTTGTTATTTCTAATCCCTGTTACTAGCAGTTGAAATGGAACTAAATTAATATAAGCCTCTCATACTTTGGCAGGTACTGTGCTGGGTACTTCACATCCCTTATCCCAGTTTAATCTCACAACATAGATAGAAATTATTTTATATATGGGCAGTTTAACTCAGAGGGTCACAAATCTAGACAACTAGTAGAAGCTAGATTTGAACCCAGGACTACTTGATTCCTCAAACTATTGCTGTTTCCATGGAGTGATCTCAGAGAGAAGGTGATAGGACATTTTGGAAAGAAAATGCATCAAAGCATGGATATAGGAATAAAGGTGGTGAGCTCTTGGGATTAAGACCCCTAACTTCAAGTGGAAGATTCCCATATAATCAAATGTGCAGCCATGAGGAAGAACAGTCAAGAAAATAAAGGGAGAGTGGTAGGACTTTTTAAAAATAAAATTTATTGTCAATTTGGTTTCCATACAACACCCAGTGCTCATCCCAAAAGGTGCCCTCCTCAATGCCCATCGCCCATGAGTGGTAGGATTTTTTAAAAACAGGTCCAAAAGTTAATGCAGTCAGAATTATTGAGTCACCATATCCAAAGGAAACCACAAGATGGGGTCAGAGTGATCAATTCCTCTGGAAACAGAAGTTTGGCTATATTGGGTTGCTTCATTTGGAACAAATACAGGAAGCCATCAAAATTCTTAATCCTATGAGTCTGAAAATTTCAGTTTAAGACCTTGCCAACATTTTATTAGGCAGAATGAATAATCTAGCAACAGTGAGGATGGATTTTTAGGATTTCCTGAGCCAACTGCTTGTGATTCCTTACCATGCCCATTTCCTATCTCCTTGGTCATCCTATATCCTCCTTTTCTTTCCTTACTAATTTCCCCTTTTTCCTCTCTTTGCTAATATCATACAGCTCCCTGTCCATTTATTATTTATGAACATTAAATCTCTGCTAATGTCAGGCTTGGTGCCTTCTCTGGAATTCAGGGATGAACAACACCAACAAAGCAATGTGTTTTGAGAATTTATGATGGGCTTAGTGTGTTCTCAGAACTACTCTTGTTTTATCTTATTTAATCCCCACAATACTCCCAGGCAAGGACTATTATCCTCACTTTTACATTCAAGGGAGAGATAGGTTTAAGTGCTCTGTTCAAACTTATACAAATAGTAAGTGGTGGAGCTAGAATTTCAGTCCAGAGCTCACTGTCTTCACCCACCTAGGCTGTACTAGCTCGATGGCCAGCTGCTCTCTATCAGGCTTGCAATTTTAAGCCACCTGTGATACTCTCTCAACACACTGCTGCTGGGATGACTCCACAGCTGCTGAATCAGCCTCCTAGGGAATCGGGGCTGGATGCTTCTGTTGTGTACTGTTGGTTAAAATACACTCGGATTAATGTCCCTATCTTCACCTACCTGAGAGAGACCAACAGGCAAATCATATAAATAACCATAATATAATAGTATGTGTATGTATCTGTGTACATATATGAACATGTACTGTAACATGTAACCATAGGAGAGAACAACATGTAAATTGTATATACAAGCATGACCATCACTGTAACAATTATATTAGTATGTGAAGTGCTAAGACTGCAGAAGGAACTGAATAGTGGGCAAAACCAGAAAAGGGGGTCCCTAAACTCTGACGGCCAATATTTGGGTTTATTGCTACTACTTAGAACTAACAAGGCCTCTGACCTCTCGCCTGGGTGCATCAACCAAAAAGAAGTAATAACCATTAGTAACCATTAGCCATTGATAACTTAAGTTGGGATTTTATCCCCCAATTCACCATGTCCTTGGGAATGGGATTTTGGTATAGCACTGGTTCAAAGGAACTTTATTGAACTTCACTGAACTTTATTTTCCTCCCTCTAATTTTATTGACATATAATCAATATACATCACTATATATGTTTAAATTATATAACATAATATACATGTGTATAATGAAATGATTTCCCTAATAAGTTTAGTTAATATCTGTTATCTCATATAGATAATAATTTTTCTTTTTCTTCTTTTAAAAAATTTTCACTTTGTGATGAGACGTTAGGATTTTACTCTCTTAAGAGTTTTTCTACATATCATACAGCAGTGTTAACTATAATCACCATGCTGTACATTACACCCCTAGTACTTATTTATCTTGTAACTGGAAGTCTGTACCTTTCAACCATCTTCCTCCAATTCCCATCCCCCACTCCCTATCTCTGGTAACCACAAATCTGACCTCTTTCTCTGTGAGTTTTCATTATTTATTTATTTTTAATATTTCACATATAAATGAGATTATACAGTATTTGTCTTTCTCTAACTTATTTTACTTAGTATAATATCAAGAACCATTCATGTCATTGCAAATGGCAGGATTTCCTCATTTTTAATGGCTGAATAATATTCCATTGTAAAATATACAACAACTTTTTTGTCCCTTTATCTGTTCATGAGCACACAGGTTGTTTCCATGTCTTGGCTATTGTAAGTAATGCTGCAATGGACATGGGAGTACAGATGTATCTTTGACATACTGTTTTCACTTCCTCTGGAGATGAGTTACAGCAGTAGAATTATTAGATTATATGGAGGCTCTGTTTTAAAATTTTTGAGGATCCTCTACACTGTTTTCCATACTGGCTGCACCAATTTAGTCCTACCAACAGTGCACAAGAATTTCCTTTTCTTCACATCCTTGCCAGCTTTTACTCTTATCTTTTTGATGGCCATCTTAACAGGTGTGAGGTGTTATTGTGGTTTTGATTTGTATTTCCCTCACAATTAGTGATGTTGAACATCTCTGCATGTACCTTTTGGCTATTCATATATCTTCTATGGAAAAAATGTTCAGGTCCTTTTTCTGTTTTTATTATGTATGTATGTGTGTAGGTAGGTAGGTAGGGATTCATTTATTCAAGTACCCTCTATACCCACATGGAGCTCAAATTCATGATTCTGAGATCAAGAGCTGCATGCTCTACTGAACCAGCCAGATATCCCCCATCCCCACTTTGCCCATTTTTAAATTGGATTATTTTAATTTTGAGTTGTATGACTTAAAAAATATTTTGGATATTAACCCCTTATCAGATATATAATTCATAAATATTTTCTCCCATTCTGTTTGTTATCTTTTTATGTTGTTGTTTCTTTTGCTGTGTAGAAGCTCTTTAGTTTGATGATGTTCCATTTGTTTATTTTGATTTTGTTGCTTGTGTTTTAGTTGTCATATACAAAAAAAATCATTGCCAAGACCCATGTGATGGTTTTGGTTCTTAAATTTAGGTCCTTAATCTAATGATCTCTGTGTGTATTTTTCTGTCAATACCACATTGTTTTGATCACTATAGGTTTGTATTTATATCTTGAAATCTAAGGAGTGTGATATCTCTAGTTTTGTTATACTTCCTCATGGTTACATTGGCTATTTGGGGTCTTGTGGTTCCACACTAGTATTAGTATTGTTTGTTTTTTTTTCTGTGAAAAACGATATTGGTATTTTGACAGAGATTGGATTGAATCTGTGGATTTAACTGGGTAGTGTGGACATTTTTAGTTCTTCCAATCCATGAGCACAGTATATCTTTACATTTGTAAAATTCAGTTTGTCATCTACAATTTCCTTTATCAGCGATTTACATTTTTCAGAGTATAGGTCTTTCAGTTCTTTGGTTTATTCCTAGCTATTTTATTCTTTTTGATGAATTATAAATGGATTGTTTTCTTAATTTCTCTGATACCTTGTTATTAGTTTATAGAAATGCAATTGATTTTTGTATGGCAACTTTATATCCTGTGACTTCATTAAATTCACTTATTCTAATAGTTTTTTGGTGGAGTCTTTAGGGTTTTCTATATATAGTATTAGGACATCTGTGAATAGTGACAGATTTACTTCTTTCTTTCTAATTTGGATTTTCTTTCTTGTCTAATAGCTCTGGCTAGGACTTCCAATACTGTGTTAAATAAAAATGGCAAAAGTTAGCATCCTTGTCTTGTTCCTGATCTTAGAAAAAAGTGTTTGGCTTTTCACCACTGAGTGTCATGTTAGCTGTGGGTCTGTAATATACAAACTTTATTGTGTGGAGGTACATTCCTTCTATACTTTGTTAAGAGTTTTTATCATAAGTAGATGTTGAATTGTGTTCAAATGCTTTTTTTTGAATCTGTTGAGATGAGCATGATTTTTAAAAAAATGTTTTATTTATTTTTGAGAGACAGAGAGACAGACAGACAGAGTAAGGAGGGGGTCAGAGAGAGAGGGAGACACAGAATCTGAAGACAGGCTCTAGGCTCTGAGCTAGCTGTCAGCACGGAGCCCGATGTGGGGCTTGAACCCACAAATCATGAGATCATGGCCTAAGCTGAAGCCAGACGCCTAACTGAGCCACCCAGGCACCCCAAGATGAGCATGATTTTTATCTTTTATGTTGTTAATGTGGTGTATCACATTGCTTGGTTTGCATATATTGAACCATCCTTGCATCTTTGGAATAAATTCCACCTGACTGTGGTGTATGAACCTTTTAATGTATTATTGAATTTGGTTTGGTAATATTTTGTTGAGGTATTTTGCATCTATGTTAATCAGAATGTGTGTATATATAAATACTCTGGTACGTGTGTAATATCTTTGATTTTGGTATCAAGGTAATGTTGGCTTCATAAATTCAGTTTGGAAGAACTCCTTCCTCTTCAATTTTTTGGAATAGTCTGAGGAGGAATGGTTACTAACGCTTCTTTAAATGTTTTTGGTGAATTCACCTTTGAAGTTGTCTGGTCCTGGACTTTTGTTTTTGTTTTGTTTAAAATTATGGGTTCAGTAGTTCCTGTGTGGCTCTGTCAGTTAAGCATCTGACGTAAGCTCAGGTCATGATCTCATGGTTCATGAGTTCAAGAACACATCAGGCTGTCTGTTGTCAGCACGGAGCCCACTTTGAGTCCTCTGTCTCCCTCTTTCTCTGCCCCTCCTCTGCTTTCTCTCTCTCCCAAAAATAAACATTAAAAAATTATGGATTCAAATTCATTACCTATAATCTGTCTATTCAGGTTTTCTATTTGTTCATGGTTCAGCTTTGGAAGGATATGTGTTTCTAGGAACTTATCCATTTCTCCTAGGTTGTCCAATTTGTTGGCGTATAATTATTTATAGTAATCTCCAATATCTTTCGTATTTCTGTGGTGTTAGATGTAACTTCTCTTCGTTTCTTTTTTTATTTGGGGTTTCTTTTTTTCCTAATGAGCCTGGCTAAAGCTTTATTAATTTGTTTATCTTTTCAAAGAACCAGCTTTTAGCTTAATTGGTAGTACTATTGTTCTTTAAGTTTCTATGTCATTTCTGTGCTGATCTTTATTATTTTCTTCTTTCTATTAACTTTGGTTTTTTTTTTTTTGTCTATTCTTTTTCCACTTCTTTTAGTCATAGATTGTTTGGAATTTTTCTTGTTTTTTGATTTAGGCCTGTATTGCTACGAACTTCTCTCTTAGAACTGCTTTTGTTGTGTCATGGAATTTGGAAAATTGTGTTTCCATTTTTGTCTCAAGATATATTTAATTTCATTTTCTCATCAACCTACTGGTTGCTGAGTAACATGTTGCTTAGTCCCCATGTTTTTGTGTTTTCCTCCATTTTTGTTCTTGTAAATGATTTCTGGTTTCATACTATTGTGGTTGAAAGATATGCTTGATATGATTTCAGTCTTCTTAAATGTATTGAGACCTATTTTATGGCTCATCATGTGATTTATCCTGGAGAATACTCCATGTCCACTTGAAAATGATTTGTATTTTTTGGGGTGAAATGTTCTCTCTCTCTCTCTATATTAAATCCATCTGGTCTAATGTGCCACTTAAAACCAAAATTTCCTTATTAACTATTATTGGATTACTCTCATTTTCTCCTTTTATGTCCTGTAAATATTTGCCTTATATTAGATACTCCTATTTTGGCTGTATAAACATTTATGAATGCTATATCCTTCTTGGATTGACCACTGTATCATTATGTCATGCCTTTTTTTGTCTTATGCTACAGTCTTTGTTTTAAAGTTTATTTTGTCTGAATAAAAAAACCCTTACTCATTAATTTTTTTGAGAGAAATCATCAGTTTGTGTTTGAAGGCATGATCAAACCATTATTTATGATGCTCAACTTAGGAAATAAGAAATTTTAGTGATCACAGCAAAACATGGACAGTTTTTGCAAATTCTGACACATCCATGTGACAGAATTGTGCCTCCAATAAGAAATCCTGTTTTTTAAGGACTTGGAATGGTATAAGGAAACACATATGATATTAAGAAAAAACAGGAATAAAATTATTTATATGGTCTGGTCTTTACCATGTAAAAATATATGAATATGCATTATTTTTGTTTTTTTAGTCAGAGAAATAAAACATGCAAATTACTCTTTTAAAAATGCAGACTCTTTACAATAAATGTTTAACATTTTAAAGTAATTTTAAAGGCCAATTTCTTATATCCTTCAGTTCCCTGAAAGAATATTGTTCATATTTTTTTTTATATAATTTATTGTCAAGTTAGCTAACATACAGTGTATACAGTGTGCTTTTGGCTTCAGGAGTTGATTCCTATGATTCGTTTCTTACCTACAACACCCAGTGCTCATCTCAACAAGTGCCCTTCTCAGTGATCATCATGTATTTTCTCCTCTCCCCTGCCCTTTCCCCATCAACCCTTCATTTGTTCTCTGTATTTAACAGTCTCTTATGGTTGCCTCCCTTTCTATTTGAATCTATTTTTTTCCCCTTCCCTTCCCCCATGGTCTTCTGTTAAGTTTCTCAAATTCCACATATGACTGAAAACATATGATATGTGTCTTTCTCTGACAGACTTATTTCATTTAGCAACAAAAGGGGTGTGTGGGTGGCTTAGTCTGTTGACTGTGTGACTCTTGATTTTGACACTGGTCATGATCCCTGCATTGAGCTCTGCATTGGAATTGAGCTCTGCATTGGGCTCTGCACTGAGCATGGAGACTGCCTAAGATACTCTCTCTTGGTGCTCCTGGGTGGCTCAGTGTCTGACTTCAGCTCAGGTCATGATCTCACGGTTTGTGGGTTCGAGCCCCGCATTGGGCTCTGTGCTGACAGCTCATAGCCTGGAGCCTGCTTCAGATTCTGCACCTCCCTCTCTCTCTGACCCTCCCCTGCTTGCACTGTGTCTCTCTGTCTCTCAAAAATAAATAAAAAACATTAAAAAAAATAAAAAAGATACTCTCTCTCCCCCTCTCCCTTGCTTGTGTGCTCTCTTGCTCTCTAAAATTAAGAAAAAAAAAAGTCTATTTTGTCTGGTATGAGCATATGCTATACCAGTTTTCTTTTTGTTTCTATTTATACAGAATAGATTTTTCCAGCCCTTTACTTTCAGTCTGTGTTTGTCTTTAGGTCTGAAGTTAGTCTCTTGTAGGCAGCATATAGATGGAGCTTGTTTTTTTAATGTTTATTTATTTTGAGAGAGACAGAGATTGTGAGTAGGGCAGGAGCAGAGAGAGAGGGAGAGAGAAAGCTAAGTAGGCTCTGCACTGTCCGCACAGAGCCTGACATGGGGCTCTGTCCCATGAAGGACGAGACCATGACCTGAGCCAAAATCCAGAGTTAGCCCCTCAACCAACTGAGCCACCTCGGCACCTCAGGTCTTGTTTGTTATCCATTCAGCCACCCTCCATATTTTAATTGGAACATTTAGTCATTTACATTTAAAGTAATTATCAATAAATATTTACTTATTGCCATTTGGGTAACTGTTTTCTCACGGTTTTTATATTCTTTTGGTCTCTGGCCCTGCGGTTTGATAGTTTAGTGTTACGTTTGGGTTTCTTTCTCTTTATTTTCTTGTATATGTATTGCAGGATTTTGGTTTGTGGTTACCATGATGTTCATATGTATTTACATATATATGCATATTTAGGTATATGCATAGCATACTGACACATATATGTCTGTTTTAAGCTGATAGCTATTTGCCTGAACACATTTAAAAGCACATTTTTATGCTCTTCCCCCATTTTATATTTTGATGTCTTATTTTATATATTTTTATTCTGTGTATACTACTGTGTATATTCTGTGTATACTGTGTATACTACTTATAATTGTTAATACTACTTTTGTCTTTTAACTTTCATACTCATTCTTTAAATGGCCAATTTATTGCCTTTACTATATATTTGCTTTTTAAAAAATTTTTTTAATGATCTTTATTTCTTTTTGAGAGACAGAGAGAGACAGTGGGAATAGGGGAGGGTCGAGAGAAAGGGAGATACAGAATGTGAAGCAGGCTCCAGGCTCTGAGCTAGCTGTCAGCACAGAGCCCGACGCGAGGCTCGAACCCACGAACTGTGAGATCATGACCCAAGCGGAAGCCGGACGCTTAACCAACTGAGCCACCCAGGTGCCCCACTATATATTTGCTTTTACCAGTGAGATTTTTTTCTTTCATATATGTATTTTTAATTTCTAGTATGGTATTTTCCTTTTGGCATAAAGAAGATCCTTTAATATGTCTTATAAGGCTGGTTTAGTGGTAATGAACTTTTTAGCTCTTGCTTTGCTGGCGAGCACTTTTATCTTTCCTTCAATTCTGACTGGTAACCTTGCCAGGTAGAGCATTCTTGTTTGCAAGTGTTTCCCTTTTAGCACTTTAAGTATATCCTGCCACTCCTTCTGGCCTGCACAGTTTCTGCTGACAAATTTTTCTTTGGCTGCCTTTAAGATTTTCTCTTTAACGTTTGCATTTTAATTATAATATATTTTGATGTAGATCTCTTTGGGTTCATCTTGCTTGGAACTTTCTGTCCTTCCTGGGCCTAGATGTCTGTTTTGACCTCCACAGGTTAAGGAAGTTTTCAGTCATTATTGTGTCAAATAAATTTTCTGCCCCTTTCTCTTTTTTCCTTCTGGAACCCCTATAATAAATATCCGCATGCTCAGTGTTGTTGTAGAGGTCCTTTAAATTATTCTCATTTTTTAAAATTCTTTTTTTTTTCTTTTTGCTGTTCTGATTGGGTGAGTTCTAGTCTATCTTCCAGGTTGCTGATATATTCTGTATCAGCTAATCTGCTCTTCAGTGTATTTTTATAGTGTATTTTTCAGCTCACTGACTGCATTCTCCAGTTCTGTGACTTCTGTTTGGTACTTTCTTACATTTTCTAACTCTTTGTTGAAGTTTTTGTTGTATTCTTCCTTTTTTACCATGAGTTTAGGAAGCACCTTTATGACCATTACTTTGAACTCTTTATCAGCTAAACTACTCTTCCCTGTTTCATTAGGGTTTTTTTCTCCCTCTGAGGTTTTACTTGTTCTTTTGTTTAAAATAAAGTCCTCTGTCTCCTCATTTTGTTTGACTTTGTATGTTTCTTTTTCTGAATTAGGTGGAATAGCCAGCTGTCCTAATCTTGAAAGAGTGGCCTTATGTAGAAATGTCCCCTGTGTATGTGGCTGGCAGGATGGCTGGAGCTGGGTAGGTGCCGCTCAGGGAATCCTGGGGTGCTCTTTCCTGGGGCTAGTTGAGCTGAAGCAGGCATGGGCTTGGGAGGGGTCTCAAGGTGTTTGGCTCTGGAGTTTCCCTAGTAGGATGGCTGTTTGGCTTTGGCTATTTCCTAATAGGATGGCATGGCTCAGAGGTTCCCACAGAGTGCTGCATCAGTATATAGGTCTTTCACCTCCTTGGTTAAATTTATTTTTAATAATTTTATTCTTTTTGATGTAATTGTAAATGGGCTTATATTCTTAATTTCTTTCTGATAGTTCATTAGTGTATAGAAACAAAACAGATTTCTATGTATTGATTTTTATATTCTGTAGCATTTCTGAATTTGTTTTTTTCTAACAGTTTTTGATGGAGTCTTTAGGGTTTTCTATGATATTATAATATCTACAGATAGTGACAGTTTTACTTCTTCCGTTCCAGTTTGGATGTCTTTTATGTCTGCCTAACTAGGCAACTATGTCTTGCTCTGGCTAGGATTTTCAAAACTATGTTGAATGAAAGGTGAAGATACAGGGGATACATGCACCCCAGTGTTGATAGCATTATCAACAATACCCAAACTATGGAAATAGACCAGATGTCTGTTCACTGATCAATCGATAAAGAGGTGGTATATGCAATGGAATTTAAAAAAACTTTTTAAATTTATTTTTGAGAGACAGAGACAGCATGAGCAGGGGAGGGTCAGAGAGAGAGAGGGAGATACAGAATCTGAAGCAGGCTCCAGGCTCTGAGCTAGCTGTCAGTACAGAGCCTGATGCGGGGCTCGAACCCACGAACCGTGAGATCATGACCTGAGCTAAAGTCAGATGCTTCACTGACTGAGCCACCCAGGCGCCCCATATATGCAATGGGAATATTACTCAGCCATCAAAAACAATGAAATCCTGCCATTTTCAATGACATGGATGAAGCTAGAATGTATTATACTAAGTGAAACAAATCAATCAGAGAAAGAAAAATATATGATTTCATTAATATGTGGAATTTAAGAAACAAAACAGATGAACACATGGGAAGTTGGGGGAAGAGGAGAGAGGGAAACAAACCACAAGAGACTCTTAATGATAGGAAACAGTTGATAGAGAGATCTGGCTGGGAGATGGACAAGACAGGTGATGGATTTATTTATTTATTTATTTATTTATTTATTTATTTATTTATTTTTAGGTGATGGATTTAAATTAAGGAATGCACTTGTGATAAACACTGGATGTTGTATGTAAGTGATGAATCACTGAAATATATTCCTGAAACTAATATTGCACTGTATGTTGGCTAAAATTTAAATTAAAAAAACCCCAAAATGAAAAAAGCACAAAACAAAAAACAGAGGTGAGAATAGGCATGTTTGTATTACTTATCTTGAAAGGGTTTCAGCTTTTCATCATTGCATTTGATGTTAACTGTGGGTTTTTCATAAATGGCCTTTATTGTGTTGCAGAGTAGTTCCTATATACCTGCTTTGTTGAGAGTTTTATCGTAAATGTTGAATTTTGTCAAATACTTTTCTGCATCTATTAAGATAACCATATGGTTTTTATCCTTAATTTTGTTAGTATAATATGTTAAAATGGCTAATTTCTACATGTTGAAACATATTTGTTTCTCTGGATAAAAAAACGCCACTTGCTCATGTTGTATGGCCCTTTATTATTGAATTTGGTTTGCTAATACTTTGTTGAGAATTCTTACATCTATGTTCATCAGGGATGTTGCCTGTAATTTTCTTTTCTTGTGGTGTCCTTATCTGGTTTTGGTATCAGGGTAATGCTGGCCTCATAAAATGAGTTTGAAAGGGTTTGTTCCTCTTCCACTTTGGGAGAGTTTTAGAAGGATATGTATTGATTCTTTGTATATTTGGTAGAATTCACCAGTGAAGCTGGACTTTTGTTTGTTGAGACTTTTTATTTTCAATCTTTAATGTTTATTTATTTTTGAAAGAGAGACAGACAGACAGACACAGAGCACAAGTGGAGGAGGGGCAGAGAGGAGGGAGACACAGAATCTGAAGCAGGCTCCAGGCTCTGAGCTCTCAGTACAGAGCTTGACATGGGGCTCAAACTCATGAAATGCTAGATCATGACCTGACTGAAGTTGGATGCTTAATGGACTATCCCCCCCAGGCGCCCCAAATTTTGGTGTTTCATTTCCATTTTCATTTCTTTCAAGGTACTTTCTATTTATCTTTTGATTTCTTCTTTGATTGATTGGTTGTTCTAAACAGTGTTATTTCATTTCCATGTATTTGTGAATTTTCCAGTTTTCTTCCTGTTACTGATTTCTGGTTTTATACTATTGTGGTTGGAGAAGATCCTTGATATGGTTTCAAACTCCTTGAATTTTCTAAGACCTGTTTTGTGGCCCTGCATATGGTCTGTCCCCACCAAAATGTTCCTTGTGCACTTGAGAAGAATGTGTGCTCAGCTGTTGTTGGATAGAAGGTTCTGTGTATGTCTGTTATGTCCATTTTATCTATCATGTTGTTCAGATCTGCTGTTTCCTTATCATTTCTCTGTCTGGATGATTATTGAGAGTGGGGTATTAAAGTCCCCAACTATTACTGTATTGCTGTTATTTCTCCTTTTAGTTCTGTTAGTTTTTCTTTTATGTATTTAGGTGCTCCATTGTTGGGTTAATAGATACAACTATTATATCTTCTTGATGGATTGACTACTTTATTACAATATAACGATCTACTTTGTGTCTCTTTACTATTGTTAGTTTAAAGTCTATTTTGTCTGATAGAAGTGTAGGTATCTTGCATTTTTGTTATTACTATATATTTGAAATCGTTTTTTTATCTCTTCAGTCTCAATGCATATGCCTAACATGAGTCTCCTGTATTCAGGATATTGCTGGATTTTGTTTTTATCCATCCTGCCATCTATGACTTTTAACTGCAGAATATGATGTCTTTATGTTTAAAGTAATTATTGATAGGTAAGGACTTGCCATTTAAAAAATTGTTTTCTAGCTGATTGGTAGATCCATTGTTGTTTCTTATACTTTTTGGGCGGGGGGGGGGTTTAAAATGTCTTTTGGTATAAGTGTGCTTAGACTTCTTTAATATGTTCTTTTGTGAATTCACTATAGGTTTTCCTCTTGTGATTACCTTGAGGCCTACATAAATTATCTTCAAATGATTATACTGTATTTTAAAGCTACCAACTTAACTTTAATAGAATTCCTAAACTTTGCATTTTTACTTCTTCTTTTCACGTTTCACGTTATTCATGTTATAGTTTACATATTTTTTGATTATATAACTAATAATTGATTATTGTATTAGGGGTAGTTTTACAGCATTGAAAAATATTTATTTTGAGGGTGGGAAGTAGCAGAGAGAGAGGAGAGAGAGAGAGAGACAGGAGAGAAAGAATCCCAAGTAGACTCCTTACTCAGTGTGGAGCCAGATGCGGGGCTTGAGCTCACAAACCATGAGATCATAAGCTGAGCCGAAACAAAGAGTCAGACACACAACCAACTGAACCACCGAGGTGTACCTTACTACATTTGTTTTTAAACTTTTAAACTAGAGTTGTGAATTAGATGCCACCATTAACATATTACAGAATCTAACATTGACCACTATTTACTATTAAAAGTTTTATGTTTTCTTATTTTTTAAAAATTTACGTTTAAGTAATCTCTATACCCAAAGTGGGGCTCCAAGATCAAGAGTTGTATGCATTATGGACAGAGCCAGCCAGGCACCCCTCTTTTTTCTATATTAATTAGCATCCTTTTATTTGCAATTAAAGAACTCCGTTTAGCCTTTCTTATATGGCACGTGTAGTAGTGGTGACTGACTTCCTCAACTTTTGTGTGTTCAGAAAAGTCTATATTCCTTTGAGTGTAACTTTTTTTCTTCCTTATCTCAAAATTTTGTCTTCAATTCTTTCAAAAGTAATCTCTACTCCCAATGTGGGGCTCGAACTCATGACCTCAATATCAAGAGTTGCATGTTCTACTGATTGAACCAGCCAGGCACCCAATGTCTTTGACTTTTGACAATTTAATTATAATATGTCTTGGTGTTGGCCTATTCCAAGCCAACTGTTTGGGAGCCTTTGGGCCTCATGGATATCCATTTCTTTCCCCAGGTTTGAAAAGTTTTCAGCCATTATTACTACAAATATACTTTCCCTTTTGCTTTGTCTTCTTCCTCTGGAACTCCCCTAATGCAGATATTGTTGTTTTTTTAAATATGTTCCATAAATTCTGTAGGCTTTCCCTACTCATTTTTATCCTGTTTTCTTTTTATTACTCTAGGTAATTTCAAATGTCCTATATTCCAGGTTACTGATTCTTTCTTCTGCATTGTCAAGTCTGGTTTTGAAGCACTCTACTGAATTCTTCAGTCACTATATTTTTCAGGTCTAGGGTTTTATTTTTTTTAATGTTTTCTTTCTTTTATTTTTAAGTTTATTTATTTATTTTGAGACAGACAGAGACAGCATAAATGGGAGAGAGGCAGAGAGAGGGAGAGAGAGAGAATCCCAAGCAGGCTCTGCGCTGCCAGCACAAAGCCCAATGTGGGGCTTGAACCCATAAAACCACAAGATCATGACTTGAACCAAAACCAAGAGTCAGATGCTTAGCCAACTGAGCCACCCAGGCACCAAATGTTTTCTACTTCTTTGTTGAACTTCTCATTTTATTCATGTATTATTTTCCTAATTTTGTTCAGTTATCTGGGAGTTCTTGTAGTTCTCTAAACTTTGAGAGGACTATTCTTAATTCTTTTACAGTTCATACATATCAATTTCTTTAAGGTCAGTTGCTGGAGTTTTATTAGTTTCCTTTGGTGGTGTCATATTTACCTGATTTATTGTGATCCTTAATTCCTTACATTTGTATCTGCACATTTGAGTAAGTGGTCTCCTCTTTAAGACTTTATAGATTTGCTTTGGTAAAGATAGTTCTTCACTAGTCAGCTCAGTCTGGGTTTCTGGATATGTCTGATGGTACTGTCCTTGGGCAAGTATGCCTTGCTTCAGGGTTAATTTCTGGGCAAGACAACTACCTGAGCTTTGAGGTCAAGGGTGAGAACAAGTTGGAGTGGACTGCTGGCTTAGTTCCTTGCCCAGTTGAGGCTGTAGGATGGGCTCTGTGGTTTCTTGGTTCTCTGGTCAGGCTTATCAGACTGTTGGTCCTGGGTACTGTATTTAATAAAAAAATGGTACCGTGAATCAGCTTCTCTGCCCTGGAAGGATAGCAATGGAATTTAAGTTCTTCACAGCTTGTTGTATAGGGACCCAAATCAGGGAAGAGTTTGTGCTGAATTCCCTGTCTAGAAAGAGTCACTCTTTCTGTTCTGTGTGTGAGGAAATCCAAGGACTCTGCATTCTTTTCAAGTGCCACTCTAAGAGGGGTAATGCAGCTTCCTGTGTGCTATGGCTAGGTTCTGTGGCAGGGCAGGCTGAAGGCTGTATATAGCAATAAGAAGGGCTATGAATTAGTTTACTTGTTCAGGCACAGCAGCAGAACTAGTTCCAAAGTTTGTAAGATTCTTTGTGGTCTTAAGCCAGCCCTTGCTCCAAGTTCCCTGACTGAATAGGGTCACTGGCTTTGCTCTGTAGTCTATCAGCTTATGTTTCTGACTTCAGGCATTCCCACCAGCCCCTCTGGCCAGTCAGGGTGGGAAATACTCAGTAGTGGGTGTGATTGTGATTTTGCTCCCTTGTCTGGGAAGGGTGGGCGGGCCCATTCCAAGAAACTCCAAAATACTCTGAACAGGCTTTCTGGTTGGCAGTGGCTAGGAGCTATACCAAGCAGTGGGTGGCGCTGTGAACTAACTCCTCCTGTGTGGGCATGTAGCAGGGAACCCTCTCTCTAGTACTGGTTTTACTTTGGGGGGTGATCAGCTCTGTCTGTCTTCCTTTCGGCTTGTCATTACTGAGCTATTCAGCTGCCAGGTGGTCTCACCAGCCTTCCCAGTCAGATGGGGGTGGGAGCCACACTCAGCCATGCCTGGGGTTATGGTTCAGCTCCCCTGCTTGGGCAGGGGCTCCAGGGCCTGGCTCATTTGAGGACCTAAATCAGGCAGATATGCACCCTGCTAAGTTCCATGTTAAGAATGCACCAACAGTTTGGTTCTGCAGATGAGCTGCTGGTTGGGAGTACCTACTTGGGCTTTGTGGGTAGGAACTTGGTCTGCCAAGATCCATGTGCTGGCTGTTGCAAGGTTCTTCTTCCTTCTCTATCATAATCAGTTTCCTAGGAGTCAAGCCCTGCAGATTCTCCTGTAGTCCCTGTGGGGCAAGACTGGAGTAGGGGCTTTCACAAAATAACCCATAGGCTCTGTGTGTGTGTGTGTGTGTGTGTGTGTGTGTGTGTGGCTAGATGTCCCATATGGCTCTCTTTCCCCCTGGAGGCTCATGGGAGACCACTCTATGGCCTGGAGGAGGGACAATGTCATCAATGTGTAGCTGTTCCTCTTAGCTTTTTAATCCAATTTGTCTTGGTCTCTGTGGTTTGGGGAGTACTTCAGCCTCACCCCCCACCATGTTCTAGGGTTGCGTCAGTGGTGCCCTGTCCATCAGTAGTTTGTCATTTATTCTTGAGAAGGGGAGTGACAATTTATGTCAGGAACAATTTATGCCATCATCTTGGTGATGTCACTCTGAGTTATTTATAGAAATGTGTAATTTCTATAAAAATGCCCAGTCCTTCTAATAATTAAGTTTATTGGAAGCTGAGCCAAGGCATTCATGCCTGTTGTGTAGTCAAGTATCTTTAATTACCAGGGTACCATTTGTGAAGAGGAGATGCCTCGGCTGTGGGGTGTGGGATGCGGGGTGGTTGGACAGACATGCTCAGGACTTCCTCGGCATCTGCCCCCAGTTTAGAGTGTGCAGGAGCTTTAATGTAGCCACACTGTTCTCTTATTCTGAATTAAATTACTCATCTAACAATATTTAAATTAACCTTGAGGCTTCCTGGAGAACATAAAAGTTATTTTGAATTATTTTCACTGCCAGGATCAGCACAATTCCCTTCCCAGCCAGCTTGGTAGGTATTCAGTGATAGAGAAACCAATTTTTAAATTAATACAATTTTGTGTTTGTAAGGAAGCCATTCTTTTTAATTATCGGGCATTTTCCTCAGCCTGGTTTCCCCAGTTAATAAAACTCAGCTATTTAGCATGGTTTTTATTTTTGCAGAGGGCAGACTTTGGGAAGTAGTTTCCCCTGTGGAATCTCCCCCCAGAATGTTTTGATCTCACCCAGTACATGCCTGTCACAAGGAGGCTCGTAAAAAACCCTGAGAAAAGGAAACGCTGTCGTCAAAATGGCCCTGCTGGGCCTATAACCAGTGACTCCAACTTAGCTCGAGGGGCAATGACGGGAGCTGGTGATTTGAGAAACATGAAGGAGGAAATTAACACTGGGCTGGATCCCCTCCAGGAAACGGCAGTGTTGCACAGCAGGAGAGGCTTCAGTTAGACTTGCAGAGGAGTACTTTGCCTGTCATGTTTCCAGTGTGGAAACCCCAAAAAGGTGAGGGAGGGAGGGCCTGAGCTTTCCCATGCCTGGAGGCATTTAAAAGCCAAATTCCTGCCTTGGAGAGGTTAGGTATTCACTTACCCAGAGGAAAAGCAAGGCCTGGACGACATCTTCATTTCCTATCTGGGTCAGTCCTCTGGGATTTATAAGGCAGCTCTCCCCAGTTGCCATACAACAAGACTCGATGCTACATTGGGATCAGTGCTTGTGCAGACAAAACAAGTTGCTATAAATTTAATATTAGCTTAAATAATGCATAATTAGAGGGGTAAGCCTCTGCAAACACATTAAATAATGTATTCCCTAAGCAAACATTATTTTTGGATGACTTGCTGTTTTGGATGATGGTGAGGGAGAAAGGTACAGAGACCTGAATTTGAGCTTCAGTTTTAACTCTGCAGTTTTGACACTGATTGGCTTTGTCATTGCAAAGCAGTCTTTCACCTTGAATGCCTCAGTTTCCTTATCTGTAATGGCCTATGAGCTGCTGGTGGGTAGGGACTTCATTTTTCTTAGTGGCTATATTATTTTTGAAAGTGCTTGGTACTCAGCAAACATTTGTGAATAAGGGGGTTGAATTAGACCCACTATAAGAACCAGGGCAACTCTGATCTAAGGTTCTAATATGGAAAACTGGGAAGAGAAAGTGTGGTCTCCAAATAACTGAAGGGCTTCATTCCAAAGAGCAATTAGAGTCATTCTGGGAGGCTCCCCAAATCTGGAATTAATAGAGGTTGCAGAGAGTGGAGTTTTATGATGTCAACTTAAAATCCCACTGATCCATTCACTAAATATTTGCTGAGCACTTACTATGTGCTTGTTACTCTGATCGGCACTTAGGATAGAGCAAGGCAATTATGGTTCTTTTTCTCACGGAACTTACAGGTCCGAGGAGGGTAAAGACACATGAACAAACCGCGAAAATATTAGTGCTGTCATGAGAGTAAACACTGGGAAGGAAAGAAGGATACTTAGCACTGGGCACACAAAGACCATTTCCTACAGGAAGTGCCGCCTCAGTGGGGGCTTGAAGATGGAGTCAGACTTTACAGGTGAGAGCAGGAAAAGAGTTGAGGAGAGTATTCCAGGGAGGGAGGTCACCAGGTGAAAGCCTGAGTAGTAAGCAAAGGTCCTGCACAGCTGGAGAACTTAGTTTCAGGGGCCCTGGGAATATTCTAGTAGAGGTGGGTGGACTGTTGGCATGGAGATGGCAGAAGAGAGAGGCATCTGTATGCATGTTCAACCCAGGTGACCTGAACAGACTTGTAGTTGTTGCCTTTCAACCCGAACTTTCCAGAGTGCAAGTACGTTTTCTCCTAGCCTCTAAGAAGGACAGAAGATAGTCTAGTCTGCAGATGAATGCTCCTTTGTGTTTACCAGTGTGTCAATCTGGGGAGGACTTGTGTATTTCTAAGACCCTTGCCAGGCTCACTAAGGGACTGTCCCTGTGACTTTGCCCCCAGTTATTTTGCTCCAGTCATGCTAGCTCTCTTGCTCAAGATGTAAGCAACAGTCTCTTCTGCTTCTAGGCATTTGCACTTGCTGATAAATTGGCATAGGTTTGTATTCCCATCCCATCCCTGGAAAATTCCTATTCTTCAGTTCTGAGTTCAACTGTCATTTTCTTTCTTTTTAAAAAGGGTATATTTATTTATTTTGAGAGAAAGAGAACATGAGTGAGGAGAGAAAGAGAGACAGACAGACAGACAGACACTCTTACGTAGGCCCCACACTGTTAGCGCGGAGCCTGATGCAGGGCTGGATCCCTTGAACCTCAAGATCATAACCTGAGCCAAAACTGAGAGTTGGACACTTAACCGACTGAGCCACCAGGTACCTCTCAAATGTCATTTTCTTAGAGTGGCCTAACCTAAATCAGATATTCCCTCTTACCTACATCCGGTATTTTTCTTTATGGCATCCATCACAATTTATTTATATTATTTGTTCATTTATTTGATTATTATCTGTTTCCCTTTGCTAGGGCAAAGTCTTTCCACTTTTCCAGCACTCCATCCAAAAACAGGAAGTCATCCAAAAGTAATACTTGCTTGGGGAATACATTGTTTAACGTGTTTGCAGAGGCTTGCCCTTCTGATTATATATTATTTAAGTTGGTATTAAATTTATTACAAAGTCCTGTCTGCACAAGCACTGCTCACATTGAGTTTTGTTTGGCTCACCAATACACATTGAGTGCCTAGTACAGTGACAAAACTTAGATGTTTGAAATATAAAACGTTGGTGCAGAATGAAAGCACTGTGGCAGGAAGGGGCTGGTAAAATTCAGGCTTTCATGGTAACTGTGAGTATTAACAGAGCTACTTGAGTGGGCTCCATGCAGAATTGAGTTCACTGGCGTGTGTCCACATGCACAGCTGCCTTCCACCTCAGTCTTATGTCACAGTCATTTGCCATAAAGGCAGAACTAGCACAAGCCAAAGTTTAATTACAATGTCATATTAATCACATGGAAACCAAAACAAAATTACTAACTCCCACCTCTTCTTGGTAAGAACACTAATACCACTATCATGATGGAAGATGATCTTGGAAGTGATTTTTCTTTTGTTCTGCTACCTACACATGTAGTTGTTTCTTGCTTCTACAGTCTCCCTGTAAATTTTAATCAGGAGGAAATATCCTAGAGGGTGGTTGTATGCTTCGTTTTCATAGAGAATCATGTACTAATCCATTTCAGGAAAAATCTGGCTTTAATTCTCTGTAGAAGAGGGGGGCTTGGTTTCTGTTCTAAAAAATCTAGGCA
This sequence comes from Suricata suricatta, assembly GCF_006229205.1. Classification (NCBI taxonomy): domain Eukaryota; kingdom Metazoa; phylum Chordata; class Mammalia; order Carnivora; family Herpestidae; genus Suricata; species Suricata suricatta. The sequence continues at coordinate 91,894,042 of NC_043705.1, forward strand.
AAGACTTGCTGGTGGTGATGCATTAATAGACCCTCAGGGCTAGGAGTCTGCCTTATGAATTAGGCTCTGGAGGGATGGAGGATGTAGAATATATTTGGGTATGTGTGTGTGTGTGTGAGAGAGAGCGACAGAGAATTTAACCTACTATCTTTTCCTTATTTGGGTGAAGTACCCCTTTTCTATTAGGTTTCCTCTGTTTAGATGGTTTTACTGAGCTGTCCATCACAAGATACATATGTCTACATGTGACCTAGTCTTGGCCAATCACAGATCTGTATCTGTAACCAGGTCAATCACCTGGGGTTATTATTATTATTTTTAATATAAATGCTGTGGGGGATCGTTTCCTCTGGGTTCAGTAAGCTAAGCTGATGTCAGTTTGAAGTCAACTTTGGCCAACTTTGCCTGCACCCTCAGTGTGAAGAGGTCACTGGTTTACTATGGGAGAAAAATGAGGCCAACTGGCAAGAGAAATAATGCTAGATGGAAGGGGACCAGGAGAAAGAGTGAAAAAGAGAGATATTAGCCTGATGACATCATTTGGGCTTGTGGGGGCCCATTAGGCAAGACAATGGATGCTCTTTTTAAATTATGCTTGTTTGAGTGTACTTCCTGTCTTTCGCAGTGGAAAGATTCCTGACAGAGGGCAAATGTGTTGGTGAACTCACGCCTGCTTTGGGTGAAAGGTGGGGGAGGAATTCATACACATATACATCTTCTAAGGAGGAGCCTTCAGGAGGCGTGTCATCACCTTTTCCTCATCTATTGTCTGAGTGCCTACCACATGGCACGTGTTGCCAGGGATACAGTGGTGAGATGGCTCTTGTGCTCATGGAGCTTATACATACCACGATACAATGGTTTCATGTGGTTTTGCAAGGCCAGAGAGATCAGAGAAAGGAGTGGGGTGGAAAAGAATCTTTTAAATGAGATTCCTTGAGATATCCTGGGAAGACATAGTGAAAAGTCTTCTTACATTGAGTTTGGGCTGGAAAGAAGTGACTAGCACTCCAAATGTTGTTGAAGCATCACAAAGGTTTGGTGGACAGATGTGGTTCTTTGATGGTCTACATCCGCCATGTTACATTAGACTAGTCTATATGGAAATGCTGTTGATAGATTACTTACCCAAGAGATGTTCCTGACTGGATTCATGGGAGAAGGGCTACCTAGGTGGCTTAGAATTTCACTGGGCACTGGTCTATCATGATAGTTTCACTGTTTTTTTTGGTTTCCTCTGAATCCTAGGGAAGCTCAGATTCTCCAGTCCTCATATCATTCAACTGGCCAGACTTCCATGAGCTTGATAATCTCTGGGAAAGGTAAGTCTGTTGTCTTCAATGCTTGATACCCTGAGTTGCTACACCACAGCGTCTCTGCAAATTCTCTGTTTTCCATGAAGGAGCAACACGTTCTTCCCTATTCCAAGAGGCAGGGCTGAGGCTGCCAGAATGTCACATGTCTGTCTTGGGGTTTAGTTCCCAGCTTTTCTCCTTCACAAAGCCTGGCAGGCCACCTCACAAAGTCTAGACAGCAACTCAGTTTCCCAGTCCATATGATCATGGAGAGGGACCCTCACAAGGAGAGCATGCTACAGCAACCCTGCTGCTTGTCAATCCTGTTAATTGTGTGTGCTAAATCTCTCAGATCTCTCCCTCCCTCTTCTTTCTCTCTTCAGTGTTAGTGATTTAGTTCTTTGTTTGGATTACTGCAATTGCTCCTGTGCTGTCCTCCTATCTTAACCCCTTCTGATCTGTCTTCCTCCACATCTAAGGAAGCTTGAGAGATCTTTCTAAGACTACATACCCCAACACATCACTTTGCTAATCAAATCCTGGAACAGCTCCAAGTAGTCCTTTTGATAAATGTCAGCCTAGCAAAATATGACTTTCCATGTGCTGCCTTCTTTTTCTGCACCGCAATGTAACACATTCCCCTTCCCTGTGGCCAAACTAAGTTTCCTGAAATGATCTTTCCTTTTTGGACCTCTTTGTTGTCTCACAGGCAACACTCTTGGTCTGACCACCCCTTCTCTGCATCTTTGCCAGGCTAACTCCTACTGCTCTGTAGAACTAACTGATTCCCACTTTTCTGTGAAGCTCTTCTTGGTTGAGGTGGCAGAGACCCTGCTCTGTGTTCACCGACTCTTTCATTTTATTTTTATTCTTAGACACTCAGAAAGACAACCTTTCTTAGGCTTCCTTGCAGTTCAGTTGAAGTGTTCTCACTACAGTGGGTGGAAGTGATGCATCCATGTCTACCTCTGCTCATGCAGCCCCTTCGGTCCTTCCAGAGCAACCTGAGAGATCATTTGCTTAGTGTAGCAGGGCCACAAGACTGAAAAGGCAGTGAGTCATCACTAGGTCCAGCTGCCTGCCTTGTGTGGATGGTGATGTGGTAAGCTCCTGAGATTTCAGGGCTTATTTTCTATCTGGCCTCAGCTGATCCTCGCCTGACACAACAAATTATCCCTTTCCTTGTGCCGCTGCCTCTCTTACAGCTTATAACCCACTGTTTACATTGTCCTCTCCACTGGACCGCAAGCTCCTTGCTGGCGAGGATTTAGTTTGATCTCTTTCAACTCACTCTATAGTGCTTGTTATATAGTTGGCACTTAGCACACATCTTTTTTTTTAAAAAAAAATTATAATTTTGGTTTAATTTGCAGCCCAAATACAAAGGGAACTTGAGAAAATTTAAGAAATATACACAGGAAAATAATTACAATTATAAAATGTGATGTTCTCCTAAAAGTCCATTCTGGTAATCTTTGGAATGAATCAAAAATTTCAGGGCCCCATTTGACAATGGAAGTCAACACAGAGTGAAAAGAAATGTCAGGCCTGGAGCAAAGGAGAGAAGATCCTGCCTGCCATGTGGGGGCCAACAGGTACCTGTGGTTTAGGGGCTGCAAACTTTCTGGCCTGGGCTCACAAAAAATCTGACAAAAATGACACGCCCTGGTTCTCTTGATCCACATCACGCCCCCACCTTTACTTTACACTTCTTGCAATTGCTCCCCTGCAATTTCCAGGAGTTGCTTTTATTTCATTCACTAAACAATTTATGAATTGAATTAAAATAAATGAGATGCAAATAAATTCCAGGCTTTCTCCCTCATTTTCAAATTACATTTTCAGTCCACTCAACCTGTTATAATCTCATAGTGATTTTCATTTAAGAGAGCTAAATGGATATGTGATTATTGTTACAGGAACTAACACCAGACAATTAAATGTTGAGGTGTTGATAGATAAAGCTGTGTTTTGATTTGCATAAACATGATGCCAGCAAATCTAACCCTGGCAGAAATTCAGTTATAAGACTTGCGTGCCTAACTTCTGCTAATTACCACAAGTACCATTATTAAGATTTTTAATATTCAGAGTTGGGATTATAGCCATTTTATTTTAGGGCCCCATTTATCTTTATTTGGAAAACTTAGTCAAAAAGCATAACTGATTTATCAGAGAAAAGGCACGATTACTACTTATAATCAACTTCTACAGAACAGCCTATCAAAAATCAATTACACAGCCCTGAAATCCAGTCATTAAGGATTTAGCTACTAATCTCATTTCATTTTTTGTCTTTGGGAAGATACTGCCGTTTGCAACTTTGCAGATACCAGCATTGGAAAGAAAACATGGGAGACTGCTGATAACCTAATGTGAAGAACGAAACTCCAGCTAGACAAAGGCAGAATCTTAATATGCAGTGGCCTGGCTCTGCAGGGAGGTAACCCGGGCCGGACGGCTGTCAATCCAGTAACAGGCAAAAGTTACTACTCAAGTTACGTTGATGGTGACACTTCTACTCTTTCCCATTGTTTATTGTCTTCCTAGTACTTATCTTAATCTACAATTATTTTAGTTATTCATTAATGTATTTACTATCTGCCTTTCTTGTCCGTTTCCCCTATCCCTGGCTGTAACCTGCAGGAGGGTAGGCTTGGTAGGCTTGGTGTGCCATATAGATCTCCAGTGCCTGACCTGTGTTCAGTAAATCTGTGAATGTGATGAAGACTGGGATCCATAATGTCCCTCCCCTCATCCCCATAAGGAAAGAGGTTAGCATGATGTTAAAAATCAATCTCTCTCCTAGTGCCAGATGAGTGACTAGGGCAGGACCCAGATTATCTGGATGACTATGAACTTAAACAGGAAGCTATGGGGCCTGGTGGTTAAGAATACTGTCCACTGAGCCAGACACAAAGATGGAACTGGACTGAGTCCTGGCTTTGCCATTTTCTAGCCATGGTGCCTCTGGATGGGTTATGTAGCTCCCAGAGCCTGTATTTCTTTATCTGAAAAACAGGGATAACCATCCCCGTGAGGTTGTTGAACATAAGTGAAGCATTTAACATAACTGCTTGCATCAGTTTTGCTTAACTTTTGGGTCAGTTGCCTAGTCTGGGGAAGCTACTGTTTGTTAAAACTTTTTACTGTGGCTTGCTTGTTATTTCCTCTTGGGGAGCCTTTCCTGATCCCCTTAAGGTGGGCACTGTGATTCCATCAGGCCCTGGATGTTCCTCTCACTTATCCCATTGGATTATCCTGCATCTATATATTCTACCTGACTGTTAACTCCTGAATGTAAAGAGTATGTTATAAAATTTTTGTTCTTCCAGTATTTATCAAATTACTCAGCACATAGTAGGCACTGGCACTAAGTTGTTTGTCAAATTGGCTAACGAGTGAAAGTTGAGGGAGAAGATGGCAAGTGTGACAGGAAGACCAAAGCTATCTCTCGCTCGAGCACAAATACCCACCTTGTTCTGTCTTAGTCAATGGAAATATTTTCCCAAAGGGACAGGGCTTCTATCTTCTGAGGGAATATTTCTCTTTTCCAGGAAAGAAAGAAGTAATGGAGGCTTGGGACCTGAGGAAAGGGTGTGTATCCTCTACCACTTTGTACAAGTTGGAATCACTTACCCGGAGCTTCCTGCCAAAGATGGTGACTTTGCCTTTAATCTGTTCCTTTCTTAGGCGCCACTCAATAGAATTTAAGCCATTTTCCATGGGCAGGGAGATGTTGCAGCGCCCAATGGTGGGGGTGATGGTGCCTGCTAGGACATGGGGCTCGCTGTGGAAGCTGACACCCATTCCATTGGCATACATCACCCTCAGAGTGCCGTTATTACAGAGCTGGTAGCTGTTCCGCACTTGATCTGGAGAAATGTAAGTGGGGGTGGGGATATGGAAAGAAATTATCCACTCTATTAGTCATAAGAGAACAGAACCCCTGTTTTTATAGGTTTCCATGGTACTTTGCAGCTGTCAGTCTAAGGCTGCCTTCAATTAGCACACATACAATGTTAAGGTGAGTAGCAGAGATGCTACTGATCCATGGAAAGAAAAACACTGTTAATATGTGGCACTCCAGAAATAATTATGCTGTGATATTTTTCTTTTACTCACTGAATACTATTAATAGGACCTTTAAAGGTGTCTATTGCCTACACAATTTGTGTCAATCAAATCCCAAATCTTTAACATATATATTTTAGCTTAAATGACTTAATTTTTTTTCTCCTTTTGCCTACCATCTAACCTGAAGTTGATGGTCTAGCTACAGATCAGATCAGAGGAAAAAAAGCAACCTTCCTGCCCCTCATGCTTCTGCTGCTGACTCCACTATGATGCCACCTTTACTTAAGAGAACTCTGAAGAGATTCAAACAGCATAAGGTAGGCCAGGGTATTGGGTGCTGATAACATGCATTTATCTCCCTAAAGGGAATCTACACTAGTCAATCAGACTTCTGACCTTTTCCTTATCGAAAAGTTCCAGGAAGGAAATGTGAGTCCGAAACTTCTTTTATAGATATGTTGCTTCCTGATTATTTGGGCAAAGGAGCCCAGCTGGGCTGGCCTCAGAGATGCTGGCTTTTGGGATTGTGAGCAAATGTGTATCTGTCACTCCTGCAACTGCAGCCATCATGCAGAAAGACAGAATCTACATCATTAATCATTTGGCAGAGCAGAAATAGAGTCATTGAAACAGGCTCTGTCGTGGGATAATAGTGCAGAAATGTCACCATTTATCTACTGAGAGGACACTTTTATCCTCTGACAATGGGCTAGCCCACTGACATTATATCTTAATTAAAAGAAAAATTAATCTGCATGATTCCTTTTCTTGCCAGCTCTTGTGCTTGTCCTGGACTTTGTGTCATGTCAAACAGCAATAGTAACTATGAGGTGACCAGAAACCTTTGAGATCCCAGTCTTGGCAAGAGATTGCTAAAGGCTTTGATTCCAGGACAATCAACTCAACAAACAAGTGGCACCAGAATGGAGCCAAAAAAGGAAGAGGTGAATCCAAGAGGATAAATAGCCTTTGAGAAGCTACCTATGTGTGTTGGGTTGGTGGGGAGTGCTGACGATGGAAAGGTAAGAGCAAGTGGGGATGACAAATGACATTTTCAGATAAGTATGTAGACATTCCTAAATCTCTAGATATTTCATTTAGTATAGATGACACTCTTCTGAATCTGATTAAGTCATTTTCTACTAGACTGACCTCTTGTAGAATTTGTTTTCTGTGGACACTTGACTAAAATAGCAAGATAATGGGTGATCCACATTTCTGAAAGTTCTCCCAGGCTTGCCTGGGGTCTCTGGGTGAGTTTAGTGGGCAAGAGGCTTACCTTGTACCACTGTGTAGGAGGCCTCCACTGAAGATAGATTGGTAATGACAGTGACATCATCATCACGGTTAGAGTTCTCAATGTCAATGGTGATGGATTTCTCCATTTCCCGGTGCAGACTGGTCACCACCCCTGTGGGTCGTGTCACATTGGTCAGACGGCCCTCGTGGTCATAGCTGGAGGACAGACACACTGGTTGGAAGCATAGTCACTCGAGCTGAAGGCTTTCCCACCACTGAGAACCTCACAGGGTCAGAGAGAGAGGTTGGAAGGTAGAGTGACTAGGTAGTATATCACATTGAGGCCCCTTGTCACAATCAGCAAGACCTGGCATTGGAGACCATCTATGCTCATACAACCTCATCTCACTTGCCACCTCAAAATCCTCTGGACAGTCAATCTAGGCCAAATGTCACCTTGAGGCCTTGGCTCAAGCATAGCAGGTCTGGCTGCCTATAGCCCTTTCTTTGGTTTTATAGCCCCAACCCAACCGAAGCTCCCCAAGCAGCCTTCTTAGACAGTTTTCCCAATGAATCACTTGACTTTACCCAAGTCTACATATACCAGTGATCCGTATACAAGTTCTGCTGCTAGAAGATTGCCTGAAATTGGGCCCTTCTCCTTTGTCTGTATGTCAGCTTTACTTTTTTCTTGAACTGTAGAGGGTTTTTTGGGGTTTTTTTGCCCCTTTTGCAAAATTTTAGCAAAAAGCCTTGCTATTCCTCTTGAGGGAACATTTTCCCACTCTGGAAGTTGCATTGTAATCAGAAAGCTTGGGCCTTCCATATGCCCTAGTTAGACTAGTAGTAAGGTCTGAACATAGAGATCTTTGAGATTTCCCAGATGATCTGTTACTAGAGAGGGGAGGAAGGTAGAGAAAAGAAGTTCATTTACTTAACCTTTAGGTGTGACTCCCTGTGGACTGGGGACAAAGTTGATGAGTTCTCAGTGATGGAGACTAGAGCCTGTACAGCATATAGTGATGGGAGGGTTGGTGAACAGAACCATTATGGCCTATATGCCTTTGTTGCTAAGAATTATGGAAGCAAATATAAACAGTAAATGGTTTCCAAAAAATGGTTAAGAAAACAGGAAATTTTGCTTCTGGGGATGTTTGAAAGCTGAGAACAAAAGGGAGGGCTTTGAGTGAGGCTCTGTCCCCATCAGTTGCCTGGGGCACTGGGCACAACTGGTGGTACAGGTATTACATTAACTGGACCATTATAAACATGGATGGGAGTCAGACCCTCCAAGTCAAAGGGACTCCCTTTTGTCTTCTTATCTATTATGCTGCCTCTCAGACAGGGTACAAAGATGTTATTTAGTAACAGTGACAAATTTGTCAAATGATTATCTGTAGATACCTGTGAAGCCACAAAAATTGATGACAGTGATTTCTACCTATTAGAATAAAAAAAAATGTGTATATAATTGAGTAGAGTACAAATATATTCCCCTGGTAGTAAAATGAGTATATATAGAAGAAATTGTCTTAAAATATAGACATCTCAACATTAAAGATGGTTTTGCTGTCTGTGTTTCTATGTTCCCATCTTTTAGGAATTATTGCTAACTAATATGCCTGACTTTTAGGTTTTATGATTAGAAACAAAATGTATTTACATAAAATAGTAAAAAGACAAGAGAAAGATCAAGGAGCCTAAGAGTTGGTTTTTTAAAGATAAAATTGACCAACCTTAAAAGACAAGAGGGCTCAAAAATCAGAAACGTTACAACTAACATCACAGAAACACAAAGGATCATAACAGATTACTACCAAGGAGTTTCAATTGGTAATCAAAAGGCTGGTGAATGCTACCAAACTATCAAAGTCTTATTGATAGAAATCCTTCTCAAACTCTTGAGGGAACTATTCCAAACTCATTTTATGAGGCCAGCATTACCTTGGTACAAGAAAAGGGCACAACATGAAAAGAAAACGACAGACCAATATCTCAGATTGATATAGATGCAAAACACTCCAACATATTCATATTTAAATCAAATACAGAAAATAATATTCAACAGTACACTGAGAGTCAGATTTATCCCAGGGATGCAAGGATAGTTCAACAGATGCATAAAAAGCATCTGACAAAATCCAACACCCATTAATGATAAAAACCTTCAACAAAGTGGGTATAGAGGGAATATACCTCAACATAATATGTGATAGATCCACAGCTAACATTGTACCCACTGGCGGGAAACTGAAAGCTTTTCCTCTAATATCAGGAACAAGACAGAACAGTTAAGCAAGAAAAAGAAATGCATCCAAATCAGAGAGAAGTAAAATGGTCATTATTTGCAGATGATGTGATATTACATAATGACTTAACCTAAAAACTGTTAGAACCAATAAATTCAGTAAAGTTGAAGACTACCATTGTGTTTCTACACACTAAAAGCTATAAAACACTGATGAAAGATAGTCCTTTTTTCACAGACTGGCAGAATACAGTGTCCATATAATTCAATGCAATCCCTAACAAAATTTCAATGGAATTATTCATAGAATTAGAACAAATAGTCCTAAAGTTTGTATGGAACCCCAAAAGCAATATTGAAAGAGAGAAACAAAGTTGGAAGCATCATGATCCCTGATTTCAAACTGTATTACAAAGCTATAGTAATCAAAACAGTAATCAGTTATTATGAGCATAAAAACAGATACACAGATCAATAGAGGAGACTAGCCTAGAAATAAACCCACACATATATGGTCAAGTAGTTTACCATAAAGGAGCTAAGAGTATACAATGGGGAAAGGACAGTTTCTTTAATAAATGGTGTTGGAAAAACTGGACAGCCACATGCAAAATAATAAAAATTAACCATGGTCCTACTCCATACACAAAAATTTACTCAAAAGGATAAAAAACTTGAAGACCTAAAACTAGAAGAAAACATAAGTGGTAAGCTCCTTGATATCAGTCTTGACAATGTTTTGATTTGACACCAAAAGCAAAAATAACAAAAGCAAAAATAATTGGGACTGCATCAAATTAAAAAGCTGAACAGCAAAGGAAACCAACAAAATGAAAAGGCAACCTAGAGAATAGGAAAAAATATTTGCAAATCATATATCTGGTATAGGGTTATATCCAAAAAATATAAAGAACTCATACAACTCAAGAGCAAAACGGCACACAACCTGATTAAAAAATATACAGAGGATCTGAATAGACATTTTTCCAAAGACAGCACATGGGATGGCCAACCAGTACGTGAAAAGGTGGTCAGCACCACTTATCAATGGGAAATACAAATCAAAACCATAATGAGATATTACCTCATACCTATTAGAATGTTATCAAAAAGAAGTAAGCGATGGTGAGGATAGGGAGAAAAAGGAGCCCTTGCGCACTGGTGGTAGGAATGTAGATTGGTGCAGCCACTATGGAAGACAGTATGGAGGTTCCTCAAAAAATAAATAGAACTACTATAATCTAACAATTCCACTTTAGTATCTATCCAAGAAAATTAAAGCACAACTCAAAAAGATATATGCACCCTATGTTCATTGCAGCAATTTTACAATAGTCTAGATATGGAAACAACCTAAGTGTCCATCAATGGATGTACAGATAAAGAAGATGTAGTGTATATATATATATATATATATATATATATATATACACACACACATATACACAGCCATAAAAAGAATGAAATCTTGCAATTTATGACAACACGGATGGACCCTGAGGGTATTATGCTAAGTGAAATAAGAGACAAATACCACATGATCTTATATGTGGAATCTTTAGAAAACCCTGAGCTTATAGACACAGAGAACATGGTGGTGGTTACCAGAAATGGGGGATAGGTAAAAGGGATCAAAAGGTAGAAATTCCTAGGTATAAAGTAACTATGAGGATGCAGGGGCACTTGGGTGACTCGGTCGGTGAAGCGTCTGACTTCAGCTCAGGTCATGATCTCATGGTTCATGAGTTCAGGCCCTGCACTGGGCTCTGTGCTGACAGATCCTCTGTCTCCCTCTCTCTCAGCCCCTCCCCTGCTCGTGCTCACTCTTTCTCTCTCAAAAATAAACATTAAAAAATATGAGGATGTAATGTATGGCATGGTGATAGGTAATAGCACTGTACTGCATATTTGAAAGTTGCTAAGAGAATAAATCTTAAAAGTTTCCATCACAAGACCATTTTTGGTAATTCTACAGTGATAGATGTTAATTAGACTTACTGTGGTGATCATTTCACAATATATACAAACATCAAATCATTATGTTGCTCACTGGAACTAGTGTATGTCAATTTTACCTCACTAAAAATAAGAAAATAAAACACATCTAAGGGTTTTTATATGGGGTGCCTAACGGAGTACTCAGCAACAGACAACATCCTCAACTCCCACAGCCAAGCAGGGAGTGAATGAGGCATTCACGGTCTGAGATCCAGGCAAAGATTCAATCCAATGTACCTGGACACATACAACAGTTCTTATGAGAGAAGTGCTAGAAATGGGAGATTCTACACAGAGAAACAGAGGATTGGGGCCAAGGCCAGGATCTCAGGGCTCACAGGAAGAAAAACATGTTCTCTTTAATTTTCAGAGAAGAAATGTTTCCTACAACTGTGCTTATTGCTTGTGGAGTATCTTCAGATTCAGGTCTTTTTGCAAATAAGTCTACACATAGTTGCAAGGTGCTATGAATTCCTGTAATGGGCTCTCAAGGCCACTCAAGGGAACCACTATAGCCTTGGCCTGTGTGGAGCTGACTTATTTATTCAAGTATTTACTGAGTGCCTACTATATGCCAGGCATTGTACACGGCACCGGGGGCAGGATTAGGAACAAAATGGATGAGAATCCCTGTCTCCATGATGTGTACATGATGGATAGGGCAGAAAGAAACCAGGATTTAAAATACAGAGTATGTCAGATGGTAACAAGTGGTAAGGATTAAAATAAGAGGGGGAGCGAGAGAGCGAGAAAGAGAGAGAGAGAGAGAGAGAGAGAGAGAGAGAGAGAGAGAGAGAGAGTGTGTGTGTGTGTGTGTGTGTGTGTGTGTGTAGGAGTGGTTCTAATTTTAAGTATGGTCCTATGCCTTTCAGGGATACAGGCTGCTCTTCTCCAGATGACCATAGGTAAAAGTACCATGAAACAAAAGGAATTCACCATGATTTTAGGAGGAACAAGAAAACCTAATGCATTTGAATCCCTATAATGGAGATTTTGTGATAATAGGATTTACTCACACTACGAAAAAGCAGCTCTTCTAGAGAGAAAAAAAATCATGCAGTTTCCATGTAATTTGTGAACATATTTTAAAAGCATACTTCCCATATTTTTATCAAGCTAGGGACCATACCTGGAAAATACTGTCCCAGGTAGAGCTAATGTCTTAACGATGCACCTAAGGCTGAACTTCTTTATTATAGTCTCTAAGTGAAGCCTAATTCAGACTGGCCTCATGAAAGTGACATTGTTTTGCCCTCAGTGGTGTCAGCCAACAAATTATCTCTGAAATGCATTGGGTCTTTAGGTGGAACTGCTAGAAAGGAAGGTGAAAATCTATGAGATGTTTGGGTTACGGTATAGCTTTAACCTAACTTGGTGTGAGAGTTGAAAGATGGCACACAGATGGTGCCTTCAGGGACAGCATCACTGGCTGGTAAAGTTTGATCAAGTCCCAGTGCCCTGAAGGATGCTAGGATGCTTCAGAAATCTGAGAAAGACAGCTTATGCCCAAAGGAAAAAAAGAGAGCAAGGGAAAGCAATTCTGCAATGCAGTAAATTTCCAGCAGGTGGCAAGAGCTTCCTTTGCATGTTCCCAAACTCCTTTGACTCCCAGTTGGAAGTGAACATTCCTGAATTTAGGAGTGATCAACAATAGGGTCTTCTGTTCTCTCTCCTACCCCAATCCCTCTGCGACAACCCCTCCCCAACTTACTAAGTTCTCAGCCAGCAGCAACACCTAGACAGAAAGCAAGCAAGGACTCCAAATACAAGTAAGCTTCACTATCAAGGAGAGCCAGATACTTGTAAATTCCACCCCAGTCTCAGCGGAGACAGGGGGAATCACGCCTTAGCAATTTCCCCCAACCAGCATCCCACTGGTTAATACCCGCAGTAGCAGTCTGTATGACCAAGCGCTGCCTGCAAGAGTGACAGAAAACAGCTTTTTGGCAAAACAAACGGTGGGACTATTAAGTATGAGATAATTGTTAGGGGAAATATGACCAGCTCTCGCATCTTTTTAATATACCTAGCACTTTATCTGTATTGATCTGCTTCTGCTAAAGAGGAAATTCAGAGTTTATCTACCTGTCTGTGCAATCAAGTGTGTTGCTGGACCTACTGGCAAATTACAGGAGTCCCACCAGGATCTTGCCTTTTAGATTCTAATTTCCGCACCCATGGCAAACATGAATAATCAGCAAAGTTAATGAACACTTGCTCTCCCAGGTGCTGTGCATGTCCAATATCTTGAAATTGGAAGGGCAAGCAGGCAATAGGAATTGCCAGCTCTTGTAAGGAGGATGTTCAATATCAGAGACCCAACAGTGCAAACCACTTAGAAGTCAGGGAGAGGGGACATGAATATCTTGAGGACACAGGTTGACATTAAAGTTAGGAAGACAATGTGACTAAATAACTCTAAAATCTACATAGACAGTCAGTCCGGTGCCAGGCAGGGTAGGGTACTTTTGAGAAATACTTGATGAATGTACTTACTCATAGAAAGTTGTCCATCCCGTTTCATCACTCTTGGTGGCTAGGAGGCCAGTGTTCCCATCGTAGGTCATGAGGCCAAGCTCCAGATTCTGTGTGGACACAACTTTGAGACCTCCGTTGGTGCCCACAGTGAGAGTGATGATCTGGTTGTCAGGCATGAGAAGGTGGCGGGGCATGCCACTACTGTCCCGACGGATCTTCAGGGAATTTCCATTATTGTCAATCAATTCGGTGACATCACTGTCAGCACTATACGTGAAATTGTACAAGTATTCCCCTGTCACCAGGCTCACAGTGTACTGGTGGATCCCATCAGCGTTGAAAACATACAACTCCTGTTCTCCGGGGGATGCAGCCTCATACTGGTTGAAAGCATTGAGAACGGGCTTGTTTTTGCTGACTGCCCTAATTCGAATATTTCCAAGATCTGCAATGTAGATGGTACCATCTGGAGCTACAGCTAAGGATGATGGGGAATTCAAGATGGCGTCCGTCGCATAGGCATCATCTCCTGAGTAACAGTTGCAATTGACATCGTTTTTGCAGTCGCAGTCGGAGGCTGCCCCAGCTAAGAGGCAGATCTCCCCATTTGTTGTTACCTGGCGCAGACGATTAATCTTCTTCTCATCTGTCTCAGTGATATAAAGGACCCCTGTGTGAGAAATGGCGATGGCACTGGCTGACTCCAGAGCAGAGTGAATGGCTAGTTTGCTGAGTGAGTAGTCAATTCCAGGAACCTGGCAGTGCATGGGGCGTCCTGCAATGATGCTGACTTGGTGATTCTCAGTGATTCGAAGGATGACGTTGTTCTCGAGAACATACAGGGAGTTGTCCATGGGGTTGACAGCAAGGTCTGTTGGCCACTCCAGGCGAACCTGTGAATGACATGGCATCAAATTAAAGAGCAGCCTCTAACATGCCCAACATTTAACTGTAGGGCACTTATACTGGTTTTATGAAGCTGGGGGTAAAAAAGACTTTCTTTTTTTAACTACACTGTACAAGAAGTGCCCATCATCAAACCATTTGCCCATATCGAGTGTACACTGCCCATATCGAGTGTACATGATGAAGAAGAGGCCATGTAACAAGCATCTCCTGTTATATCATCTGCTATAGCTAGAGTAGGTCACCAGCTCTACCCTTAATGTTCTTCTCAGCCCCAGATGATTGGACCAGGGTCAGAGTCATATATAGTTGTACAAGTAATTTGTTGCACAAGGGGCTAATGTAATCCATTCTATCCTCTGCTCATCCAGCCATGGGCTTAAGGAGGCTATCTTCATATAGAGGCAGCACTTTGATCTAATACACAAAAAAAGCCATGCTGTTTGGAAGATGGCTCTGACCCATCTACAACTTGGGTGTTTGCTTGAAGAAATGAACTGGACCTCTTCTGCAAAACTGAAACAAAAATTTCTGTGGCAAGTTGTCAGTTTGCGGTGGAATTTGAGCTGAAATTAATAAGGTTGACTGAGGGTTGAAAGGCCCTTATAGGAAGGACAAGCATATATTCCAGGTTGTTTGAGGAGCCACATACTAAAGTCCAGTTTCTCCTGCTGTATATTGAGTGAGCCTCTAATCTCTGCCCCCATAAGAACTCATACTAAAGGAATATCACTTGGGGGAATGTTGTAGAGGGCTCTGCTCTAGTTACTACTGCACAAAGTAAAGGTTTATATAGTGAGGATGCAATCATTTTAGATTAACAGGGAAGTTCTGATTGACATATAACACTGTATAGTACATCCTCAAACCTGCAATAATGATGGAGAAGAGAGGTAATTACACAGTAAACTCCTACCCTATAATCTGCCACGGCTGGAGTGTGTCACTAGCTCCACTTTCTGAGCTGAATTCCACCCTCCCCCTTTCCTTTCTCTCTTGCTCTCTCTCTCTCTCACTCCTGTCTGACATTTCTCATTCCATCTTGCTGCCTAGTTCATCTCAAGCCTTCTACAAACCAGCCTGTAATCTGTATCTGTATCTCTTCCTCCCCTTCTACTTTCAACCCAAACAGGCTGCAGGTGAGAACTTCAGGCCAAGAACCAGGTGCGGCATAGTGATAAGAAATAAGAAACTCCCACCTGGGCAACATCCATGCTGGAGTCACAGCTCAGTGGCCGAACAGCAGTGAGGTCATTGGAGCCCAGCAAGGTGGAGATGATTCCGTTCTGGTCAACCTTCCGGATCATGGTGGCATCGACAAAGTACATGAGTCCATTCTTGTCTACTGCAATACCTGATCAAGACAAACAAGCAAGGGTGTGTCTCTTGACAAGGAGTAGGGGTTTTGAGGGTCAGGGTAGGGATGCCCTGTTGGGCATTTGCTTCTTGATCTTTTTGAACCAGGGAACATACTGGATGGATTAGCAGACCTAGAGCAGTGGCTCTCAGCTTTTTAAGGTAAAACCCTTTCTCATAGGCACTCTGTTGAGATCTGCCTAATTCCTGGGGTGCTCACTGTATTACCACCCATTGAAGAATGAACTTTGGGCTGCAAATGAACCAAGACTGCAACTGAATGAATGGGGAAATAACTTGGCATCTGCTCTTTTTTTTTTTTTTTTTAATGTTTTATTTATTTTTGATACAGGCAGAGACAGAGCATGAGAGGGGGAGGGGCAGAGAGAGAAGGAGACGCAGAACCAGAAGCAGGCTCCAGGCTCTGAGCCAGCTGTCAGCCCAGAGCCTGATGCGGGGCTCGAACCCACGAATGTGAGATCTGACCTGAGCTGAAGTCAGAGGCTTAACCAACTGAGCCACCCAGGTGCCCCTCTGCTCTTTTTAGGAAAGAAAAGAAGTTATTTCCCAAGTTCATTGCTTGAAAAATTATTGGTAGTAAATTACTTGAATAACCTTCACAACTAATTACAATGAGGTTTAGAAACAATGATTCTTGTAATCACAAACTTTCAATTCAAAATATATCCTCCAGGAAACATTCCCAATTAAGCCTTGACTCTATTCAGTATGCCCTGGGGGAACACCTGTTCTAGCATTCTTCTGGTAGGATGCATACAGTGGCTTCTATTTCTTTGGCACCTTCACCCTAGTGCCTATGCCCAAGGCCCCTCATCCCTAATCCACATAGCCAAATGCTTTAGTGGTAGCTAAAAATCCTAATAAGAATTGGGGCTTCAAGGGATCAATATGTCTTTATCCCTAAGCATCTTTGATCCTTTTCAAACAGAGATACATTGGTTCTAAGAACACTAACCCCCCCAATCCCATTCCCTTGGGAATTATACTCATCCTTAATTGCTACCATTTATTGGGCATTTACAAAATGTCAGGCATGGTGCTTAAAACTATGTATGCTGTTGTCTAACAAAAACATTTGGGAGTGGTTGGAGTTCCTCTTCCAGCCTCCCCTACACCCCCCCCCCCCCCCCCCCCCCCCCCCCCCCCCCCCCCCGCCCCCCGGGCTCTGCTCTGTCTCCAGCCTACACAGGTGGCACTCTGGCTCATGGAGCTAATATTTCCCTCTGACTCTGTGACTGGCAGGAGTCAGAAGTCTCCAGGAGCAATCTACCCTGCTTTCCATTTGTAGCATATATGGGTGATGAAGTTTACTTCAAATAATTTTTTAAACATACTCACACGCCAAAGCAATTTATCAGAGTTAATTATTATAGAGAAAGCTGTATTTGGGACTGCCTCAACGTAGTTCACTTTCAGTTAAGAAGAAAGTCAACCTTGTGGCAAGCTAATTCTGAAGAGGGTTTTTCTTCCTTTGTAACCTTTACCTCGAGGGCTCATCAGGGTTGCATCCACAGCCTTCCCTCCATCTCCACAGCGGGCTTCATCAAAGGGCAAGCACTGCTCTCCAGTCCCTGCCACCACTTCTGAATTCCCAGCCAGGTCTTTAGCTCCGCTCAGAGACTTGACTCGGTAGATTCTCCGACTGTTGGTGTCAGACACGTAGAGAGAGCCGGAGACAGGGTCTACTGCCAAATAGTACTTGTGTGCTGGGTTATTGCTTTAGAAGAAGCACAAAGAGAAATGAGAAGGGGGCTATGCCGCTGGTCTACTGGATCAAAGAGATGACAAAAATCCTAGTAAGACTCTATTTCTAGTGTCTTTCCACTTTATTGAACTGGAAAGAATTTAGCATAACAACTTAGTGTTCTAACATATCATGGCTCTTAGTTACTTCTTTTAATTGGACCTAAGTTTTTCATACTATTCAGAGAGTTCATCGTTTCCCATCATACTAAAATACCATTGCTTCATTTAGCTGGTACAAAGACTCCAGTTTGGTCCTGCTTTTGTATTAGTGTTTTGTGTGTATCAGTCTTCTTTATTTCCCACCATGGGTTTGATATGTTTTTCAAGTGGGATTGAGGAACACTTCCATGAGACAAGGTTTTCTTTTAATCCAAGCTTCCTTAATGCCTCCAGGGCACTAGATCATTAATACTAGGGCAACCTGGAATTTTCCTGACTTTGTGATGGGAGGCTCCCAGATCCATCCCCAGTCCTCAGTCTCAAATCTTCTCTACTATTTCTCAGTGTGTATATGAATAAAGTTGACATTAAAAAATTGATGTCTTGACATCTGATATCACATCCAGAATCTATATTACTGAGGGAGGAAATACAGTTTAAATATTTTGGGTAATGGTGAGGTCACAGATGTGGATGAAGATCTGCTAGGGCCCTAAGTGACGCTAGACATGTGTGTGAGAAATGTAATAGGAAGGCACTATTTCTCAGACACCTAAACCTCTTTCTCTGCCATGCATCAAGCAGCACTATATGTTGCTAATCAGGACAGAACTAAGCCACAGGAGACTCTAAACTCAATGCTGATCCAACTGGTGACCTTAGATAAGTCTTTTGTCTGTGTTGGGTCCTAGATTGCTTATTTGGATAATGAAGAAATCAGATCATCGCTCAAAACCCTGAAGTTTCTTTCCTTTGCAGTGTCTGTCACTTGTTGGAGGTTGAGACCAGAATAAGTGGTCATGCTATTCCTATACTAGTTATTAAAATCACCACCTCTAGGACACAAACAATGAATGCCTCTCTGCCCTGGGGTGGTAGATAAGGCTTTGATGCCACATGCCAAAAATCAGCACAGGACTTTTGTTTTTCAGTTATTTCTCAATTGTAGTTTGGAATTATGGGAAGAAAGGGGATGGAAGAGGTGAAGGAAAGCTGAGGGTGATGATAGTATTGGATGCCTTTGTCCTATAGACATTAGCTGGTAAATTACTAATTAAACACCCCCGTTTGGGTTCTTCCTCGATTTAAGGAAGAAAAGAACTAGGAATGTATTTTTAGGAACAATTTGTGAATAAAGACCATCTTTAATTCCAGTTTCTCCTGAGGTTGCTATTAAGACACATAATTGAACTAGAAGTCAAGTGTTTCTAAAATTTCAGCCTAGATAACTAGTTTAAAAGAGTAGGCTACCAGGGTTCCTTTCCTTTCCTTCCCTCCTTCCCTCTTTTCCTCCTTCCTTCCTCCCTTCCTTTCTTCCTCCCCCCCACCCCCCTCACCGCTCTGGCTATTAAGTCTTTAGAGCATATCCACATATACAAAACAAATTAGGGCAGAAAGGGAAACTTCATGCTATTTTTTAATTAGATGCTGTACTTTGTTACTGAATGGATAGTATCAGGCTAGCATCATGAGCAGAATCAGGGGACTGCACATCTGTGCCTATCTGTGAGCAAGATTATTAATTCTGGACTTTCTTGGGAGCCTGATTCAAAGAGGCTGTTCAAAAACTCTGGTAGAAGAGAAGATGATTGAGGGTGTGAGGTCAGTTCTTGCTGGGGTCTTATTCTTCCCCATGGCTTCATACTCACTCCAACCAAGATTCTTACAGAGAATCTCAGGTAGATGGACACCCATACTTCCACATCTGTGGCTATGGTGAAGGTCAAATGAGGTGTGGGAGTTTGAACAGGGGTGTCCTTCGAGGGCACTGTTGCTTTATTTTTGCTTCGCCCAGTTGGGGTGCCTATAGGCAGCCAGTTTGGGAGTACCAGAGGAGGAGGCAGAGGGCTCATATGCATGGCTTTTCTACTGAAGTTGATGATCCTATACAACTTGACTCTATTCTTTGTCTAATTCTCACCTAACATCAGGAAGAAGCCCCTTCCATGTTTCATTTCAAAAAGTGAGGAGAAACCTTCCCTTGAGTATTAAAATACATTGTTTTGTTTTTTTCTCTTCTTCCAAATAAAAAGAAGGTCACTTTTCAGTGCAACCTCGGGGTAACCTGGAGTTTTCCTATCTTTGTAATGGGAAGCTCCCCAGAGCCATATGCACAAATATGTGTGTTGTACACACCATATGTGAATTTCACCATTATGGTTTTCAATGATAACCTGGAGCAGTTGAATGACAAAGGCTACTTAGACAAAAAGTACTTGGTCGACACCCTTCATACTACCTAAAAGTGATTTAACTCCATGAAAATTCCCAGTGCATCTGACTGCTGGATTCGTTCTGACCAGCAGATTGGCAATTAACTTGTTTTTTTTAAATGACCATATATCCAGGGGAAAAAATCATTAATGAGTTGAAAATGAGTTTTTGACCCGTTTCCAGTTCATTAAAGCTTTTGTGAACCCAGTCCAGCATTTACAAAAGCCAGAAGTTTGCCTCAACTGTTTAGCCCAATTATGGACCGCACTGAGCAGTCAGGATAAAAGTTCGCTGAGGGTTCATTATCTTGCACTTGCATCTCCCGGAAATTCTAATTACTGTCAGCTTATTTGGTTGCTTTTTGACTGCATTTCATAATTGCTAAAGCTTATCATATCCACAACACACAATTAGCACATAAAAAAGTTACTATATTTGGTACATAAAAATACACAACATTACACAAGAAGCACAAAACAAAAAGCAAACACAAGGAAGCAAACGAACCATATCAAATTATACGGGAAAGAGTTCTTCGTCTTACCTATGTTTAAACTCTTTATTTCTTTATAGAAAGAAAACAGAAGGAAAAAGAACAAACAGTTAGCTGAAGAATTGATGATAAAGCAAACATAACATTTTCATTTATTATATAAAGGGACCCAAAAAAGTGCAGTCATCTTCTTTTTATTCCCTTCTAGCTGACAGCTCCTGGCTCAATTACTAGGGGAGCACCCCTGATTTTGGACTCTTCCTGGCCATTGAAAAATCTACTGAAGAATGCTTGAATTCTCTGACCAGGCATGTGGCTGTCACATGACACAGGTGGCAACAGGTGTAGGAGGTCTTCTGGCTAATGAAAGATGGCAAATAGGTTTCCTCTTGAGTGCCAATACTGATTGATTAGTGATGGCTGCCAATAGCATGGAAGTAGGATTCTGAAGCCAAATGCCAATCAGCTCTAAAGAGTGCTGGAACTCATTTGTAATGTCTGCACTGGGTGTGGGAGGGAACCTGCTGCCACTTGTGCCATCTATGTTTTTGGTGCATTACAGGGTAGAATCAGTACCATTGAAGACAGACTCTTCCCAAATCCATCTGCAGTTTGCCAAACATTCTGTTGAACCCAGAGAGAATCAACCCTTTCCTATCACTGTTCTATGATACCATCCCTCTCCCTAACTCAATTTGCATGTGTGGGGCCCCTTGTATGCATTCTTTCCTACAGATAACACCCAGACATGAAATTCATAGGCATTAATATCTTCTCATAATTGGAGCCAAAGACTCCATTTACCATTTCTTTTTTGGAGAAGTGATAAAAAGTGTTGCTTTTTTATTTTAATGTGTATTTTTATTTTTGAGAGAGAGTGTGTGAGCAGGGGAGAGGCGGGGGGGGGCAGAGGATCTGAAGTATTTTTTAAGAACAAAAATTCATGTTAATTTCAACAGGGAAGAGGCTAGAAGTTAATACCATTAGGGCAAAGAGGAGAGATACTAAGGCCTCAAGTAAAGAAAACTGTTTCTCATTTCTGAGACTTCTAGGCCAAAGTGGAAGGAGTCTGTAACCCCTCTTTCCCTTCTGGCTGAGGGAAGAGGCTTCAGGAGAGGGACAAAGAGAGCTTAATGCCCTGATTCCTGCTTAGGTGCAGCCTGGGCCTCTGCCAGGGGCCATGATTACTGGTGGGTTTGCACAGGGATTACATTTTTATATTTTATTCCAATGTGTTAGTTTTCATTAAAAAAAAAAAGTTAATTAAATGATGCTGATAACTCCTGAGCTCTGACTGACATAGTGCAATTTAAGATTCATTCTGCAAAGCCTGGTGTGTCAGGGTGGCAGCCGGGAATTCTCGCGTCTATTTTATATTGCTTAATGAAAGTGAAATGTTATCTGCCACCAGTGGTAGTCATATTTGGCTCTTAATTATTGCGCTATCAATTCCAGTTTTTTAGTCAAGATTTTGTGAAAAGACTGGATGGGATTTGGGTCTGCAGACCTGACCTACTTCTTTCCTAAGAACATCTGCTTTAAGTTGATTAATATAATATCTATGCTGGGGAAAGGAGAAGGGCAGGAGTGGGGGGCCAAGTAATTGAGGGTACAGTCCAAATGATCATATGGCTATGAGCTCTGGAGATCAACTGAGGTCACTTCTATTCCAGTCCAAGGCCATTGGCAACATGGGTGCTTAGTAGCCAACAATTCAAAACAATGGCATTGAGTCAATCTATGTAGATCAGCACAGGTGCCTTACATACAAAGGACAGGACAAGGTTCTGTGTCCATGCCTCAATAATGCAAACCCTTTAGGCACAGCCTTCAAAGGCAAAGTGGTGTCTCAGATTCAAGAACTGAGATGGCTCTGCTCATCAAATTTGAGACTCTTGCCTTCTTCCCTTCCAAATCCCTCTGTGCCACAGAATAGGGTGGCATTGGAGTGGCCACAGTTTTTTGTTTGTTTGTTTGTTTGAGTTTTAATGAAAGAGAAGTTAGCTAGGATAAATTCAATTTAGTTTTAGGGGGACATGCTTATGTGGCTCATATGTGGGCCTTTCACTATCTAGTTAGATTACTGCTAATGATTCTGGTATAGGAATGGCTTTCAGGAAAGCTCCTGCCTTATTGTTCAGACTCACTTAGCATTATTACTGAAAGTAAAATCCCCAGTGTCACCAAATGGGTGTGGTGAAGCTTGCTCTGAGTGGCGCCTTAGCTCATCCATTGATGTTATGGCCTCCACAACTTGAGAGACATGGAACCAAGGACAGATTCCAACAAAAGGGAGGACACTGGTATGTGTCTCCTTTAACTCAAGCAGTGTATCCTGGGCCCCTGATGTGGACTAGACACTGTTCATGCATCAAGGCACAAAGATGCCAAATGTGCCTGCTCTATAGAAGCTAACACACTAGCACCCTAAAGACTTACACAGAATATTTCATTATTACCAAGACATCAATGACAGGCTGGTTAATGAGTGTCAACTCAAAGACTATTTAGATTATTCATTGTACAAGGAAACCTGAAATGCACAGAAATACTATCAAAGAAGCTTGATAAAGATTTTCCCAAAATTTACAAGTCTGACAATGTTCATGACATCACTAGTAATCAATTGTAAACATGAAACATTTGACTAACTTATCAAAACAAAGTTTGACTATAGCTATGCTAGAAGAAAGACTGAGTACTGCTCTATTCTTTTAAAGATAATGACATTACAAAATCATTGTCATATTAAAAGACAATCAAAAACTATGCAGCCAAAAAGTGTAGGAAAACAAGTATCATGGAAGTGTAATAGTTAATTAATAAAACATTTTAGGTAATTCATCTGGATTTTGTGATGCTTACACTAATTATCAGCTTTTCAAAATGCACAATTTCTGTTAGTTTCTTTTCTCATCCTAAATAATACTATGTTTCATTCAAAATTATATAAGATTTAGGTCTCATAAAACCTGGACCTGCCTTTGGTAAAAGAGCTTTCAAAACAGTACCAAGAACTGCCCCTAATTTTATGGGGATATTGTTGTTATTGTTATTCTGGGTAGGGGTGCTATGTTATATTTTGTTTCCCCGATCTTGGTGTTTATAGCCTGACTACACAGGGAAAGCATCTCCTTTGTAACTAGAACTATATATTCCTCCCTATCATTCTATGCCTGTATTAAGCAGGGTCTTTTCTCATTGAAATTCTCAGACAAAGCTTATTTTTGGTGACACTTCCTTCTAACTGCTACTGTTCTTGCCTTCCTTCTTAGGCTCCCATTCTCTTGTGACTCTTCACTCTCCAGCACTGGTACATTTGGACTGGACAATTCCCTTCCCTGAAGACCTTCCACGATAAAGCTGTTGCTGTTGATCCCCTTCAACAGCACCATCAGAATCGCAGCATGGGAGGGATAACACCCAAGGATCATACCTCAAGATCATAAAAGCCATATGTGAAAGACCACCATGAATATCATCCTCAAGGGGAAAAACTGAGAGCTTTCCCCATAAGGTCAGGAACACGACAAGGATGTCCACTCTCACCACTGTTATTCAACGTAGTGTTGGGAGTCCTAGCCTCAGCAATCAGACAACACAAAGAAAGAAAAGGCATCCAAGCCGACAAGGAGGAAATCAAACTCTTATTCTTCGTAGATGACATGATACTCTATATGGAAAACCCAAAAGATTCCATCGAAAAACTGCTAGAACTGATCCATGAATTCAGCAAAGTCATAGGATATAAAACCAGTGTACAGAAATAGGTGCATTTCTATACACCAATAATGAAGCAGCAGAAATGGAATTGATCCTATTTACAATTGCACCAAAACCCATAAAATACCTAGGAATAGACCTAACCAAAGAGGTCAAAAATCTATTCATTGAGAAGTATAGAAAGCTTATGAAAGAAATTGAAGACAACACACACAAAAAAAGGAAAAACATTCTATGTTCATGGATTGGAAGAACAAACATTGTTAAAATGTTAATACTACCCAAAGCAACCTACATATTCAAATGCAATCCCTATCAAAACACCAGCATTCTTCACAGAACTAGAACAAACAATCCTAAAATTTATATGGAACCACAAAAGACTCCAAATAGCCACGGCAATTCTGAAAAACAAAACCAAAGCTGGAGGCATCATATTTCAAGACTTCAAGCTCTATTACAAAGCTGTAATCATCAAGACAGTATGGTATTGGCACAAAAATAGACACATAGATCAAAAGGACAGAATAGATATGGACCAGATATGGACCCACAAATATATGGCCAACTAATCTGTGACTAAACAGGAACGAATATCTAATGGAAATAAGACAATCTCTTCGGCAAATGTGTTGGGAAAATGGGACAGCAACATGCAGAAGAATGAAAATGGACCACTTCCTTACCCCATACACAAAAATAAACTCAAAATGGATGAAAGACATAAATGTCAGACAGGACGTCATCAAAATCCTAGAGGTGAAAACAGGCAACAACCTCTGTGACCTTGGTCGCAGCAACTTCTTACTTGACATGTCTCCAGAGGCAAGGGTAACAAAAGCAAAAATGAACTATTCGGACTTCTTCAAGATAAAATGCTTCTGCAATCAGCAAAACTAAGAGGCAACTGACAGATTGGGAGAAGATATTTGCAAATAACATCAGATAAAGGGTTAGTATCCAAAATCTATAAGGAAGTTATCTAACTCAACACCCAAAAAATCCAGTGAAAAAATGGGCGAAAGACATGAATACACACTTTTCTAAAGAAGAGATCCAGATGGCTAACAGACGCATGAAAAAATGCTCAATATTACCCATCGTTAGGGAAATACAAATCAAAACCACAATGAGATACCACCTCACACCTGTTAGAATGGCTAAAATTAACAGCTCAGGCAACAACAGATGTTGGTGAGGATGTGAGGAAAGAAGATCCCTTTTACACTGATGATGGGAATGCAAACTGGTGCAACCACTTTGGAAAACAGTATGGAGTATCCTCAAAAAATTAAAAATAGAACTACCGTATGATGCAGCAATTGTATTAGAAATTTATTCAAAAGATATAGGAGTGCTGTTTGAAAGGGGCACATGCATCCAAATGTTTATAGCAGCACTATCAATAATAGTCAAAGTATGGAAAGAGTCCAAATGTCCATCAACTGATGAATGTATAAGGAAAATGTGGTATATATACACAATGGAATATCATTTGGCAATCAAAAAGAATGAGCTCTTGCCATATGCAACAACATGGATGGAACTAGAATGTATTATGCCAAGCGAAATTAGAGAAAGACAAATATCATATACATTCATTCACATGTGGAATTTAAGATACAAAACAGATGAACACAAGGGAAGGGAAGCAAAAATAATATAAAAAATGGGAGGGACAAACCATCAGAGACTCTTAAATATAGAAACCAAAATGAGGGTTGCTGCAGGGGTTTTGGATAGGGGGATGGGCTAAATCGACAAGGGACATTAAAGAGGACACTTGTTGGGATGAGCAGTGGGTTTATATGTAAGTAATGAATCACTAAATTCTATTCCTGAAATCATTATTACACTACATGTTAACTATCTTAGATATAAATTAAAAAATTAATTAATCAAAAAAAGAATCTCAGCCTGGGGAAATGTTTTAGTTGGGGAAAAATAGCATATTTCATATCATAGCATAATTTTATATTTAAAAAATAAAAATATTTTTTAGACTTTCAAACATTATGGGATGTATGAGATTCTTAGGTTTTGCATAAGAAGCCAAGTTAAGAAAAGGCAGAGAGACACTTACCTATACCTTATAATTTATTTACTTATATTTGGTTCCAATTCTAAAGATAATTGAGGAGGAAGAAAGATTTTTCTATCACAGAAATTCACTCTAAGGTGTTAGTGACTGACAAATTTACTCTCTAAGGCTTGGGTTTTGCAAGGATTACCTGGAGAGAGGGTAGTTATAAGAAGGGGAATGGGCCTCTAAAGGTGGAGTATCAGGCTTTTGGGGGAAGTGAAAGTTGAAAATGTCTTGAATGCTGGTAGAACTGCGGCATACAAATGATAATCATTTTACCTAAGAAGGAGGCTCTTTCTAACATTAGAAGTTTTCCAAGTGCAAAGAACTCTGCCCCTGTATGTTTTGGATAGGCAAAGGAAGGAGGAAAAGAGAAGGAACCATGAGAGCATTTATATAAAATTCTGATTCAGAGGCTCGACTCTGGGGTGGGCAAGTGAGATACAGAGGGGCATCGAATCCTGAAACTAAATCATTCAGCTGCCAACTCACAATGGAGAAAAGACATAAGCAAGACAGGTCTCTTTCCCCTCCTCCCTCCCTCTGCTGGTTACTGTTTTGAAGAGAGGGAACTGACAGCCCTTTGTTTTCAGTTATGTAGTGGGAAGAAAAGAAAAATCAAACCAGTATTCTTGTAAAAGCTTAACTTCTAATCGTCTCTGGATACCTGACTGATGAAAGCAAGAACAAGTCCAAAGGCAGTTAAAAAGGAAAAAGAAAACACACAGCTATTGAGGGAAATTGGTAGTTATACTCTCTCCAGCTGTTCTTAATGTCACTATGTGGGTGTGGTGTGGCTTGCTCTGAGTGGGCCCTTAGCTGTTATCATTAATGTTATGGCCTCTATGAATTGAGAGACCTGGAATGAAGGAGAGATTCCAAGAAAAGGAGACAATGGTCTGTGTCTCCTTTAACTCAGGCAAGGTGTCTTGAGCCCCCAATGTGGACAAGTCACTACTCTTGGTATCAAGGGGAAAGATGCCAAAGGTCCCTGTGCTATAGAAGTTCAAACACTAGGACCCTAAAAGACTCACATGGAAATAACTGAAAACAAGCCTGTAAATGGGGTCAACTTTTGTGAAAAATTAGAGTTAAGTGTACCAGAGGAGGGCGAGAATTATTTCTGCTAGAGAAGTAAGGCTTCATGGAAGAGGAGACCTTCAAAATGAGCTGATGAGGGCAATTAGACAAAATTTTTTAAGTAGAGCAAGTAGCATGAGTCCAGGTTTGGAGGTGGGAATGTAGTGGGCAAGTGCTGATTTAGCTCTGAGCATCTAGAACCATGACAAAGAAGTAAAGGCCAGACATTGAAGGTTGATTACAAATGTCTGATTTAAAAATGTGACCCTCATGGAAAAGCAGAACGCTACCTTCACCCCCTTCCCTGCCTCCTGCCATGGCTTTCTGGTGTCCATAGGATTCCTGAGAAGAGGACTCTCCTAGGATAAAAATGGAAATAAACATTTTGGGAAGGGGACCTAGTTGGGGAGTTCTAAGGAATGTGGTTTGTCTGATTGGCAATTTGACGGCTTGAGGATTATCCAGCCTTTCCATTTGTCTCCTTCCTCTTCTCATTTATCTTTTGGTTATTATGCTCTCCTAGTCCACCCCATGGCCTCCCCTTCTTTATTTCTATGATGAACACTCAGCCCCAATTGTCTCTACTTGCCTAGGTGCCCATCTGTCACCCTCAAATGGGTGCTCTTTGAACCTTGTGTTTCATCCCCTTCTAGACCTTTAGAGCCCAGGAGATGCTTGGCTCACATCATGCTCAGTAAATGCCTGCTGGGTCCTGAAGCTGTGACCTTCTTGGAGTGAAGCTGGGGTTCTCTCTCTCTCTCTCTCTCTCTCTCTCTCTCTCTCTCTCTCTCTCTCTCTCTCCCATCCTGTGCTTGGCATAGTCTCAGATCCTAGGAATAGTCAGCAGTACTTGCTGACAATCTGTTCACTGATCTCCCTCCCAGAAGGGGCCACTAAAATGCAAGTGCAACCTGTGGCTTCTTCTAAGTCCTTCACCTGGTAGCTGAGGCTACTTTAGAAGGCATCAGCACCTCCTCGGTTGCTCAGGTCAAGATTTTTGTCATAACCCTTGATTCTTCTTTTTTCTTTTTTTTCCATTTCTTACACCTGATCCATGAACAATTTCCATCATATTTACTTTGAAAATATACCCCAGTTGGAACACTTCCTTGTCTCCCCACCATCCCTCTAGTCTACATCACCATCACCCAGATCCTGGTCAGCTGTTACAGTTTCCCTATGGACTTCTCTGCCTCTACTCTTGCACCCCTACAGTCCATTCATCCACATAATGGCCAGAATAATATTTTAAAAAGGCAAATAGGATCTTGTTAACTCTACTGTACTTCCTACTTCTACTGTCAACAGCTATACTTTTTTAATTTTTATTTTTAATTTATTTTTGAGAGACAGAGAGAGACAGTGCGAGTAGGGGAGGGTCAGAGCGAGAGGGAAACACAGAATCCGAAGACAATCTCCAGGCTCTGAGCTAGCTGTCAGCACAGAGCCCGACAGGGGGCTCGAACCCATGAACCGTGAGATCATGACCTGAACCGAAGCCGGATGCTTAACCAACTGATCCACCCAGGAGCCCCCAGCTGTCCATTGTAATAAGAATATAATTTATACTTGTCAACAGGTGAAGGACTGATCCCCTACTGACATCTCTGACCTCTAAAATACTTCCTCCTGAGCTCATCACCCTGCAACCATATTGGACTTCTATCAATCCTTTAAATAAACCAGATTATTTGCTGATATTAGGGCTTTTGCACAACTTCTCTCTGCCTGGAATACTTTGCTCCAGATCTTCACAAGGCTGCCCTCATCACTCAGGCCCCATCTCAAATGCCACCTAGTAGGAAATGTTTCCCTAACAATCTTATGTAGCTTCCTTATCCTTCCTACTCTTCAAGATAGTCCCTAACTTTTACCCTGTTAGATTTCCCCTAAATCATTCTTATTATTTTTAAAATTTGTCTACATGATTTGGTGTGAGGTTCCCTATAAGATCACAAACACAACAGCTAGGGCTATGCTTGTTCCTACACTCTCCCTCATCTCCCAACAGATAGTCCTTAGCACATGGTGTACATTCACCAACTATTTTGTTCCTTATTTATAGACTTCATTTCTCCCTCCACTTACAGATCCTCCTCTAGGTTTGAGGGCCTGTAGTCAACTTTTCTGGGAAGAGAGTTTATCAGAACTTTTGTCCTGGACTTCAGATTTAGTAGCAAGCAATGACCAGGAGGAATCTACCAGGTGTGGCCAGAAGTTAACTAGCAAGGACTATGCAGTCATTCTAAGTCATATCCTGGTGAATGTGCAAAGATCCAGAGAATTTATAGAAAGGTAGTACACAGAGGCACTCAATATAAACATTTGAATTAGTAAATGAACATTAGTGGTTCTCAAACTCTCATGTACATCACCATCTTCTACAGAGCTTGTCAAAGATAAAAAATGCCTTGGCTCTTCTCTAGGCTTACTGAATCAGTGCCTCTGGGTGGGCTCCAGGAGTCTGTATTTTTAAGAAGTGTCATTTTAGAAACCACTGAAACAGACGAACAGCTGGAAGTAGTGGTTCTTCCATTGTTTGGTATGTATCAGATTCTTGTGTGAAGGTTTAACAAAATACAGCTACACAGGTCCCACACCAAGCACCATGACCTAAAGCTTTCACCCTTGTTCATAAGTCAGGTGTTAACAATTGTATCCAATATGTGTGGTGTTTTATAGTTTCAAAAAGAATTTCCTCCCAATCCTTATTTGATTCTAGGCCTACATTTTGAAGCTCAGCCCATTTTATGGAATATATATTATCTGAAGAACGTCCAATGCATCCATCATTTGCCCAGTGAAGCTTTGTAGCAATGGGAACAAGAGCACAAAGGAAGGTTTTCTGTGTGGCCACTTACCGTAACTCTAAAATGCTGGTCACATTTCGAGAGGGAAAGATGCGCCGGATGTAATTGAAGTCTCCAACGAAGAGGCTCCCATCAATTCCAACAGCCAGAGCTACTGGGGCCAGTAGCTTGTTGCCTTCAGCAAGGCCATTGCAACTGGGACAGGAAATGCTTCGGCGGCGGCCATTGCCCATGATGCTGGTGATGATGGCAGGCTGCTGGGTAAGGAATTGGTTCTCCCCGGTGCCCTTGTGTAGGATTCCTGGGGAGCAGGAAATGGGGATGGTTATTGCAATCCTTTGGGGAGGATACTTCTATTGGCTTATTGAGGGTGAGGGGCAGTGGCAGAGAGAAGAGAAATAGTAGGAAACTTTGATCTTTGGGGAACTTGCCTATTTCCTCATGATGCTGAGAGAGCTGTGCAGAACCCCAAGGCTAAGATATTGTTAATTGAAGAAAAATTGTGAGGTACACTAAGGCAAATGGTCTGGGGAAAACAGTCCAACAGTTTTTGACATTTAAAAGGAGAAGGTGGGAAAACCTATGAGTATTTTTGACACTTGATGAAAAAAAGGGAAGAGAAAAGGCCACCACCTAAAAGTCAAGGCTACAGAGAAGATTCCAGAGGAGCGATCAGGATACATTTAGGAAAGTAAATGTGCCTACATACCACTTTTAACATTAAGAATGTGATGTTTGTCCAAGGACCAGCCACCGAGGTTGGAAGGGTCTAGTTCAAATCCTTGAAGGAGGGCTGTCCTTTTCTCCCACAGGATTAGACTAAGGCAGGTCTCATATTCAAACCCAACAGACACTGAAAGATAAAAGTGGGTGGGGCAGAGTGGAGAAAAAAGTTTACTTGATTACTCCAGAGCTTTCCAGCTGGAATGAGAAACACATGTTCATGGTAATACAGATTCCTTTCCAAAAACTCGCTCAAGGAGGCGGGTTGATTGCTTTTCTCCTTGTGATTCCACACAATATTAAATTCAGATTTCAAGCTGAACTCAACCTTGAAACTTTACACAGTAGTACTCCGTGGGGATAGAAAGACTTTTCCAATGAACAGCTGGCTTTCAAAAAATGACCCTTGTGACATGGAAGGAGGAGAAGAATCATTTAAAAATGAAATACAACTCTCCTTTATAAATGGACAGTAGACTGTTTCTTTCAGCCTGCTGTTCATGGCATGCATTTATCATATTCTGTGTTTTTTATTTTTGCTCACTGGGAGGAAGGCCTATGGAAGCATAGTGGCTCATTTTTAAGGAGATTCTATAGGCAACAGCTTGTATAAGTTAAAGCTCTTTGTATGATCACTCAGGATTCCAGAGAGTGCCAGGCAAGGCAGGCATGGGGACAAAGCCTGCCAATTATGTGACAATTCAGTGGGGAACAGAATCCAAAGACTGTAAAAATCCTACATTTGCCACATGGACAAATGGGAGAGGGAGGCGGGAGATGAAGGACTTCAGTTCTAACTCTGCTCCAGCTCACACTTCCTCATGGCTGTTTTCCCCATGTGTAAAACAGAGCAAGTGAAGCCTCAATTTTTCAGAGAGATGTAGTAGGGATAAATGAGACAAAATGCCAAGATGCCATACATTTTTAATTGCAACCATTGCTTTAGAAATATGAGGCATTGATATTGTTGCTATTCCTACTACATTAAATTCTTAACTATGTGTGTCACCTTTGGGGATTCTCCACGGCTTCTTTTAAATCCGGAGATATAGGAGCATCAATATGAATGGGAGATACATTTTATTAAAAAAAAAACCCACATATATTTCTTAACTTGTCCTCTGAAAATCTAAGAAACAACAACCAAACCAGTAGCAAAGAGAATTGCTAGTGCCTGGCTTGTGGCCTTGAAATATTATTTCTCATTAAAAGGAAATCAGGCAGGGCTCCTTGAAGAAATGGCTGGAGCAGGAAATGAACAAGATGAGACTAGGCCATTTTATCATACCAGATAGCAAGGAAGAAATCAAAATCTACTAAGGTTATGTCAAAAGAATCTTCAAGTCAGCTTGAAGAGTGTCCCATTGACCAAAGATGGAACAATTTGACCCTTGGTAGAGATAATAGCTTCAATGGATTAAAACATATTAGACACATTTTATTCTATGAGTTCATAATGGTATTAGAAAAATTAATTTACACTGCTAGAGGACGTTAGACAACCAACTTATTATATAGAAAATAGTAAATAAAGACAAGCAATAAAAAATTTATCTATTTTTTCTCACTTGAACTCAACTTCCTATAACCAATTAGTTAATGAGAGACTCTCTCTATGTAAAAGTATTCTAGCTAATAAATGGACAAGCAATAGCAAAATTAAAATATGACTTTGCAATTCCTAATGACCTAATGGATCTAGGTTATGAGTATAAGTGGCTTCTGAAATCAAAAAGGATACTGCAGGTGACAGTAGGTGCCTCCTGACAGGAAACAAAAGTACTACCTATCTAGTTGTCCTGCTGAAAAAAAAATCAGAGAATAAAATACCTAGGAATAAATTTAATCAATGAGGTGAAAGACCTGTATGTTGAAAACTATAAAACACCGATGAAAGAAATTGAAGAAGATACAAATAAATGGAAACATATTCTGTGTTCATGGATTAGAATAATTAATATCATTAAAATGTGCACAGTACCCAAAGCAATCTACAGATTCAATGCAATCCCTAACAAAATTCCAATAGCGTAGAATAGAAACAAAAATAAAACTAATAATACTAAAATGTGTATCAAACTGCAAAAGACCCCAAGTGGACAAAGCAATCTTGAGAAAGAACAAAGTTAGAGACATTACATTCCCTGATTTCAAACTATATTACGAAATTATAGTAATCAAAACAGTATGATATGGGCATAAAAACAGACACACAGGTCAACAGAACAGAATAGAGAGCCCAGAAATAAACCCATCATATATGGCCAATTAATTTAAACCACAGGAGCCAAGAATATACAATGGGGAAAAGACAATCCCCTCAATAGATGGTGTTAGGAAAACTGGACAGACACATAACAAATAATGAAACTGGATCACCATCTTACATCATACACAAAAATTAATCCGAAATGAATTAAAGACTTGAATGTAAGACTTGAACCATAAAACTCCTAGGAGAAAACATAGGGGGTAATCTTCTTGACGTTGGTCTTAGCAATAATTTTTTGATTTGACACCAAAAGCACAGTCAACAAAAGCAAAAATAAACAAGTGGGACTGAATCAAATTAAAATGCTTCTGTGATGGGGTGCCCGGGGGGCTCAGTCAGTTGAGGTTATTATCTCGCAGTTCGTGGGTTTAAACCCTGCATTGGGCTCTGTGGTGACAGTTCAGAGCTGGGAGCTTGCTTCAGATTCTGTGTCTCCTTCTCTCTCACCCCATCCCCTACTTACACTCTGTCCCTCTCTCTCTCAAAAATAAACAAACATTAAAAATTTAAAAAAATTAAAATGCTTCTGTACAACAAAGGAAACCATCAGCAAAATGAAAATGCAACTGAATAGGAAAAAAATAGTTGCAAATCACACAACTGATAAGGGGTTAATATCTAAAATATTAAAGAACTCATACAACTCCATAGCAAAAAGGCAAACAATCCAATGAAAGAAATGGACAGAGGATCTGAACAGACATTTTTCCAAAGAAGACATACAGAAGGCTAAGACATTCATGGAAAGATGCTTAACATCATTAATCATCAGAGAAATGCCAATCAAAACCACAATGAGATACCACCTCATACCAGTCTGAATGGCTATTATCAAAAAGACAAGAAACAACAAATATTGGTGGAGATGTGGAGTAAAGAGAACACTGGTGCCCTGCTGGTGGGAATGTAAATTGGTGTGGCCACTATGGAACACAGTATGGAGGTTCTTCAAAAAAACCCAAACAAACAAAAAAAACAACTCACAAACTACAAATAGAACTAACATTTGACCTAGCAATTTCACTTCTGGTTATCTATCCAAAGAAAATTTAAACACAAACTCAAAAAGATATCTGCACCCCATGTTCATTGCAGCATAAGAGATGGAAGTAGTCTAAGTGTCCACTAACAGCTGAATGGATAAAGAAGATGTGAATGAGTGAGTGTGTGTGTGTGTGTGTGTGTGTGTGTGTGTGTGTGTGTGTATGTAGTATTATTCAGGCTCAGAAAAGAGTGAAATTTTGCCATTTGTGACAATATGGATGGACCTTGAAGGCATTATGTTATGTTAGATAAATTAGAGAAAGGACAGATACTGTATGACTTCATTTCTATGTAGAATCTTCAAAAAAAAATAAAAAAGCTCATCAATGTAGAGTCAGATTGGTTGTTGCAGGAGGCAGTGGATGGGAGGTGAAAGAAATGAGTGAAGGAAGTCAAAGATACAAATTTCCGATCATAAAATAAACAAGTGTTGGGAATATAATGTGTGACATGGTGTCTATAGCTAATAATACTGTATTGTATATTGTAAGTTGTTAAGGGAGTAAATCTTAAAAGTTCTCATCACAAGAAAAAAATTTGTAACAATGTGTGTGACAGATGTTAACCAGACTTGTGGTGGTGATTCTTGCACACTATATAAACCAATATGGAATCATGTGTACACCTGAAACTAATATAATGTTGCATGGCAATTACACCTCAATAAAAACATACAATTGATATGGATAAAAAAAATCAAACCTGAACCTGAAAAAGCCTTGAGTCTCGACTCTCAGTTTACAAGAGATAATAGAACAAAGGAAGACGTTAAACAGCCACAGGGGTGCAATCAGAAACTAAACTAGACTGTGGGAAATTCTACAGGCAAACAATGCACTTTGTTCAAAATAAAATACAAAACTTAAAAAAAAGAGAGACAGAAGAGAAAACCATAAATTAAAGAAATTTAAGAGAAATCAAAATTGCAAAAGGTGGATTTTATTTGGATTTGACTCAAATAAAGCACTAATATTTTATAATACTTCTAAGACAATCTATATTGAATAATGAGCTAGCTATTTGAAGATATTAAGAAATAATCATTTAAAAATTGTGATAATTATTTGTTGCCATGCTTCTAAAGTGTGTTTTAGAGATGCATTGTGAAATATTGTGCATGAATTTATATGATATCTGACACTTTTTTCAGAAAATCATGAAAAACAGGGAAGTGGATGAAAAGATGGACTTGATAATGTCAGAAGCTAGATACAATGGGGGTGCATTATAATACTGCATCTATGTTTTGATGTTGGATATTATTTTGATATTGGTAAAGACTGGTATAATATTTGATTAGCCACTTTATATTAAATGCACTAGTTACTTCAATAACATTACTATCTTTTATTAAGGTAATAACTCCCTTTGTTGATGAAGCAGACTACTAGCGCCATACCCTGAGCATGTGTAACCTGCTAGGTACATGACATTATGCAACTTACTTACTGTCTCCCTCTTGTCCTATTGCACAATGGGGTTTATGAGAGTGCCTCTCTGATTAAGTTATTGATAGGCTACCCCAGACAAAGGATTTTAGCTTAGTGCTCTGCACAAAAGGAGTGTCTGACAAACAATGGCTGCCAACTACCATGAAAATTTCTAAGTTTGTTGGTTTCTTACTTTGGTAACTTATTATAGTTCTTGGAAATTGCAAGCCTAGTGGTGAAGAAAATATAGGATTCTGGATTTTAATTAATCCCGCCCAGCTTTCCACCACTAGGAAAAAATACTGGGTAGGTTGATCTTAATCCACAGTTCACAACTCTTCAGAAATTGATAACCAACAGACCCTTCTCTTATGGTAGTCTTCCATCAGTGGGCACAGCCTGAAACACAGCACGTGGCTTTCATATCCCTTCCATTTTCTGGTTCTGCTGGTGCATCCTGGGAACATGGTCTAGCCCTGCCCACCTCTTTCCCCTATCTCGAATATTCTCCTTGTCCACACATTCCAGCCACGTTGCCCTTCTCTTTATCCTTCAAACACACCTTAGGCTTCTTGCTCTTTCTGCCAGAAAAATAATGCTTTGTTTCTGATTTTCACATGGCTCCTCCCTGCCATTCAAGCTTCTAAAGGGCCATCTGCCAAGAAGCCTTCCCTGTATGCCCATCCACAGTTGTTCCTCCTTCCTAGTAAATTAACTTATTTTTACTTTCTTATTAGCACTTATCACTGCTTGATATTTTCTTATCCAGTCTATTCTCTTGATCTCCCACTAGAACAGAAGGTCCATGAAATAGGACTCTTGTCTGTCTTACTGACCAATGCATTCCTAATTACTGGGATAGTGCTTGGCACATACTAGGAACTCAATATTGATTGAATTAATGCATGACTAAATCCAAGGATCAATAAGGATTTGAAACTGAAACATACCAACAGCATCAGAGAGTCCATATACCCTTTGGCCATATGCATCTGTCTTATCCCAGATGAAGGTGTAGGCCAGGTTGGGAGAGGCCTGGAATGACTTCTGGAAGAGGTGCCCTTCTACAGCTACCATCAGATGGACCTTGATAAGGTTCAGGGGCACGGTGGACTGGGTCATGGTGATCTTCAACAGAGACTTATAGCCTGCGGTCCTGGAGCTCAGATAGCGAAGCTTCACATTGGAACCAGGGAGCTCAATTTCTTCATGAAGAACCTGGAGAGGAAACACAGGGTGGACATGAGACATGCTGCACCCAGTGACCCCTGGGCACGCAGGCTTCTCACAACCCTGAGGCTGCCTGTCTGCTGCCGCTCTCACAAAGCATCATGCCTTATATGGGGTGCAAGAACCACTTCCCTCAACTGAGAGGAAAAAAACCAACCAAAACTTTATCCTACACCATGGAGTGAAGGGGCTGAGGTTATGATTTTTGGATTAATAATTATTCCTGGTCACTGTTGTGTTTCTTTTTAAAAATCACACTGTTGGCAAAAGATGTAAATAAGAACAGCAGGCTTTATTGCTAGCTGCATATAAGGAGGCCACAAGAGGCTGTAATTATATGAACCTGCAACTTCCAGTGACAATTGGTATAAAGCAACAGGGAGGCAATAATGTAATATGCCCTCTGTCCTAACACTAATGTAGATCATTAAAGTGACTCTTATCATGTATCTCTGTGACTAACAGGAATAAAAAGCAATTTGCAGGTGGGTTGCACACATGCATATTGTTTTTTTATTTTATTAAAAGCTCTGTTGACTGCCAAAGTCTTGAACGACTATCTGGAAACATCTGGAAGGTATAGGAGAGATTCAGTTTTCTCTCCAGTGGCCATAAATTCTATTGTGTTCCTACTTTTTGTCTCTCTCCCTTAGTTTCTGGCCCACCCAGAGAGTGACATATGGTAAGAGGAAGTTGGCCAGCCAGTTTGGGTCAGGGTAGGATTTGAAGAGACCTACCCTAGTACTTGCCATTCCTACCTGGGTCTCAGGCACGATGGGATTCTGCCCAGGGGCGGCACTGAAGAAAGTGGACAGTGGGGAGGAGATGATGATTGGATCTGGTCGGACAAAGCCACTGAGATCACAGCTGGGGATGGAGTTCTCCTCGGTCTTCATCACCAGGGTATCCATGGCGTAAAAGCTATTCCATGGCAGCCACACAGTGCGCTCCTGGCTCATGAATGGGGCTCGCTCGAAGTGCAGAGTCAAGGAGGCACCCCCGTTGGCAATCAGGTCAAACCTGGAGAGGGGGCAAGTGGGCTCTTAGGAACAAACTTTGCTTTAGATAAGGTAGCAGCTCTGAACTCCACACCTGAGGGCAGTGGGAGGGGCAGAGCATGCAAGAGAAGAACGTGGGCTTTGAAGGCAGATGGTCTGAGTTAAAACACAATCTCTATCACTGCATACAGTAGTTGTGTGGCTGTGTGCAAGTTACCAACCCTCTCTGAGCACCAGCGTCTTCATCTGTGAACTGGGAATAATTATGTGAAGATAACTTCACAATATGGCTGAGAGAATGAAATGTGATGAGTGCAGAGCAGGGGTCAGCAAACTAAGCCCGGGAGCTAAATCCAGCCCACCACCTGTTTTGGCAAACAAAAGTTTCATTGGAGTACAGCCACACGGATTTGTTTACTTATCCTCTCCAGCTGATTTTGTGCTACAAAGGCAGAGCTGAGTAGTTGTAAGAGAAACCATATGGCATGCAAAGCCTAAAATATTTACTATCTGGCCCTTTACAGAAAATGTTTCCTTGCCCCTGCTGGAAAGTGCTTAGTATCGTGCTAGGTTAACACAAGTGTTCAATAAATAGAGTTATGGGGGCTTATTAAAGCTTTCTTCTCATCCACCTGGGTTGTTATATATATATTTGTTTCATAGAGGCTTAGGTTTTGAGATACTGTTGACATATATCATTAAATTCAGGTGTAGTACAACGTAATGACTTGATATTTGTGCAAATTACAAAATGATGGCCACAAGAAGTCTAGTTAACATCTATCTCTCCACATAGTTAAAAAAAATTTTTTTTGTGCAATGAAAACTTCTTTATTCTCTCAGCCACTTTCAATATGCAATACAGTATTATTAACTATAGTCTCCATGCTGCACATTACATCTCCAGGATTTATTTATTTTATAACTGGAAGTTTATGCCTTTTGACCCCTTCATTTTGCCCTGTGTCTGATATATTTTTTAGTGTCTATTTATTTTGAGAGAGAGAGGGAGAGCATGAGTGGCAGAAGGGAAGAGAAAGAGGGAGAGAGAGAATCACTAGCAGGCTCCCTCCTGTCAGTGCAGAGTCCCACGTGAGGCTCCATTTCAAGAATTGTGAGATCATGACCTGAGCTGAAATTAAGAGTCAGATGCTTAACCTGAGCCACCCAGGCATCCCTTTGATAACTGTCCTTAAACCTTGTTTCTGTTTGTTCTTCAAGAGCTGGACAAAGGTGTATTACTAGTAAGATAAACTAAAGGTAGTTCTTTCCCAATTAACCGAAAAGAAGGAGTTTAATGGAGAGAAGTCTCCCAATTTTAAGTTTTATTCCTCCACCAAGATGTCGACTCTTTGAGGGCAGTGGTGCTTTTCTGCTCACTTCAGAATCCCCAGTAGTTAACAGAGCTTCTGGATCATAGTAAAAATTCAGTGCAAATATACGGAACCACTGGCTTCACCCAATTTGGATAATACTCTTGGTGTTTTTTGTTTTTTTTTGTTTACTTTTGTTTTATTTACTTTGTTGTTTTTTTTAACAGACAGAACTGAATGAGCAAGGAGCACACGAATATTAAGGTGAATATGAGAGCATGTATGGCACGGCAATTTATTACATGAACTTGTTTGTCTGTTTCGGGGCATGCATACTGCTGAGGATGGTTTTGTGTAGGATACAGAAGAGAGTCAAATGTTTTGAAGTGAAATTGGTATGAAAGAACCAAATCATCAATGTCTGCGGCACACACTACTGTACGACAGATTGTGTGATTCCTCAGAGCATTCCCAAATACATCCTGTTACTTCCAGGGCTTTGCAACCTGAACAAGCTGAAGAAATCACCAATCCTGAAGTTTGGATAGATGATATGGGAAGAGGGTCTGGGCTGTAATTAGGAAGGAGCAGCGCAGAGGGATGGGGCAGCATAAGGTAAGGACCGGCAGCAAGCCAAGGACTTAGAAATGTCCTCTGTGTTGTCATCAGACTTTGCAGAGTGGGAACACTGGCTTCTAAGAATGAAGAGGGCTGAGGTAGTTCTGCATGTTACATATTCACAGTCCTAGTGCTTTAAAATAATTAGATTTGGCTGCAGAAATGTATGAGATATCAGAAATTTTGTGAATACTGAGATTTTGATGGAAATCATCAGATGTCTTCTTTGGGTTTCAGAGGTGGGAGAATGGGAGAATATGAGAATATTGTGGGCTGGTCAATTTTGAAACTACCAGCAAGGCTACCTTAGGGCATTAGAAAGTAAGGCCGACTCTTCACCAGAGAAAGGCAAGACTCATAGTTCTTACCCACATGCTATGTTCATGATTTTGCAGACTGCAGCTTTATGGAAAAAGTGTTGCATCAGATTTATAACAGCCATCTTCTTTTACATTTGAAATAGAACGCAAAACTTTGCAGGCTTTTTTTTTGCCCAGGGTAGCTGAGTGATTTCCCCATCTCCTAGATTTCTTTTCTTCTTCTTTAAATTTCAACTCCATGCCCAGTGGATTAAGGAAATAACATAGCTTTCATCTTGGTGGGGGCTGCAAGGGTGCATGTTTCCAATCAGAAGATAATAGGAAAAGGTTGCCTCCTTCACGCAGCAGGGTGACAGCTAAATGTATTTAATTAGACTTCTCTGATTACATCCCACCCCCTCAAAACAGGCACGAAAACAACACAGCTCCTAAAGCCACAGATGAAAGCAGAAGGGGTTCACCACAGGACACTATGTCATGTGGATGCTTGTCACCCTGCACTGCCTTTGATTTAAAATAGGAGAGAATTTCCAAGAGCCACTTTGCCTTCCTCTTTCTAGAATCTACCCTCCCGTAGCTGCAACCCCAACACATGTACACACACAGAAAATATTTACCTGACATGGAAAAAGGGAGAATGATGGTTATTGGCAGCCTTGGACAGACTGGCCCTTCTTTTTTTTTTTTTTTTTTTTTATGTTAGATACTATACCACAACGCAAAAAATGTATTTGGGAGGGATCTTCACTAGGGGTCTGGCCTGGTGGGCATTGCAGGCCACAGGGGGAAGCCATGCAGCTCCAAGACAACAGCATGACCTATCTTTTTGCCTGCACCCTCAGTCCTGAGTAGGCAGAACCCTGCAAAGATACTTACGTGCCATCTTGGCGAGTGATGGTGTAGCCATATTTTGGGTACTTGACAAAAGACACATTCACACCAACCAGAGGAGTCCCATCTGTAGTTACTACTTGGCCTCGAATGAGAGAAACCAAGCTGAGAGAAAAAGAAACACACGTCTTTAGCCACACACAGGAAAGTAAGACAAGGGGGTGTGTCAAGTTCTCCTTCCATATTGCCACTGTCTCTACCCATCCTCATCTGGTCACTAAGGTAAGAAGACTCTCAACACTAATTTTTGAATTCATATGATCACACCTCACAGAGAGGTCTTAACACTTGCTTTCCTTGAGGAACAGAGCTGATGACATGTTGGAGTGAAATCCATGGGCAGCATCTCCAGTCACTTGGCTGGGCAATGTGTCTCCTGTGCACATTCCCTCTACCTTGGCCTTGCTCCATTTCTTGACATCATTTGGCTTTTTTTGGCCTGAGCTTCAGGCTGCCCTCATCACTCGCACTTGTGCTTCAGTCTGGCTCAGAGAGCACTATACTGGGGTGAGAGCTTCCCCATCGGGATACTCATTTCCTTTCTTGTTGGAGAAAGGCAATGTTACTCTTCTCCAGGCTGGGATGTCAGAGGGAATGGAGAGAAGTGCACACAGGTGTTTTGTTGTTTTTTTTAATGAAGCTGAGACATATACATACATTGTTATTTGCTGCCCTTTAAGAGGAAAATTTCTCATAATCCATGACAGCCTGAGGAAAAGAGAATATTAGAGCTTTACCTATTTTTTTCTGGGAGAACTATCCTGGGTTCTGAGTTCCATGTAACTATATTTCTCTTCTATCAAATTCCTGCTTTCTTGGTGGGACAGGGACAGGCGTGGTTGAAATTCCACTCAACTTTTTTTCCCACTGTCAGAGAAAGCTCTCCTCTCTCCAGATCATAGTAATTAGAACTTTTGCAAGAATGCCAGTATCAATGAGCAACTTCTAGGAAATCCCCTAATAGAGACAATAGAGATGTGACAGTAGTCCTCTCAAAATCCATACAGGGAGAATGCACATGCCTCCTCTTACCTAAATTTTCTTGACTTCATAGAGAAATGGGTTAATGAGAACTTCCATTTTTGCACTTAGCACGAGGCAGGTCTGCAGCTAAATTGTTACCCTTCAAGCCACTGACAAAGGCAGAGAGGTTCTGAGATTTCCAGGTTCCTGGACACACTCCCAATTTCTGGACTAGGTAATCAAGCTGACCTGTTCTTTGCCAAAATCTTGTCCAAGTCTGCTTGATTTTTGGAATGCACTGACTCCTGCTATCTCAGGTGGGATGCAGGGATGGAGGGAGGCTTTCTCCAGGCACCTCTCTTTTTATTAGCAATACCCCCCCAACTGTTCAACTCCAACCCTTTTATGATCTCAAGAGGGTTTAGACTATTCCACTGACAGCTCTAATTGTCTGCTACTGGCTGCCTGACAAATGCATCCCATTTTTAGCTGGTTCCAACCATAATGCCAGAGCCTTTTGAAAGTGGAAAACTAAATTATGAAAATAATTCTTTTGTTCAATTCCATTTCCTTATCTTAGTGCAGACTAAGATTTTTTTCATGCCTTCCAAGACACAATTTTAAAATTGATGTGTGTTGATGACCACAAGGTACAAAGTGTTTGTGATGAGAAAACAAAGCTGGGAGTATATCTCATAGTGGGGTTTTTCTCCTCCTTTTTTACACGACTGTTATTTCTTTTAAATCATTCCTATAGTATAAGACTTTGCAGAGCACCACAGGAATAAAAGGGGCCTGGTTGCCTAGGCTTCCTACTCTCTATTTTCCTAATTCCTCATTGTTGCTGGCTTCATATCGTTTCTAGGCAGACAATTCACAGAAAAGACTAAGCTAAGACATGCTATCAGTTCATTTCTATTTATGATTATTGATGTGTAACAATTATCACATTATCTAGATAGTGAGATCTGCTGTATAAATTATAGTGGTGGAGTCAAGACATTTTAGTTATTTTTACATGCCATTATCTTGGGAAAACGCCTTCTTAGAAGTCTTGAATTAACTCTTTCTTTACTCCTAGACTTCTCCTTCTTTTCTTTTCTTTTCTTTTTTCTTTTCTTTTTTTTTTTGGTCAGAGGATAATGCACTAAAATTCACATGCTTGGTGAACTTAAACCTATGTCTTGGAGTAACATTTTCTACTTCTGAATTATGTATCTACACTGACATGCTGGAGTGTGGGCTCATTTGAGTGGTGCTATTTATTCCTACTTTTAAAAGTTCAGAAAAGCATTCTCTAAAGCAAGTTTTTTTTTTTTTTTTTTTTTTTGCCCAGGTCCCCAGCGTTGCTATGGTCCACCAATATTCTAGAATCCTTGCCTCCTCTTCTGTATCATAGCTGTAGCTCAAGATGCCTTCTGGAAGTGGTGACTTTGGTGAAGAGGATAAGATTGAATTTTAAGGGACAAAAAGGAGAATATCAAGAAATTACTGGATTTAGCGTAGAAAAAATTAAATGTTAATAGGAAGCTGAATGGAGCATGGGTCTTGGGAAGATGTATTTACAGTAAAAGCAAACTGTATGCAAACCATAGTGAAATGCTCATGGCCTGGTGTAAGGGCCATTCAGGATTCCTGGGCAACAGGAATTATGTTCATCATTAAAGGGAGACATACCTGTAGAATCCCTGTCCCAGAACTAGGATTTAAAAAGCAAATACTTTTTTGATCAGAGATTTGTGGGTTCTTCTATTTCTGAGGGGTTCTTGTATTAAGGTAATAATATAACTATGTGAGTATATTCTATAATTTTATTCTAATTTTATCAATCAAGAAAATGAAGTTTCTGAGGTTAGATAACTTGCCTAATGTGACACGACTAGGGGGTGTCAGGGCTGAAATAGAAGAGGGCTGAGATGATTTTTTTTCTACTTTAAGTAAAACCAGAACACAGAGAGGCTAAAGTTGCTGGCCCAACGTGACCTTGTTAAGAGCCCTCATATTCAAAGAGCTGTCAGGATTTGGGGCTGCACAACTTCTCAGAGAGTTGTAAGGGGTCATAGGATTAATTGGCTTTACCATTGTCCCTTACCTCCCCAGCCCACCTTTGCCGGAGAGCAGAGTCTGAGTCATGGCCTGATGATGCTTCCTCCCCAGTGTCTAATGTGGGGGGCACCAGAGAATCACTTATAAAGCTAGGGGCTCCTGTAAGAAGTGACAGCAGGTATTTTCTTTGCTGGCTAGAAGGCTGTTTGGGCAGCATACCTCCTGAGTTTTTTCTGGGCCTCCCCAGAACTGAGTGAGGATAAAGAGAACTAAGAGAATGGTGGCAAGAGAAGGATGGTTCATGGGGTGAGGAGATCAG
Source organism: Suricata suricatta (assembly GCF_006229205.1). NCBI lineage: Eukaryota > Metazoa > Chordata > Mammalia > Carnivora > Herpestidae > Suricata > Suricata suricatta. Next base: position 91,938,135 of record NC_043705.1, read on the forward strand.
GAGTGCCCCACTCAAGTTCAAGGTTCCTAGAGGTTTCATGATGGAGGGCCCAGCCAGCAATTCTTACTTCCCCACAGAAAGGAGCATAGAGATGAGACAGATATCCCCAAGGAGATCAGGCCTGCCATCTTCACATCTGCAAATACCATCGGCATCTGGTATTTGCCCAGGCCCACCAAGAGTGGGATCTATGATATGCAGGCAGACCATAAGAAGCCCCCTGCCTCTCCTATCTTTTCTCTCACCTCCAGAATCACAAACAGTACCTAGAAGGGAGAAAGGGATGGGAGGTCTCAAAGCCAACTCTTCCCCTTGCTCTCTTCTCTGGGTGTACAGTTCTAACTTGTCCTGGGAGGAAGGAAAGGGCCAACCTAACCATAAAATAAATCTAGAATTTGCCCCTCAAATATTCATAAGTCTCAAGTTAGCAACTGAGAGCAAAAGGAAACACAAGAGAAAACTCCATCAGTTTGGAAAGAAGGGTAAAATGCCTCAGCATGACATCTTGCCCAAAGTAGGCAGTTAGCAGATGCAATTGATGGGGTTGCTGTGTGGATTCAAGATGGTCTATATAAAGCCTCTGGCTCATAAGTGTTCAATAAATTCTAGCCAGTGGCATTATCTTGGCTCTAAGGTGCCAGAAATGATAAGCTATGTTATTAAGTTAATAATTGCTTTCAAAAATACTCTATTGAATCAACTATTTCAGTGATGATCAAACAAAAGCCACTATCAGAGGTATTTTATAAAGAGAGATAAAATAATAATAATGTAAAATAATAGATTATAAAAATGATCCAAAAACCAAACAATCAACAGGAGTCTCTGGCAGGTTCTGGGTTGCAGTTGGCCAAATCCTACAGATAGATGAGAACTCTGCTCTGGGGCTCAACCCATAGGGAGCAAGGGGCCCTCTGTGAACCAGAGCAAGGAGCTGCCCTCATGAGGTAGCTTCCAGCACTTCTTTCTGCTCTGATAGGAGGCAACCAGACACCTTGGGGTCTGTGTGGACAGAAGGGTGCCCACCTGCTATTGAAGGGGTTGTCTCCAGGAATGATGTGGGTGCTGTCTTTGCCTGCCAAGAGCTTGATGCGGTCATAGAAGGACTTCACGGCAGGCGAGTCTGTCTGGCCCTGCTGAATGATGTCTAGGGGGTCCCGGGACCCTCGGCAGAGCAGGCTGTTCTGACAGGCCGACTGCAGGCAGCAGTCAGGGTCCAGGCAATCCACCAGGCCATCTGGAAGGGCAGAGAGAGAGCCAGGGTCAGTGCATTGCACAGCACAAGCAGCTAAGAAATTCTAACACCTTTGTCACAAACAGGATCAGCCCTTCCCAAGGGCTTGAAGGGGCAGGTTTCACTGACAAGTCTAGTTTAATTCCAGTATATATGCACAGAAAATAAAAGTCTAAAAGGAAATAATTGAAAATGTGGACAAATGATTATCCCCAGGTGGTAGATTGTGTTTCTCCCCTTTTTCTTTATTATACTTTTCTATATATTCTGTTATGAGCAAGTATATTTGAGTGTTTGGAAATGAAACCAAACATTTTGCTTTTGAATAGTGCAGCACAAAAAATTACCCATAGCTAGGTCTCAGGGCCTTGTGCTAATGGATGCACAAATCATCAAAATGCATGGGATTCCTTAAATCTCGCTTTAATGTTGAAAAATGTTCTATCCCTGCTCCCTATCAGACAGGGAGGATATTGCTGACCAGTGTGAGAACTGGATGAGGTGAGTTTTGCATTTTCTGGGAAATATAGAGAAATGGCTTTGGTTTGAGCACCCAGAAAGTAAGCTATCAGTTCACCCAATCATTTCTGGTGTCACCTTGCCACACAATTGTAACACTTTGAACATCCTGATTTACTAGGTTCCTGTCCCTCCATCCCTTTCCTGGGCTGTTTCCTATCATTCATGTACCATTCAACAAATACCTGAGTGCCATCCATGTTCTTGAAATGAGCAAAGAATGATGGGACTGGTCCTTACAAAGTTGACAGTACAGTGAGGGAAACAGATGCAACTCATCTTTTAAGACCCAGACTAGGTATGGCCACCTCTTCTAGGAAGCCTTTCTGGTGATGCCTCTGGCTAGGTTACGGTATTCCTGCTCTGTGTATCCCTGAATCACAGGTTCTTAGAGAATGGTTCTGAATCAAATTCCCATGGGGAGAATCAAGGGTCTACCCCAGAGCTTCCCAGGGAGAACCTCCAGGAGCAGGTCCTGGAATTTGCCTTTTACACATGCTTGTCCAGCAATTCTAATGCACAATAAGTTTTAGAAATCTTTGCTAATGCTGACTTCCTTGTATTAGAATTAATTATCTCTGTGTGCTTGCCTTCCTGTCTGGAAAATGAGCTCTTTGAAGAGAATAAGAGAGTCTTATTCATTTCTACATTCATGCCTTACTTAGTGCCAACCACGAAATTGGGTATTCAACAAAGGTTTGTTGAATGAATAAATGACTGTTTCTCATTCTTCACGTGTGTGTTAGGGCTTAGCATGGGAATGTTTAGGGTAGTATTTGCTCCTTGGAATTCCCTATTAGAATGGATTAGTTGGTCAATCCTTATTCACTCTGCCAAAAATTGACTGAACACACAGTGGAGAAGCTTGGAGAATAACTTGCTTGCACTTCCCAGATTTGATAACAAGACATTTTGGGGCCATAATTAACATCACAGAAACATGTACTCAAGCCCTGGGCTGTGACTTGACAGACACTTGTACTGGAACGCTGAATCAGAGGTCTGACTGCGTGCTTTAAATTCACTACAATGTAATTTTTTGGCATTACTCTTTTCATTTGGTTCCACTCATGAAACTGAAATATGTAATTTCACCAAAGTTCCACTGTAATTTAGCAATTAATGTACAATTATTTTAATGCATTACTTTCTTTTTAGCAAACAAACAAATTAGGAGGTTGTGTGTTTTGCTTGGCTTTAAATTACTACAACTAGCCTCTCATTTTCCACATGGGCAAATGTTGCTTCGGAGCCTCATAACACATTTAGATTTACAGAATTTCCTAGAAATGCAGACCCAGGAGGGTGAGCAGGCTCACACACTTTAAATTTGGAGACTTTCGAAGTCAAGGCTCTGAATACCTCTGCCTGATGTGCGGGTTGAATCAGGTGCTCCCCAGAGCCTCACAAATATCATACCAAGAAATGTGGCCAGAGAATTGTATCTCAGCAGCAGGATGCCAGAGCACCAGCACAGATCTATGTTCAAATCATACAGCAGATCCCAGAATCCTTGACAGAATAAGAAAAAGAAAAGAAAAAACCGCATAGCTTTCTGCCTTTAACATCACCTTCGGTGGACTGCCTCCACTAGACAGAAGGAATCCACCACGGAATGCCTGCTTTGGATATAAAATTATCCCGCTGAGATACATTGGCAGTGCCTCATTCAGCAGCTGCAGAAACTTCTCAGGTGAAAAAAAACACACTGTTAGTAGCACCATAGATTTCTTTAAGGCCACTGGCCTCTTCCCATTAGAATTTCCATATGTCTCTGGTGGCCTTTCCCACCTGAATCTGGGAAATCCCAATGCAGTTTACCACCCCCTCCATCTAACCAGCTTGAGAACCTCATCAGGCTCAAATAATAATGCAGGACGGTTTTTCTATTAAGCACTCAACACTTTTCTCCCCAACCCCTGTAGTCTGCCACTCATTCTGGACTTGCAACTTCTTCCAAAGTGTGGACCTCAAATTTCCCCACTGTTTTGTCGATTCTGGGCTTTATATTTAAGGGCCTGTCTGGCAGGAGGTGTCCCATAAACACATCGGCAATCACAGATGGCAAATGCTAAGATAAAAAAAGGATAGAAATGATTTCCTCCTACATATTTACATTTAATGGCTCCAGAGATTGTGCATTTGGGGTTCTATTGGTTATTAAGTGTGAGCATACGTTATTCCTGTAATGACCTCATCATGTTGCGTGATTATGGGCTGCTGCTGCCGAACACTTTCAGACGACACCGTGAACTTTAAATTGGCACTGCTATCTCCCAGTGGCCTGTCAGTCATGAGAGCCGCATCTTTATGCCAGCAAGCCCCTCGCATGGAGTCTGACATGGCAATCTTCAGTAAATTACCCTGTCACTGACAATCTTGCAGTTATCTTGCAAACAATCAAGTAGGCAATCAAACTGTTCTGAATTGCCAGTTCAGGACCCGAGAGGCTGCCTGCGTCTCTATTTAACAGGGTCGCGAGAGCAGCACAGCCCTCCCGTGACTTGGCCGATTCCTTTCTTTATTTATCCACCTACTTGTTTGTCTGGTGGGCTTTTACCCAGTGAGGGTGGTGAAAGAGGTTGCAGAGTCTTCCAAAAGGGCCTAATTCTGACTCAGCGTTTTTGGGAAAATGACCCAGGTCTTCCCTACCAGGCCCCACAGCAGTGCCCGCCTTTGCCTAATGGGTCTTCATTTACTTCACTCCTGGAGATGTGGCCGTGGAGAATTATGTAGGTGCTTTCTGTCAGAACGCATGCTAAATCACACAGCTGGCTGCATTCCACATGCATATGTCATACGTTAATTGCAATGGCCATTTCAGAAAAATATGGATATGGAGAACCTTTCTGGGAACGATATGGGAGGCATTCTTTTTATTGCTTTTGATAAAGAAAATCAGAGAGAATCTTCCATAACAGGTATAGCAACGTGAGGCAGAAATCAGGTTGATGCTAAATTGATTCCTTTGGATTAGAATTTCTAAGGTAAAAAGCCAAAAAGATCTGCACAGCGTCAGAGAGAGGATCTCAGCCTCTAAAATCAGATAGATTTGGGTTTGAGGCTCATCTTCTCTAGTGCTCGGCTATGTAAGTTTAGAAAGATAACCAATCTTGCTAAACTTCAATTTCTTTGCCTTTAGCAAAGAGTGCATGTGATAGGGAATAAATGAATTGATACATATAATGTCAGTCTGGCATAGTTTGTGTTCAATGAACTATAACCAGAAACTCTGCAAAGTTTTCAACTTTTTCAGTTTATAAAAACCAGATACGGTGGGGCACCTGGGTAGCTCAGTCGGTTAAATGTCTGACTTTAGTTCAGATCATGATCTCACGGTTCATGTGGGGTTTGAGCCCCACATCAGGTTCTGTGCTGACAGGTCAGAGCCTGAAGCCTGCTTCCGATTCTGTGTTTCCCTCTCTTTCTGACCTTTCCCTGCTCACGTTTTGTCTTTGTCTCTCAAAAATGAAAAAAAGTTAAAAAAATTAAAAACTGGACATGGTTATAAATGAAATTAATATCCCCCATTAGAGTTATTCACTGGTATTTGCTATGGGTAGGTTGAATCTTGTCAAGAATGCTATGTTTCTAAATAGCAGTAAGTTAATTGACGGTACTAATAAATGCTATAGGTGGAATGAGATTTGCACATATCCTTGATTTAAGTCCTCACACAACCCCACAGAGCAGAATAATATGATCCTTAAGCTGTATAGTCTGGATCAAGCTGTCTTGGTTTGAATCTCAGATCAAGTACTACCAATCTGCTGACCCTGGGCTAGTAACTGCTCTGCATCGCAGTTTCCTTGTGTACAAAATGAAGTGATGATAATGATGCTAGAAAACACAGTTGGGAGGGGGAGGACTGAGGCAGTTATTACATATATAGGACTTAGAACAGTGCCTGGTATAGTGAATACTCTGTTAACTGTATGGTAAGCCCATTATCATGCCATGACCCACCCTATGGAGTTGGAAACTGAGGCTCAGAGAAGCTAAGTTATCTATGTGGCCACTAAGCAGTTTTGGATAAAAAGTAGGAAAAGGCAACCAGTGACATCATTACCCCTTGTCTTCTACATTATCAGGAGAAGGCAGCGTTTCTTTCCCAAAGGGAGTCTGAAGACAGGGCAGTGGACACCCATCAACTGGGGAAGTGTGGGTGGCCTTGAGATTTAATTACTTTGGCAGGCTTGTCTACTCCTACAGCTGGGAAAGAATCTGGCTGGTTGAAACGAGCTTCTAAAAAGAATCAACACGAGAAACAAGATACCTGGGGATTTATTCCCTGCAATGCAGGCTGCTGGGGACCACATTATTTACCTGTGAGATTCAAAGCCCCCATTCAGCTGTTTACCACTGGCACGGGGTGGCACTTGCCTTCTGGGCTGGCTACAAGTTTGCACCAGCTGTTTTCAGCCCCTGCCTAGTTCGCGCTGCTAGATTTTTAAGGGGGTTCCTTTAAAAGATTCAAACTCAAAGCCTTAACTGAGCACTTACTAGTGAAGCTATATTAAGGGGGAGGAGGCCACGGGTTAATGGAGAGGCTGCAGAGAGCCACAGTAGATACTGGGTATTTCAGAGTTGGCTGAAACATGAGCATCTTTTCTGTCCGGGGAAGGCTGCCTGAGTCATTCATCACTCTTACAGGGAAGGGATGTCCCTAGGAATGAGAGGGTGTTTATCTCATTCATTTCACTTATTTTCCTTTTTGATCTCTGTAAACTGGGCAGCTTATAGAGAATCTGGATGGAAGCATTTTGTTCAATTTTGGTGCCGTTTATTCCCTGTAGCTTGGTATGCAAGTGATTCCCTTTATAACCTGCATGAACTCTCCAGCTTTCTTGGGTATTAAAGGCTTCAGAGAAACATCTAAATTCACTCTTCTTAGTTTCATTTTGTGACAGGGTGGCACAAATTGACTCCAACAATTCACTTCAGGTGCCATGGGTAGCTCTGCTACTATCTGCACGTAGCACCTGATGGGAACGGGTTATCATCTCAGATTTTAAAAGTGAGCTTCAGTCTTTCCAGATTATGGTTTGATGAGCAGCATCACCAACCACCAAATCTGCCTTCCCTCCTCATTGGACCAAGGGGCTGGTTAAAGCGTAGGCTTTGAAGCGTACATATAGTTCTGTTTATAGGATGTTCAAGAACAGGCAAAGTTAAACAATTATGGTAGAAAGTTAGAAACTGCAGTTACCTTAATGGGGAGGTACTGGGTGGTAAGGACACAGGGGAGCCTTCTGCGTGTTGGAAATGTTCCAGATCTTCACCTTATGCACTTGGCCATATAGTATATATATATATATATATATATTATATATATATATATATATATATATATACACATTCATTTATCATGGTGTATATTTAAGATTATGCAATTTATGTACCTGTTAACAGATTGACTTTAGGCAAGATACAAACCTGCCTGTGCTCTGTCTTCCTTATTTGCAAAGTGCATGATGTGATACCTCACATGAGCAGTGGGAAGACTGAGATAACCCACGCTAGGTACGTGAACAGTGTGAGAACCTGGTAACCTAGTATGTGCTTGGGGATCTTTTCTATTTCTTTTCTCCTTTTTGAGTCTTCTTGGCATCATATATGTTTCTTAGCATACAGAGTGAGGTGCTTGCCAAGTTCTTATTTCCCCAAGGAAAATACAGGGAACCCAGATAGTGGACCCAATAAATCTGAGGGCCATTCTTGAGATCAGTTAATGATGGAGTGGTAGATAATTAACAAAGAGTGGAGAGAAGCGGGGAGGCAACAAGTTGGGGCAAGAAAGAAGAAGCCTAGGCTGTTTGCTTTTTGTGATGGAAATAAAGAAGTGGTGGGGGCTGGCTGACAAAGGCCTAAAGTGTCTGAATGGCCAACCACATAACAAGGTTCTTCAGTAAAAAGTAATACGGCAGCTGTAGGATTTCTTTTGCATTGGGAGTTATTTTCTTTTAAGGTGAGCATTTTCAGGACTGTGTCTAAAGTGTGTGGGGTCCCTAGCAAATATTTTTGGCTGGCCCTTATCTACATAAACAGTTTGAGTTACCAAATTGACATATCAGCACCATTCTGGCAGGCTGATCTCACTTGATCTTGCAAAATATTCCTCTAGCCAGCAGGAGCCATCTACTTGCCAATCTGTCCACTGGACCTGAGATATCTCATAAATGCAAATCCCCAAATATCTATGAGAATCTGGTCAACCTCACATGCACGGGGATAGGATGAGTACCCTGAAAAGGAGAAAGAGGACCCAGGGCTCAGGTGGGTCCTAGTCTGGGCTGGCATGTTTCACCTATACAGCACAGTTGACCCTGGCTAGTCCCTGCCACTGGAGGAGGACTTCGAGAATTTCAAGGGTGGGGGGGGCACCCCAAAGCTCACGGACTCAGTTGCCCAGAGTAGCACTGGATTCTTGGTACAGTTAGACAAAAAGTAAAAGAATATGGGCTTTAGAGTCAGAATGGTTAAACCCTGTTACATCATTCATTAGCTATGTAACCTTGACAAGTCAGTCAAGTGACGGACCTCCTGTGACTCAGTTTTTCCAGCTATAGCATGGACTTAATAGCACTGACTTCACCAAAGGGCATTGAGATTATATAAGATGGTGCACATGAAATGAGATGATGAAGGTATTGCAATGAATGCACAGGAAGAGCTCAACTAGTGGAGGCTATTCTTCATAATATTTTCTGCTCTCCACTAGGGAAGGCATTGTTCCATTTGCATTTTACCCAATGCTTGCTGACAAGTTGGAAGCGAGGGATAATTGAAAGTATTCTGTCTTGATGTAACTAAAAAGTGAAAGGAGCAGACAAGGCTGACTTGATTTAACCTGGCAATATGAGATTAGTTCTTCATTGCCTCTGTTAGGTCTCCTGCATTGCCAACCTTTTAAAGCAATAGATTGGCTGACAGGGTGCTCATTTGGAAGGTTTCACCTGCCATTAATACCCTGGCTGCCTGATGGACTGTTGCTACCCAGGCATCTCCTCTCTCCCAACCAGAGCAACCACCATTCTTAAATATTGCAAGAAGTGGAACTGTATTTGCTCTCCTTCTGGAAGTCCTATTGGAAGTTTTCCTCTCGCCTCTTGCCAACTCTTTTTTGAAAGTCCCTGAGTTCCAAGGCCAGAGATCCTTGCTCCAAAGCACCTTTGGCTTTTCTTATGACTTAGCAATGGAAGATCGATCATGTCTGACCAGAGATCTGGCAGAATGGAGGCCCCACTGAGAGTTGCTTTTCTGGGTTTCCTACTCTTCAGGGCGCGTGTGAGAAAGAAAACCAAGGCTGCTTAGGAAAACCTGGGCACTGTTACTGAGGACAGGGATATAATCTAGGTAAAACCACATTTTAATAGGACTCTCGCTTACTGTGAAGCTACTGGGGTGTCTGGTCAACCTCTCACGTATTGAGGGTGAGGGTTGGTAGAAATTTTGTGACAATGAGCTTGCAGTGTGTATCCAGTTTTTAAATTTTTGAGTGTTTATCAAAAGTAAACAAAGGAAAATGAAAATAAAAACAAGCACTGTCAATAAAAGTCTTTAAAACCAATTCTTCTTAAAATATAACCATCATTGGAATCACTCGGGACCTTGTTAAAATGTAGATTCTCAATTCCCTGGTCCTATGGTGGTCTGCCCAGCTTCTGGGTAATGCTGATGCTGCTGTTCTGAGCCCTGTACTTCCAGAAGTCAGGCTCTAAACCGCTGATGGTGAAGGTGTGCTCCCTGACCTCCTGCCCTGGAATCACCTCAGTGATTTTAAAATGCTGATTCTTGCTGTCACCCAGGCCTACTGAATTTCTGAGCATGGAAATGGAGAATACACACTTTAAAGAAGATTCCTAGTTTATTCTTTTGCCAACTAAAGCTCAAGAACCCCTGCTCTGAATTACTGAGAACATTCCTTGAATATCCATAGCAGTATATCTGACTCTGAGAGACTAAAGTGGCTTTTCCAAACTGGGGGATGTTAATGGGGGTTCCCTGAAACATAGAAGTAGAGGTGGCACTGGAGGATCTGTGGTCAAGTACAACTTGGGAAATAGTGAAACAGTTAAGCTAGTTTCTTTACAGTAGGACTCCTCAGTCTTTGATGTGTGATTATGCATTATGAATCTCTAATGTTGCAATGAAACACAAAGCATTTCCTGAACATGGACCTCTTTTGTCCCGGAGCATCTCCCCACAATAGTCTAGTGCAATACAGGTTGGGAAGCACTTCCTGAACACAGAGCTCTAGGTTTGGATGCTCGTATCTTTGGAAGCACCAGCCACACCTTCATCTACTCAATACTCACAAGTGGTAGCCCGATGCTTGACTGACCTCCTAAAATGCAGATTTTGGGGTGATTAGGTGCAACACACACCACATCATCGCTACTAGCACATCAGCTCAGAGCTCTTGTCCTTGGTTTGCTAGTGCCCCCCAAAGCCACGTATTTCAGCAAAGAGACCCTATATTAAGGGACACAACCTAGGACGGGTGGTCAGTAGGATGAGGAAGCATTCATGGCAACCGTGTCTAATCAGAGCTAATGGTTGGCACTTATGAAAAGCTTACAGGGGTGTGGGGCACCTGGATGTTTCAGTTGGTTAAGCATCCAATTGTTGGTTTTGGCTTATCATGATCTCATGGTTCATGGGTTTGAGTTCTGCATCAGGCTTTGTTTTGCCAGGGCGGAGCCTGCTTGGGATTCTCTCCCTCTCCCTCTCTCCATTCCTTTCCTGCCCAGGCTCTCTCTCAAAATAAATAAATAAACACTAAAAAAAAAAAAAAAAAAAAGAAAATCTTACTGTGTTTCAGACACTGTACTAAGCACCTTATACTCCTCCCCTCATTAAATCACCACCAGATTTTCAGGCATCATTAGCGCCAGTGTTTACAGATGAGGAACTGGAGATTTAGAAAGAGAGCAAATAACTTGCAGAAGATCACACAGCTTCTGCATGTTGGGACTGGATTTTGACGCAGTTTGCGGCACTCAGAAGCCAAATCCTACATGGATCTGCAGCATAATGTCTGTTACAGTAGAATATTCCAAATGGCTAACACACAGGAGCCATTGTGCCCACCACCATGACATGTAAGTGTCTGCACTAAGCTCTTTTACCTAAGGCAGGACTATGTCAAACAGAAGACGAACGAGTTAAATACATATTGGAAGGAGATTTATATTTTGAGAACCTGGGATGCTGAGTGTTTCAGCCGGCCTTCTGCCCTAGCTCCCACTTCTGATAGGGGAACCACCACAGGCCTATTTCTCTGCCAGCTGCTTAAGCTCCTCTGTGTTTTGGCAGCTGACACCTTGCACTCTTATCCAGCCATCATCCCATATGCTTACAAGAACACTTCGGGGTGGCTTCTATGATGTCCATTTTGTAGATGAAGAAACAGAGGCTTGGAGAGGTTAAAAGCCTTGTCCATGATTACATAGCTACTAAGTGATGAAGGAGTGATTCACCTTCTGGCTGTCTACCTCCAAAGCCTACACTTTTGCCTTCTCTCCTCAATTCTTCACAGGAGGCTATGAGTAGTCACAGCCATATAAAGGTACCCCCGGTGAATGGTACATGGGGAATAAAATGCTGAGGCTTCAGAAAACATCTTCATTTTCTAGTTGTTGTTCTTTCTCTCAGCCTACTCTTCTTTTTTCTTCCCCACTCTTCCTCCCTCTGCTGCTTCTCCTCAACCCAGACAGAGCCTCTAGGAATAATAATCTCACTTGATGAGAACTGGCCCACCTTGGACGTTCCCTGACAGGCCTCTCTGCACAGTCTCACCCTTGTTAGCCTAGGGCCGTGTTTTTTATACCTGGGGGATTTCTATCCTGGCTGCTGCCATCTCCCCGCTTTTCTGTTGCAAAAACTACTGGCAACAGAGAGCAAGGGTCTCTGATCTCTGCCACCGATGTTCCCAAATGCTTACCCTCTGCCCGCTGTTCCGGGTCTCTTGCAGTCCAGTTATTCCTCCTTCCCCTGTGCCCCTCATCAACCTCCCTTTCAAAGAGCCCATTGACAGGTCAGACAGAAGCCAACCCAGCAGGGGGTGGCAGGCTGGTGGGGTGCCAGACAGTGACCTGCTGGGCCCCTCAAAAAGAAAAGAGGCTGTCACCACCGACAACACCTTTGAGCAACAAGCCTGAACAGTTACTTTCTGCCTGAGGAGAGGCCCCATCTCCTGGGGGCAATGGGGGTCTGCTCCCCCCCTGCTGAAGCTGAGAGAATTAGCAGAGGGCAGCATGTGTGTCCTTTTGCTGCATGAAGAAATTAGCCCCAGACTGCCAACTGGGAGAAGGGACAGACTCAGCTATCATACAAGCTTCCTGCTGGTTAGGGAAATTCGAAGTACTAATTCCTAAACATGGCTATTGTCATGCTCTAGGTACTATGCTTAGCAGTCCCTGGAGATTTCCTTGCTTCATTTCTACTTCCAGGCGTAGTGTACGGCCAATTAACATCACAGGTGCTGGAGGTTTACAACTTATTGGCTGTGTGGCCTTGGGCTTATTAGCTTACCTCTCTGAGCCTCAGTTTTCTCATCAGTAAAATGGAAATAATAATAATAATAGTTTAACAGGGCCTTTGTCAAAGATTAAATAAACCTTGTGCATTTAGTGTATAACAGCCATCTGTTTACTCTGGCTTTATAGACGGAGAACCCAGTCCTAGAGAGGTTAAGTTGCTAAAAAAGGTTGGGCAGCTGCTCATGAGTGGTAGAGGTGGGACTGACACACAGCTGGCCCAGCCTCAAATATGCTGACGTCACTACTCCATGCCTCCCCAAGCTGGCTGTGGTTTGCAAGGCCTGGCTCTCTCAGGAGTGATTCTCGGCAGCCCCTGCCTTTTCTTGTCTCAGAAGAGGACTACAGAGCTTGTACACCTACCGCCACTGGCCCACAGGAGGTCTGCGTACAGAGTGAGCCAAGTGGAAAACAGAGATGAGGAGAAGTATAACCATGCGTTCATGTCATACTGAAAAGAAATAATATATCTTACATTCAAGTTTTCTTTGCATTAATAAAGTGGTATGAATGGTATGTAGTGATTTGGGTGTCATTTTATGGGTGTGTTTTTAATCCTAAAATGAAATGTATTCATGCTAATGTACTGAATAAAAGACAACTGCTTTCTGTCCTAGAAACTTCTCATTAAAACCTCCATTCATTCAATTCATTCAATAATTAGTTGACCAAGACAGAGAGGGACCCTGCAGTTAGGAACCTAGATTCTGGAGGAGAAATAATTAACAGATAAGTGTACATAGACTTAAAAAATTTTTAATGTTCATTTATTTTTTAGAGGTGGTCTGAGGGGAGGACAGACAGACACACACACACACACACACACACACACACACACACACAGAATCTGAGGCAGGCTTCATGCTCTGAGCTGTCAGCACAGAACTCAACATGGGGCTCGAACTCATGAACTGTAAGATCATGACCTGAGCCAAAGTTAGATGCTTAATCTACTGAGTCACCCAGGCACCCTACGTATAATAGACTTTGAGAAGGTGGGAGTTTTCTTTAAAGAAAAGTAAGGCAGGACAAAGGGTAGGTGATTGATGGAAGAAGGGGTTTGCTGCTTTAGATGGGGGTAAGGCAGGGAAGGTTTCCCAGAAGAAGTTGTATTTGGGGGGAAACTTGAAATGAGGAAACAAGTCATGGAAACCTCTGAAGGGAGAGCATTCTGTGCGGGGGGAAAAAAACAGCAGGTGCAAAGGCCCAGGGTGGGAATGTATCTTCAGAGTAGGAAAAACAAGATGGTAGATGTTGGACCAGATAAGGGAGAAGAGTAGGGGAAGATATAAGTGCTGAGTAGAGGCAAGAGCCCACTAATGCAGAGCAATGCAAGCCATTGTTGCAACCTGGGCACCATTCTGTGGGAGATGTAATGCCCAGGGAAGGTTTCCATGGGGGCATGATGTGATCGGACTTTTAAAAGCATTCTTCTTTTTTTCAGGCAGCCAGGAAGATGATGGGCATACAGACTGTGTCTACCAAAAGCAGTTGACTATCTTTCAAAATAAGAAGAGGGTTCTGCTGGGAGAAACTGGCAAGGAGAAGCTCCTGCGATACTATAAAAACATCAGTCTGGGCTTTAAGACACCCAATGAGACCACTGAGAGCTCCTACATTGACAAGAAATGCCCCTTTACTGGAATGTCTCCATCTGAGGGTGGATTCTGTCTGGTGTGGCGACCAAGATGAAGATGCAGAGGACCACTGTCACCCATTGACCACTACCTCCACTACATCTGAAAATACAACTGATTCAAGAAATGCTATGAGAACATGTCTGTGCTCCTGTCCCCCCTGCTTCTGAGATGTCCAGATCAGTGACATCATTACAGTGGGTAAGTGCTGGCCCTTGAGCAACACTGTGCACTTTAAGGTGCACAAGGTCACCAAGGCCACCAGTACCAAGAAGCAATTCCAGAAGTTCTATGACTCGACATCTTCCCACATCCTGAGAAAATAAAGTTATTTTCCCAGTCTCAGGCCTAGCTAAAAAAATAAAAATAAAAGGATTCTTCTGACTGCTTTGTGTGGAGTAGACTGGAAGCTGGAAGACCAATAGTCCAGCCCAGTGAAATTGGTGGCATTATCTGGGTCTAGGTGGAAAGATATTACAAAACCATGACCTTGATGGTTGTGAATAATTGGAGGGCCAGACAAGAGTGCATGCACAGATATGTGTAGCAACATTCATAGACAACATTGGCATGTTAGAGACTCAAGAGTGACCACTGCAGCAGACCATGTGATAGTTTGGAAGTGACAGCACCTCAAAGAGTGCTTTGAGTGATGGGTGCTAGTGGGCTGGAAGTTTCTCCATGGATCTGATCTCCCTGAGCCATGTGCTTTATGAGTGAGCATAGCAGAATTAAAAGTAGGAGAAGCTTCAGTGTCCCTTTCTCTATAGATTCCCTTTTCCCTTGCCTCTCCCAGATCCCAGAAGCCTTGGACTGTCTGCAGAACCTTATATACAATTACTTTCAGAAAATGGTCTGGGAGGAGCACAAGCAAGATGTTTAGAATTAGGAGAAGGAGGCTCCAATCCCAGCACTTTGCTGTTGACTCTAGGCAAACTACTCTCTAGGTTCTCAGTTTCTTTGTTAATGTAATCCTCCATTGTTAAATGTCAGCAACTAACCCAATGCAGGCCAGACAGTATGTCAATGAGCCACCCAGATCACTGGGTTGTGATCTTTGAGGGAACATACCATTCATTCCAGCATGAGTGGGTGTAGGATTGAGGAGGATACTTTAGAACAGGGACCAAAAGATGGATTTCTGATTCTGAAATGTTATGTATTACTTGACATGATAAACTTTTAAAAAGTTTTTTTTATGTTTATTTACTTTTGAGAGAGACAGAGTGCAAGTGGGTTAGGGGCAGAGAGAGAGAGGCAGAGAATCCAAAGCAGGCTCCAGGCTCTGAGCTGTCAGCACAGAGTCCAACGCAGGGCTTGAACCCACAAATTGTGAGATCATTACTTGAGCCGAAGTCAGACACTTAACCGACTGAGCCACCCAGGCGCCCCTGACAGGATGAACTTCTGTCTGGGATCAGTGTGTGTGTTTAGAGAATCTGAAGGCAGATTACACAGGGAGATACTAATAATTAGACCTGTCATTTCAATAAGGTGGCATTCAGGTACCTTCTATAAACTTTCTAGTCAAACCTCACAAAAGGCCTGTGAGGTTGGTGTTGCTGTTCCCAGTTTACAGATGAGGAAAGAGGGTTGGATAGGTTAGGTGCTTTGTTCCAGGAAGTACAACCAGTAAGAACTGAAGCCAGAACTTACACAAGTTTTTGGGTCTGCTTGACCCAAGAGCCTATGGATCCCAGCAGGTAAGGGCATAGCATTGACTCTGGGCCTGAGGGGGAAATGGGAGAGCCTCAGGAAAGTCACAAAGGTAAGAGACCAGGGCCAGCTACCACATGCCTTCTCCCAGCATGCTCGTCTGACATCTGTCTTTTATTTCAATGCTCTTAAAAGAGGGGGACAGCTCCTGGGTAGTTTCGGGCCCTGAGCTCTCCCCCATAGTCCCCTCTCTGTGGCAGGTGAGTACACTGGTATGCCCGGGGTCCATATGCCAATCAAGTTGCCACTGCCTTGGGATGCAAAATTTTTTGGCCAATTGGGGGGCCTAGGAATGCCATACTTGAAGGAATAACTCTGTTAGCACTTGTGTTTCCCTCAAAATGACACTCATTGTGTCAAGTCAGTGATTCCCAAATGTGTCAGTCTTATCAACCGGGTACTTGTTAGAAATGCATATCCCTCAGCCCTGTTCCAGACCTATTGTATCAGAAACTCTGTGAGGGGGGCCTGGCAATGTGCATTATCTTTTCCAGGTGATTCTGATACTCACTGACCTAAGAGAACCATTAAATATTTTCCATGTATTAACTCATCTGAGCTCACAGCATCTGATGAGGTGGCAGCTAGCATTAGTCCCACTTTACAGAGGACAAAACTCAGACTTTCAAAGAACAGTTTGCTTCTATCCACACTTTGAATTAATGGTGGAGCCAGGATGTGGACCCAGAGCACCCTGGCCCCTAAGTCTCTTTATCACCCTGCCAGGCTGTTTCCACTCCCATCAGAAGATGTACATGTGGAATGAAAGAAACAAAGAGAGGCCACTGTTCCTTCTCTGCAGTAAGCCTCTGTGTTTAGGAATAACCCAAACAGATAGATGGCAGCACTTTTGAAGATCAAGATGCTAAATGGAGGAAGGCAAAGCAAATACGTGGAGTAAACTTCACTCTCCCCATCAAGACACACGAGACCTGGCTCTCCCTGTCTAGACCTGCCTCCCCAGCCTCACCCTCCTTCACCCTCAGCTCAGGGTTGTCCTGTCAGTCTTCTCAGAGCTCCCCAAAAGCATGTTGCTATCTCATGCCTCTGCACCTTTGCCATTTTCTTTGCCCACAGTGCTTTCCCTGCATTCCTGAGCTAAGTCCTCTGTAGCTTTCAAAATAGGAGTTTTACCTGCTCTGGAAGCCTCTGAAGCCCCTTCTCTGGGCTGCCATAGCCCTATAAGCCCTATTCTTAAATGCATTTTAAAAAAATGTTTATTTATTTTTGAGAAGAGAGCACAAGTGGGGAGAGGAACAGAGAGTGAGGAAGACAGAGGATCTGAAGAGGGCTCTACGCTGACTGCAGTGAGCTGGATGTGGGGCTCAAACTCACCAACTGTAAGCCAAAGTTGGATGCTCAATTGATTGAGCCACCCATGCGCCCCATCAGGCTTATTCTATCCTGAGTATATGGCTTTGTAGTGGCTGGTTTCACATATGTTTCATCATCCCCACTCAACCTTGGATTCTTTGTGGCTGAGTCTGTCTCATTCACTCATGTGGTCTGGCTGGGTGCGTGCGTGTAGCTGGTATAGAGAGAGGTGTTTACTCACCATCGTCCATGACAAGAGGTGCAAACAGGGCCAGGACTAGGGGAAAATGAGTGAGACTGGCCTAGGGGAACAATTAAAGAAGGTGCTCATTCTCTCAGGTGCACGGGTGCCTAGTCTAGTTCTTAGGTCTCAGATTGATCTTATCAGTAAGGCGAGGCGCATGTTCTCTTGAGGGTGATCGGGTCCCTGTAGGGGCATAGCATGGCATAGAGGAAAGTGTACTGGATTTATAGCCAGGGAACCCAGCGTCTGGCCCAGATCTTTCCTACCCTACTATTTGGTCTTGAAGAAGTTTCTTTCCCTCTCTGGGTTTTTGTACCTGCTGGGGACTCCATATTTTAGCCTTTCTGCATCTGATATCCCCAGATTTCCTGATTCTTGTGAATCAAAGAGGTAGTGTCCCTCAGCGTGTGTGGCCATAGAGTTCCGGAAACCGGCTTGGCAGATCAACACTGAAATATCTTGAGCTCAGGAATAGGGAGGGAATTCCCCCTGGAAAAGTTTGGTCTTCACTGTGTGGGAGAAGGGCAGGCCCTGCACACAGAGCTTTGGGGCACACCTTGCAGTTTTCTTTGGAATAACATTCGGCCACATAGTTCTGGCCCCTCTCCAATCCCCCAGAGCTCTTGGCTGAGAAGATGGAAAGTCAAAGAAAAGAGCACAGGCCTTGGGCAGCTGCTCTTGCTGTGCTACAGAGAACGTCTAGCTATTTAAAGTCCAACTGTTCCACTTTCCCAGTTTGTACCCTGGCATTCCAGCGCGTAAGCACTTTGTGGGAAAAATTCATTCCAAATACAAAACTGGGGGTTGGGGGAAGCTAACGCCAATGCTGTTTTTCAGAATGCTACAGAATTCATGTTTCTGAGAGTCTACAATATTAAGCACTCACAGATTTCCCCGCCCAGGTCCTGGACACAAGAGTGAGCTGCTGTGAGGGGTCTACAAGGAAGGCTCTTGACTTGGTTTCTGACTCCTGGCATGGCTACATTTTAGCTGTGGGCCCTGGGTGAGCCACTCCACTTATCTGACCCTTAGTATCTGCCTGGATGTAAAGGATACCAAGGACTCTTCTGGGCTACAGTTGTGATTTATTTGGGCAATGTGGGTAAAGTCTTAGTAAGTGCTCAGTGCATCACTTCTCTGACATCAAGCCAAAAGACACTCCCCTCCCTGTCCTGGAACTGTCCAGACCCCTCAGATATGTCCCCAGGAGATGTAACTATCTGAACCAGATTTCTCATTATGGCATTATTGACATTATTCCTTGTTGTAGGGGATACAGGACGATTTCGCAGCATCCTGGGCCTCTACCCACTAAAGGCCAGTAGCATCTCTGTCCTTCCTCCCTGCTGACACTCATAAAATGTCTCCTGATGTTGCAAAATGTACCTTGGAGAGTAAAGTTGCCCCTGGTGGAGAACCACTGGTCTGGACCAAGGTGAGCATTGTGGGAGCAAGAGAGCTAATCTTGGCACCAGGGCCCTTGACCCTTGATTCAAATGCTGGTCACAGACACTGCAATCCAGACAGTTTTTCTAGCCAAGGAAAAATACAGGAAGCCAACACAAGGCTGTAAATGCTACCTCTTTGCCACCAGTTAAATCTGTGTTTTGATCCATTAATTCCCTAAAATAACTCCACAGTGTTTTAAATTATTAACATTTTTTTGCAAATTATGCATTTAATCACAATTTTATGATGAATATTTGATTTGTCATCTAATCAAGGAAAAATATAATACCTTAAGAGACACTTAATAATCATTAAACTACTAAAAACTTGATTAGAGAACACTGAAGGTGTGACGTTAGGTAAACTTATGAACTTTACTACCCCTGCCCCCCAACAAATTCCATGGTTAAATACATTTAGTGTGAAAAGGCCTTCAATGGGAAAGTTTTCTGTTTGAGGTGACTTTTCCTGAGGCCTTTTTATAACAGAATTCTGCACTTGTCTGAACCTTCTTCAGAAACAGACTTCAAATTTTGTTGGTGTTTTAGAAATGAGTTGCTGCCGTTAAAGTAGCAAAGTGGTCTATCATCATGGTTAGCTGGAAGCCTATTTTGAATATTACTTTCTCAAACCTCTGTATCCTTATCTGTGAAATGGAAAAACTATGGGATACCAGGAAGAAAGATACAGATGGGATCATTTAGGAGTGTGACGTCTGCTGTGAAGGAAACACCACAGGGTGATGGGGGAGAGAGAGAGGTAGATTTTATAGGTCAAGACAGGCCTCTTTGAGGAGAGGGCACTGGAACTGAGAATGGAGAATGACTGTGAGGAGCCACTCATGCCAAATACCCAGATCAGACCATTTCTGGCCCTGGATCAGCAAGGCCCTGGGGCGTGCCTAAGCTTAGTGTGTGAGGGACTGGCCAGAGAGGATGGTGGTGGGGGACAGGTGAGAGAGAGGGAAGGGACATGTCCTAGAAGGCCCTCTAGGCTAAGGTGAACCATTTGATTTTGATCTTAACTACATGAGAAGCCCTTTGAGGACATGGCATCTGATCTACAATTCGGGGTGATCTCTCAGGCTGCCATGTGGAGAAACAGAAAGCATGATGCAGGAGCAGCGCATAGACCCCCCCCCAATCACCTGTTGGTTGCCTTTCCCATTACCCGGATGCATACAAAGCTCTAAACAGGCTCGGTGCATGTAAACTCTCAAAAAATCTCACTGATTATGAAAGGATGGACTCTATAGTTTTTTTTTTTTTAAAGATCAATAGAAAACTGACCCCCAACCCTCAGTTTCCTAAACAGAACATTCTCTAGTCAAATATGTCCTGAGAGGTCAAAGATCTTATTTACACTAGATGATCCAGAATAATTTCAGCCCCCTGTTGCCATGTGGTCCTCAGTTGGGGTTAGTTCTGCTTCCCTCCCAAGGAAGAGAGACCCAGTGCCTGGCCAGTTGGCAGTGGCCTCAAGACCAAATTTTCCTCCTAAGCATTAGATATATTGCTTTCCTCTCTGGGAGCTAATTGAGGACTCTGTTGATGGCTCCAGCTACATTTGCCACAAGGTCTTTGGACTACAAGTGGAATCCTCATCCAACCCAATTAATAGAGCAATATTGCACTTCTAAGCTGTCCCCCACCCAACCAATCCATCAGCATGATTTGCACACATTAATCAAGGCATTTACAATGGGTTCACCAAGCTTCATCTCTCATTGGATGAAGAAATGGGACTATTTGGACTTGAGAACTATAACTCTTCCAGAGTCCCTGAAGTCCTGATCTTGGCTCTGCTAAATGCACAGACAAGGTGTTATTAATTAACAATTGAGATAAATGCAGGAATAGCATCCCTGAATCATGTCAAACCAATTTGGATGGTTATGGGATGGGGAAAGGGGGAGGAGGCTGTGGGCAAGGGGTGGGCTTGGTCTGTTCCAAGTGCTTTGGACAGACTCCAGTGTTATTTCTCCTCATTTAGACCTGGCTGGAGTGCCTGGAACTCAGGCCAGCATCCACATCTCTAAACCCAAGGCAGCCTCCTCTGGAGCAAAACAAGAAACCAAACTTCGCAGATGGAGGAGAGCTGGAAAATACTATGGTAAAGAGCAGCCTGAGTGGAGTCCTTAATTTAAGGAGTGAATCGTAGAAGCTGCTGGTGGATGGAAGAGCCCCCATCAGGAGTTACTCACCACACAGACTGGTGGCTTTGAGGACTCTCCTAGGAGAGTGACTCAATATTGTGATGGGCTTTCTTTCCTATCCTGTAGCTGACATCCACAGTCTGTGATAGTCACTTCTCTATGCTGCCACTGAACGAAGGACTTCCACTCTGTCAGCCCTGACAGCAGTAATTTAATAATGTGTTTATACATATTATCTTTACAAATGGATGTGGACTCTTTGCAGACATGTATCATATTTGTCTTATCATTTCCAATGTCTAACATTTAGTAAACCCTCAATGAATGTTTGTTAAACCATGAATGAATAGCTAGTGGATAGGTGGATGGATGGACATCTCCTGATGATGGAGAGTTAAAGGTTTTTTAAATCTTGAAGCTTTCTTCCCCCTAAGTTTGTTAATTTATTTTGGGAGCGAGAGAGAGGGAGATAGTGAGAGAGAGAGAGTGCACAAGTAGGTGAGGGGCAAAGAGAAGGGGTGACAGAATCCTAAGCAGGCTCCATGTGATCAGCACAGAGCCTGATGCGGGGCTTGAGCTCATGAATCATGAGATCATGGTCTGAGCTGAGATCAAGAATCAGATGCTTAACTGACTGAACCACCCAGGGAGCCCAAAGGGTTTTTAAAATTTTGAAGCAAACATTAGTCACCTCTTCATCCAGGAATAGAGAACACTTCTAAAACAAACTCAAATTATTCACTTGGAAACTAAACATGAGAATGCATTAGTATTTTTTCAATTACTTCTTTTTTTCCAAATTTACTTATTTTAAGAGAGAGAGATTGTGTGTGTGTGAACAGGGGTAGGGGCAGGGGTAGGGAGAGAATCCCAGCCAGGCTCTGCACTGTCAGCATGGTGTCCAAATGTGGGGCTCAGCAAGGGGTTCAAACTCATGAACTGTGAGATCATGACATGAGCTGAAATCAAGAGTCAGATGCCTAACTGAATGAGCCACCCACATGCCCCACTTATTTCTTCTTGAAATAAAACTCCCCTCTCCTCACTTTACTTCTCTTTTGTTCTGGGTATTCTAGGAGTAGGGGTATGGGCTGTAGGCACTATGACCTTAGGCTGGGCCAGGTCACTCAGTGGAAACCATTATTTAAACAAGTTTTTCTCAAAATGTGGTCTGCAGACCACTTGTATCAGAATCTCTGGGGTGCTTAGCACAAATGAAGATTCCTAGATAGCGTATTTGACTTAATAAATCAGAATCTCAAGGGCAGGGGCCTAGAAATTGAAATGTTTTTTTAATTGTTTTAAATGTCTATTTATTTTTTGAGAGAGAGAGAGACAGACAGACAGAGAGACAAAACGGGAGCAGGGAAGGGGAGACAAAGAATCTGAAGCAGGCTCCAGACTCTGAGCTGTCAGCACAGAGCCCAACACATACTGGAATACACGAACCATGCGATCATGACCTGAGCTGAAGTCTGTCTCTTAACTGACTGAGCCACCCAAGTGCCCCTAGAAATCTAAATTTTAAACAAGCTCTCCAGGGTGGTGTACAATGCTTATTTGGTAAGCACTGGTTAGAACCTCAGTGGTTATGGACTGTGGGAAAATTATTGATTTGGCCCCATCTACATGGATTCAGCATCTATTCTGGAAAATAGCAACAACATCACTACTAATGATGTTAGAACTGGCAGCAGCTAGCACTTGGGGACATTCCATCAGCCAGGCACTTGGCGAAACGTATTACAGATGTTCCCCACTGAAACTTCACATCTACTAACAGAGGCGGTATTATCATGCCTATTTCACAGACAAGAAAAGTGAGACTTTGAGGAGTCCAGTTACTTGCAGAAGTTGGACACAAAGAATGGCCCCTGAGCCTAGGCTTTTAACCATTATGATGTTAGGGTGTTAACTGAGCTACCAGAGAAGTGACAGGAGAAGGAATAAGTCTAATTTTTAGGGCTATGTTCAATTAACAAGGGAAACAGCTCGCTAATGTAGTAAGGAAGGATGTGATGCCAGTGGGACTGTGGACAAGATCAGTTTAGGAAGGGCTTTCTCTTACCCCCTCCACCCCAGGCCTCCACCCACAGACTGGAGACGACATCTGATGGGATTCCATGGGTACTGCAGACAGACTCCCAGGCTAGCTGGAAATGAGGGGAGCTGGGCTCTGCAGAGACAGAGGGCTGGAGCTCCTGACTAAGTTCTGGGTGATAAAAGGGTGTACGGAAAAAGAAGGACCTGTCTTTCCAGGCCAGACAGTCTAACAATGCTTCCCCACCTCGAGGTTCCCACTTTTAGAAGAAATCTACACCCTTTCTCCTATCCTTGGCTGTGATGAACTAAATCTCACACCTCTGTCTTGGTGGTGATAATTAAATATTATCTGCCTGTCACTTGATGCACATGTTGTGTGTATTCTCAGACTTTAATGAGCTAGTATTTGTCTTCTGTAAGCAAAAATATTTCTTTGAGTCTCTTCTTTTTCAAATTGGGGTGAGCAGTTCAAGTGAAGATCTCTCACTATTAAAAAGACAGTCTGCTTGCTGGCATGTGTGTCTGAACTGTTTCTACTTCTTCTTAGGATCAATGGCAGGGAAAGCTTGCCCCTTCAGAGTCAGCCATTGCTTTCCTGAGGTTAAGTTGACGGTCACATGGTTCGGGGGTGTTGGGAGACTTTGAAAGGGATAGGAATAAGAAGGCATGGAACTGCCGCAATCTGTTTTTGTGGGATATTTGAAGGCAGCTTTTTCCAATAGGGCTTCTCATGTAAGCACCACAGAATAGAGAAAACACTTGAGTGAAAATTTTCTCAAGTCTTCTAAGGAAGGCACTTAGCTAGTACCATTCCAGATGCATAGGGGAAAAGTTAATTCATTCCATATAATGAATGTCTTAGGGCAGTGGCTTTCAAAGAGAACATGCATCAGCATTACTTGGAAATTTACTAGAAGTTAAAATTCTTGCATCCCACCCCAAGTCTGTGGAATCAGAAATTCGGGGTGGGGGGAGGCAGGGGAGATTTAGCAATCAGTGTTTAATCAAGCCTTACAGGTGATTTTGCTATAAGCTAAACTTTCAGGACTATTAGTGGCCATAAAGCACCAATGCTTAACTCTCTCCCAGAGGAACCCCGTTTGAAAAAGGCTATTAAGGGCTTCAAATACCCGTATCTATATTGTATTTATATCTCTCAGTTTAAAATAAAAATATCTATCCCTTTAAACTGAGATTTTATTTTTTTAAACGTAGAGTGTTCCCAAATGAAAAAATGATTTGCCTCTTCCAACTCACTTTGGATGAGCACTCTGTTATTTCTGCATTCATGAGGTTCATAACAAATGTGTTCATTGCAGCTGCTCCCCAGGCTGACATTCATGCTCTGTCTGGGTGCCTCCTCTGACCTACTGTCAGGTTCAGAAACCACAAAGCCCTGCTTGAGAACTCCCAAAGCCAAGAGAGAGCCTGGGGCAGAACTCCTTCCCCAACCAAAACAAACAAAAAGGTGATATCATTAGTGTGCTGCAGGATTGGATCTGGAGTTGATGAGGAGCAACTTTAATATTTATCAATAAACAGCAAAGTGCTTAGCACACCTCCTAGGGAAGTAATTAACCATAAAAAGGATACTCTGCACTGAGGAATCTCCTCCAAAAAAAGAATTCAGTTAATTGTGAATTGCTTACACCAGGTGAGAGACAATCCGTGCCTACCTCTCTCACCTGACATAAGCAACTCTGAATTAACTGGGAGTTTCTTTTTATAAACACTGTGCAGAGTCTTTTTTTTTTTTTTTCTTAGTGGCTAATTACTTCCTTGGGAGGTTCACTTTAATAGTTCCCATAACAAGGCCATTATTGTCTTTAGCATAATCACTGCCTCATTTGCTTTTGTGCCTTGCCTTTCAGATGCTCGGCCTCTGCCCACCAGGAGGGACCCTGCACTGTGCCTGTAGTGTAGTCCTCAGACCAGGACCAATCACACCTATTGGGTCTCCTCCAGCTCCACTACTTCAGGAATTTGATTTTCTCCTGGAAAAGGCTGCGATCTGGGAGGGGTAGGGCTGGCTGAGAAGGACGTGGATAGTGCAGGGTGTGCTGGGGAGACTGAGTCCCCCTTCCCGGGGTGCTGCATTCCAGCCATTTGCTATGCTTTCAACTGCTGACGTCTGCAGTGGGGAAGGGCCCCAGGGCAGTGGTTCCTTTCTGGAAGAGGAAGGAGCTGATCTCTCTGTAAGCAACAACTTTGCTAAGATTAATCACCAGGGACCAGAAAAAAAAAATTGAACCTCATCAGGATAGGTAATGTGATTTTGACTCTGTCTTGGAAAAAAAATGTATGGATATACACAGTTATGCCTCACTTCATTCAAAAATGAATTAAAGTGGCTTTTATTTTGGCTCTGTTTCAGAAAGGTAAATGAATGAATGGGTGCTCTGTAAACACATTGGGTCTATAAGCTTTTTTGATTGGTGTACTACTATCATTATATGTATGTTAGCTTATTTACACATTATGTCCATATATAACAGCAATAATATATTATGGAAATTGCAAAGTGTCTGTTAAGAGGATGAGGAACGGAAAAATAGACAAACACTTTCATCCATCCCCCTGATGGATTGCACCCTCTTCTGGACACTACCTAAGCTGACTTTGGGGTCATGAGAAGAGGAGCTGACATTCCCAGAGCACAGGGACTGACAGAGTGGGACTATACACATTCTTATTAAATCAAATAGTTGAATGCATGGATCCTCTTATACCCTGAAACAACTTGCACTCTGAGGGAATTCTGACCAGTTAGTAATTTTGGCGGGAGTGGTTCACACACCTGTACTGATGCTTACGGAGGCTTGCTCCATAATCTTAGGAAATCACATAGCCCCTATGCTACTGCGATTCCATTTAGCCCCAGAATTTTAGCATTCCATCAGGGACTAACACAGGAAGGAAAATTCAGTTCAGAGGTTCAGAATAGGGATTGACAAATTTCCAGTAAAGGGCCAGAGAATAAATATTTTAGACTTTATCAGCCATGTGCTCTCTCCAACTACTCAATGCTGCCTTTGAGGGTGATACATAAACCAGTAGGCATTGCTATCTTCCAATAAAACTTCATAAATGAACACTGATATTTGAATTCCACACAGTTTTCACATGTCTTGAAATACTGTTGTTCTTTAGATTCCCATCCCACCCCCCAACCTTTGAAAATGTAAAAACCAGTTTTCAGCTCATACCATGCCAGGCAATGGATTGGATTTGGCCAACGGACTGTAGTTTGCCAACCACTGGCTGGAAAGTGGGACTTTGGAGTCAGATCTGGGTTTGGGTCCCAGTTTTACTGTTGGTGGTTGACTTATCTTAAAAAGTTACTTAACTGTGGTCTAAGCTTCAGGTTCCTCATTTGTAAAGTAACATCTCAAAGGGCTGTAAGGAGGAAGGGGTTGCTGGGAAGTCTGAGCACAGCATGAAGCACATATTGTGATCATCATCATTGATTTGTTTGTAACTTCCAGCCCTGAAGGGTCAGGCGGGAGTGGGCACCCAAAGGCAGAGCCAGGGCCCCGCCACCTTTCTGCATCAGTGCTACTTGACAACCCAAAGCCAGCATCAAACCCCAGTGCCTTCAGTCTTGTTTCCAGAAGCCCCCACTGGCCCAACATCGCCCGTTCTCGGCTGCATTTGTTTCAGAGGAAATGTTATAACAACATTTGACAATAGTATAGGGGAGGTCTTTCAGGAAAAAATGACTCATGATGGAAGTATACACAATGCTCTGCTCTTGAGGGGCTGGGAATTAGAAGACGCTTGCTCACCTCCCTCATTATCCTTGTTATCAGCACAGGAGGTTTCCATGGCAACGTTGCATCCGGGCCCTCTCCAGCCGGTCTGGCAGACACACTGCCAGCTGTTCTGACCCAGCGTGCATCTCCCGTTGCCGTTGCACAAATCGGGGCAGCCATCTGGTTGGAGAAATGGAGAGGATGAGAAGGAGGGACGTGAGGCCATGCTGGGGTAGCAGGGGAGCCATGCAAAGGGGGAGCAAGGCCGCAGGGCAGCCACTGGGCCAGCCTCAGAGTGGGGCCCGTGCCTGCCTTTGAAAGAGTCAGGGAAGCAGGCAATGCATGCAGTTGCAAGACATAGTAGGGTCCCAGATGCAGGGGATCCCCAATGACACTGACCTGTGTGAAGGGGTCTGAGGCAACCTTCCCAAAGTGGGGAATATTCCAGAAAACTAAACCAGCTCTGAGCTTAAAAGCCTAGGTAGGCTGTTATTTTTAGCCAGTAGCTCAAAGTTGAGGCTACTTCCAAAAAAAATTTTTTTTTTTTTTTAAGAAGTACCTACTGCAGAAGACAGAAAATTCCCTATCAACCCAGGATGGAGGCAATGTGTTCTCCATTTTTCAGAATCTCAAGGATACATTTATATATGGTTATCACAAGCTTCTTATGACCAAGAACTCGATGGGTTGGCTAGGCCATTTTCATATTTTTGTAATATTAAGTTTTAAAGGGGCATTTTAAAAATGCTGGCTGTTTATCACTCAATCTATTTATATGATTTAAAAATACTGCTGAATCTGCAGGCTGTGGAACAAGTGAGTACTCAGTGTCATGAATGGGGAAAAGAGAGCAATGTGCGTGTGCATAGGGAATGAGGTGCTGTTTGAGTAATTCCTATTTCGTGACAATGTTTTCTTTCTTTTCTCATTTTTTTTTCCTGCAGTGGTGCTAATCACTCTAGCACCCCAAAACACTGTACCTACCACTCTTCTAACCTGAGCTTGGGTGCTGGGAGCCTGGGTGAGGGTAGAGGAGGAAGGGTAGCAGGGGGCACTAACAAGGGAGAGGAAAGGCTCCCCCACAGAGCCTTTGTCACCCTTTATAGGATGTGGAGAGCAGCACAGAATGGTAGGATGTCACCACACTCACAAAACCTACTTGCTGACAAGCTTTACTGGATATGTTTTCATTTTTTCTTTAACAGCTTTATTGAGCCATAATTTACATACCATAAAATTCACCTGTTTTAAGTGCACAATGCAGTGACTTCTAGCAAATTTATAGAGTTGTGCAAACTAAGTATGTTCTTTTTACTTCATTTAAATATACCCCAAAAGGCCACTAATTTAATTGTCCCCAGAATGTAACTTCCCTGAATATCTATCTTTAATTCTATCTCCACCTCTGTCACCATATCTATCTTTTTTCTCTATCTAGTTTTAAACCACACAAAGTGTAGGGGGTGGGGTTGGGCTGTTGGGAGCGGATGAAGAGCTTTGCAATGAGGGAGGTAATGGATGTGAAATCATTCTGGCCCAAATCTTCTGAATCAAAAGCATGCATTCCCCCCCTTACTTCTCTCTGCAGAGTTCCACAAGCCTTCAAGTGACATTTTAGCTCTCTTGAGTTCCCCTCAAGCTCAACAAACCTAATCTGTGCATGTGGCAGTGGTGGGAATTGAAAGGACTCCCCCTAGGAAGAGAGGTCCAGAGGGTCTGAAAATGAGTTGAAATTTGCTTATTTAAGGTATCTTACTTTTGAATGCTTGTTCCCTTCCATCCTTTCCAGATAGTGGTATAGGTTAGGACCTGAGAGAACAGGATAAGGAAAAGAGGAGAAATTCTATGGGCGGGGAGTCTCTGTGAGGAAGCTGAGCTGGCTTGGGAGGAGAAACAGGAGACTGTTATCAGAGCTTCATGTTTCCTTTTGCTGTGTAGCCCAGCACTAAACCCAGGATGCAAATGAAGATTAAGTGTCTGCATAGCTCAAGAAAGACTTGCTGGTATCCACACTTATTTTTACAGAGCCCAGACCCAAATTTCCATTCCTTTCCATACCAAGGAGGTGACCATGGAGAACCAGTGACATGCCCTTGTTCATACTGTGCGTATGTTCTGGGAGTGGAAGTCATCCTCAGTTTCAGAGAATTACCACAAACACTTCACAGGAGCAAAATGAAACTCAGTAGGAAAAGCCCAAGGGACATATCAGAGGTTCTCAAGGAAAAGAGTGTATCTCCAACCTCCAGCCACCTCCAGCTTTGCAATTTCTACCAGTAGAGTTTTGGTTGAATGGATCACAGGGAATACACTAAATGACAGACCTAGCAACATTTGCTCAGCACGCCATCTATTATATGTGCTTTGTTATTTAGCCACTTTGAGGTCTCATGCTTTGACTAAAATCACACCCAAAGTCTCAACAGAAGCCTCATTGTGCAGGAAATCCACGTCGACTATATAAAATTTAAATTTGCAAAGAACACTAGCATGTCAGTCAGAGATAGGCACTCAAAATATCTGTGCTCTTAGATTGAAATGAAGCTTTTTTCCCCCTTTCTCTTTCTCTCTTGATTCCCCCCCCCACAACCAACTGAAGTGAGATAAACAGACCACAGTAGCAGGTTTTCTCCACATCATATGAGAAAGATGAAAACATGAACAGTGGGAAGCTGGCAAATCTCTGAGAAGTTTCGGGGTAGCTGGGAATTAATGGACAGCACTTTGCTTTTAGCTTGAAGAGGAAAAAAGTAGCCTTGGCAGGTGCATGGTGTTGCTAGGCAACCCCAAGCTATCCCCAGCACAAGTTCATTCTGCTGCTGGCCTTCTGAGAAGGTGATTCGTTGTGTTTGTAAAGTGCAAAGCCAGCTTCTGCTTAAGGAAAAACAAAATGTAGGAAGTAATTAGTCTGGAGGGCAAATGGGCGTCAGGTGGCAACTTTTCTCTGGAGAGGATTTTATAACTAAAGTTGGAATGGGCTTATGGGCTCATACTTGGGGATCCAAGAGGTCTACCATATGGAGTCTTCTGGCAAGCACTGCTGACTTCCTGGAGTGCCCACCTTTCAGATGACTGATATAGAAGTGCCCACCTTTCAGATCACTGATATAGAATGTGGTATGGGACAGTTTTTGGGTCTTTATGTAGCTAGACAGCTGACTGTCTGGAGACTCCAGGTTCCATTATGACCTTAGGCTAGTGAGGCTTCACTGAGTCTCATTAGTTCCTTTTTCCTCTTTTCGGAGACATTTGGCAAGATCAGGAGACATTTTTAATTATCACAACTTGAGGAGCATGCTACTGATATCTAGTGCATAGAGGTCAGGAGTACCACGTGACATCCTGAAATGCACAGGACAGTCCGCACAACAATACAGCTTTAAATGTCAATAGTGCCAAGGTTGAAAAACCTTATCCTGGACCCTCAACTCCATGAAACCGAAGAGTTCCTTGCTTGCTGGCCTCATGTCAGGCACATTGCAGATGGTTGAATGAATGGTCAGTCAGATTGTGTTGTATCATTTCAGCCTGTCTTATCTATAAACTCTTCTGAGAGTCATGAGAAGACAGTGGGGCCCTCTTCTCAAAGGTCAAAAGAGAACTCTCAAGGCCATCAGTGATATCTCGGGCAGGTTCTTTCAGACTTCCAATGCCTTTGGAAGTGGTGTGGTTTCTAAGACTTCTACATACATAATTTTAGCCACTAAAACAAAAAACAACCCCCCCCCAACAACAATACATCAACACAGTTACCAGGAGGTAGGCAGGCTTTTTGTATTGACAAAAATTAGACCAGATGCAGAAATTTGGGATTAAAAAAACCCCAAGCTTATACTTATATTCTGACATCTCCTAAATCTTTATCTCCAGTCCTCTGAAGTCTATACCTGGACTGCAACTCACATCTCAATATTGCCATCTGTTACTCACAAGCATCTCAAACTCAAGAGAATTCAGCCTCTTTTTCCCCTATCTTCCAAACTTTGATCCACTTATCAATGAATGGCACCTCCATGTACTGCAGTGCCCCAAACTGAAACCTTAGAGTCATTCTTAATACCCTCCCTGTCCTCTACCACTTCTCTCATTGCTTATATCTTATCAACAACCAAGTCCTGCCTGGTTTTTATCTTAGCAATAAGAAGTCCTGCTTGTCCTTCCTCCTAAATATGTCTGGAATCTGCACTTTGTTCCCACCCCTGCTGTCACTGCAATAACCCAAGCCTCCTCATCTTTGCTGTGGACTCTTGTGAAAGCCTCCTAATTGGTCTCCCTGCTTCCAGTCTTTTTGAAAAAAATTTTTTAACATTTATTTATTTTTGAGAGACAGAGAGACAAGAGCATGAGTAGAGGAGGGGCAGAGAGAGAGGGAAACACAGAATCTGAAGCAGGCTCCAGGTTTTGAGCCGTCAGCTCAGAGTCCGATGCGGGGCTTGAAACCACAAACTGTGAGATCATGACCTGAGCCAAAGTCAGATGTTCAACCAACTGAGCCACCCAGGTGCCCCTCCCCTTCGCCTGCTTCCAGTCTTGCACCACCATCCACTTCTCTCCGTTTAGAACACTACTCAAAACACAGCCACAGCTTTCCACTGACCCAAGGAAGAGCCTGAAGTCTTTCACCTGGCTTACAGACCTTTTATGAACTGGTTCTCAAGTCAGCCTGTGTCAGTACCACTTTAGAATTTGGTCAGATCAAAGCTGTTCAGTCTTTCCTTTACTCTTTTCTCATCTACCTAACTTCAACCCATTCTTCAGATCCCTACCCAGAAGTCATGACCAGGAAACTTTTCCAAAGCTCCCAGTACCAGGCTAGCTACACCTGTGATAGTGCTTTGATCTTGCCCTATCCTATCCTCTCCTACTCTACCTTACCCTCGCTTATCCTCCCGCTATCCTGCCTTGCCCTGCCCTTGCCTACCCCACCCTCCTTTATCTTATCCTTCCCTACCCTATCCTACCCTACCCACCACACTGGATTAGAACTGTCTAGCATCTTCTTGATCCTTGCTATCCATCCAGCAGCCACTTCTTAAGACATTTTACTATCATTGTAATAAATGTGTACATAACCAACTATAATTTGAATGGTGCCTCTAAACTTGTGCAGTATACAACTGAACAGCTTCCCTGGGCACTTCTGTTATGAAGTAAATCTGTCAGGGCAGGTGCCATGTCTATCTTGTTTACTCTTGGATTGCTAATACTCAATAAGCAGAGAAATGAATGAATGACCTTTAACTGAACTCAGAATTTCCAACCTCTTTGGCAGAGTGGGAATGGAATTGTTTCCAAGACTATACTACACATGAAATTCCAAACACTAAAACAAGAACCCCCCACAAAAACAAAAACCAAACAACAACAACAACAAACCCTCCAATGACATAGTTACCAGGTAGGCAGGCTTTTTGCCTTAACAAAATGTAGGCATGAGGAAAATAATGTCTAAAGCACAGCAAAAAGGGGAACATAAATGCACTTGAAGAAAGCTATAATTACCATAAAAGGTTTTTCTAAAAAAGCATCAAGGAATGTTCTGGCATGTGCAGCAATTTAGAGGCTAATAGTTTATAAGGGGTATAAGAGGTATGTATTGTATAAGGGGTGTAGAAAGAGAAGAAGGATCTTAACATTCAGCATCTCGCATGCCTTAGAAAAGCACAGAGGACAACACCCTACCCAGATAGAAATGCAAGTGAAAACACAAAACAGGCTGTGTATAAATGAGGACAGATGACAAGAATGCTGGAAAAGTGAGGCATCCCCGTTTGGCTCAAGAGACCATTAGGAGAGCTACTGTACCCTGGAATAAACCCTTATGGAAAGTCTCTGAATCAAGGGGAAAATCTTAGCCTGGTTTGGGTCAGAAAACTCTGAGATTAAAACCTAGATGTGCCTCTTGCTGTCTCTGTGACCCTGAGCTGGTAGTTTCACCTCTTACCCCTGTGGGTAAAACTATGTATCTTACAAATCAACCTTATTTACCGTCTTTCCCAATATAACTTGCATGAAGGCTGGAACTTTCGTCTCTTTTGTACACTGAGATATCTTCAATGTCTAGAAAAACAGTTGGCATATAACAGGTATTAAATGTTTGTTGAATAAGTAACTTAACAGAGGTGATGAAGACACTTTGTACAGATGCCAGAGGGGTGAAATGAAATTATAAAGGTAAAGATTTTAGCATAGAGCTTGGTATACTGTATATGTTCAATAGACAGTAGATCGTGTAGTTCATTTTGATATAGTTGCTAATGCACACATTACAATTAGTGGTAGGCTTTCCTCTGGGGCAAAGTTACAAGTGCAAGCTATTTCTCTGCCTCACCTCCAGGTTAGGAAAAAAACCAAAACAAAACCTAAGTCTATCCTGTTTCAGGTTAAAAAAAACCCCTCCAGTATCCTCAGTGTCTGATTGCATCTAAGAACCTAGCAATGCCAAGTTGGTCTGGGTAAGTGA
Source organism: Suricata suricatta (assembly GCF_006229205.1). Taxonomy (NCBI): domain Eukaryota; kingdom Metazoa; phylum Chordata; class Mammalia; order Carnivora; family Herpestidae; genus Suricata; species Suricata suricatta. The sequence goes on from NC_043705.1 coordinate 91,971,202, forward strand.
GGGGAAAACCCACTGAAGCTAAGGGCAATTCTGAGGAGCAGGAGAATTGAAGGTAGAATAAGTGGTGGCTTTTTCTCTTGGACAGAATTGTACTTTGGCATGTTAACTTAATTAGGGAAACTTTCTCTTCCAATTGTTTTAGGTATCACTATTTTCTGAGAGCTGGACGTTGTTGGAATTGAGAAGTACACACTGGAAATATGTAATAGAGTTTTCCATTGGATTCCAGAACTCTCTAGAATTGAAAACAGCTGAGGTGTTGGGGACCATGGATCACCAGGGGTTCAGTGGCCATTTATACTAAACTGCAGTGGCAGACACTCAGAAAATTAATTTGGTGCTTCAAGATACTCTGGGGAAAGCTCCAACTAATTTTAGAAGACTGGCTGCCAATGAAGCATTTTGGTCCCCAGAAAATGGAAGGGCTTGTCCCTCTTGCTCACCTGTGCGAGGAGGAGGGAGCTGTGTAGGGACTCTGTTTATAGGTACAAATTGGCATGGAAACTCAGCCATGAACCTGTAGTTGAATGTCTGCCTCTGCTTTGTTAAGAAGACATGGCAAATCCAGAGACAGATGTTTTTCTCTGTTTCAGCAGCCTCTGTATGTCTTAAAGAGTTTGTGTAGAGGAGCATATGGGGGATGCCGGGTAGGGATGGCTGGGAAGGCCAGTGATCTTTTCCATGGTCCACTGCTCATCTTCTGCTCGTAGGCAGAAATCATACCCCTCCACCCTAGGAGCAACAGAAGCAGCAGAGCCTCTGTGCAACGGGATATAAATTTGGAGTCAGCTGTCTATATTGCATGTTTCCTGGATTCACCTGGATTCTCACTGATCTGCATCATTTCTGTCTTCCCAGGGAAAGGAAGGCAGCAGGCTTAGCCTCAGCCTCAAAGAAAACGGTGAACTTAAAAAAATTTTTTTCCACATTGGAGAGAAAAGGGGAAAGGAAGATACATCTTGTTTTTTACTGTTTCAATGCTTTAAGCTCCTATTATTACATTTGTTTTTCTCAAACCAGTAGAGGATCATGGTGGGAAGGAAACAGTGTTTAGGCAACAGTAACTGGAAACAGCTCTTCTTGGGAGGGGGAAAGCTCCTGTCAATTACTCAGTGAATTCAAGAATGAATCATTATCATGCAGTAGAACCAGAGTATCACACAAGCCTATGCTTCCCTTGGGGGAGCTTGCTTTCTTCCTCTGGAACATCCTCTTTATTCCACTTCACCTATCACAGGAGGATGTCGTGGGCTAGTGCTGGGAAAATATCACCATGTTGCTAAGGTAAAACCAACTGGTACCATGTTGAAATCTGCTGAAAATGTACCAGGGGTTTCTCCAATTGATTAGATGGGAACAATGTTTCTCAAAGTGTGGTCCTGGGACCAGCAGCATCAATGTCACCTGGGAACTTGTTAGAAATACACATTTTTGGGCTTCATCCCAGGCCTCCTGAGTCAGAACCTAAGGGGTGAGACCTGGAAATCTGCATTTTATCAGCCCTGGGTGGGATTCAGTTGTCTGCTCTGTGTGAGAAGCACTGCATTAGGATTAAGTCATGAACCTCTAAAAGAGCCTTAAAGACATTGCACTATCTGGCCCTCTCCATTTCTCCTTCTCAACTCATATCACGTCAGGCTCTGCTCCTTGAGCTTCAGCCACACTGCCTTGGTGGGTTCTAGAACACAGCCTGGATCCTCCTCTTGGACTTCTGCAGCTCCCTCTCCCTAAACAACACTCCTTGCACTCTGGTTAAAGCCATTCATCCTGGGGTTAGCCAGCACACCTTCAGAGGCCTTTGGACTTTCAGCCCAGGGGTCCCCCCCCAACTAGGTGATGTCATGGCACCACCCACTCCTCCTCCTATAGCGCTCCCTGCCTCATCTCACTTCCAATTCATCCTTTGTTTCAAGCAGTGGGTCTCAACCTGGTGCACATTAGTCTTGTCTGAGAGTTCTGAAAAATCTCGATGCTAGGTTGCACCCCAATTAAGTCAAAATCTCTGAGGATAAGACTCTGGCATCAGGTTTTTTGTTTTTTTTTTTTTGAGCTCTTCAAGTGACTCCTGTGTGTGGCTGAGAGTGAAAACCAGTGGTTTAATGCCCATTATCCCAGGAGCCTGTAAGCCTCCTGAGTGCAAAGACTCCGACTCTGTTGTGTATGGCTGTTTTCCCAGTGCCCACCCCAGTGCCTAGCATTAAAGGTATTTGTTGAATGAATGCATAAATAGACTGTGTGTGTGGTGTTTCTGCTGGTTCACTGTGCCCTTGATTCAGCAGCCAGGTAAAAATAAAACCTCCCGCAGTCCACACCCCAAGCCCCTGGCTGGATGGCACTTCTCTAAGCAAAAGAAACAGCTGGTTGCAGCACAGGGTCCAAAACCAAGCTGATGACAGTGGCTGTCGATGAGTGTGGGAGTAGGTCTGTGCCTTTCAACTTGGAAGAAGCTGATGCCTCCTGACTGAAAGAGACAGAATAGAGCACCCAGCGAAGTAGAAGAGAGCACGTTTGTAGATTAAGAGGGTGACAAAAGTCACACAAAGGCAGGGATGACAATAATAAGAAAGTCCAATGGTTTAATTTGGTTCTTGGAGGATAATCAAGTTGTTGTACCTTGTGTTGCTTATTCCCACTGCTGTCCGGCAAATAATGAATGTGGTACCTACCCAGTATGGAAATAGGGACAAAGGCGCGACTTTGATTTCTTATTTGTTATTTTTAACCATCCAATTTCTACACCCACTGAGCATCCTTATAGCCACAGGAGGGTCATAAAAATACAAATAACATCTAGGAGGCCTGTGGGCACGGACTCGTTACTTACTGCAGGGCTGACGGCTCTCTTTTAACTAGTGTAAAAGCAGGCCAGTGATAAATTGCTGTGTATTTGGTTGTTGTTACTGTGTGTAGCACAACTTTAGGAAATATAAGGAAATCATTGAATGTTTGTTTCTTATGGGTGGTAAAAGAGCTAGGCCAAGACTCTATCCCAAGACTATGGGTTTTAAATTCTGGATTTTAAGATGCTTTTAATATAATGACAGCAATAAGAGCAACCCCCCCCCCTCCCGGCCCCTACCCTCCCCCCCTCCCTAGTGTAGAGATTTCTGTGTGCCTGACACTATTTATGTGCCTGGCATGCATTAGCTCATTTCATCGTTATACCTTACAGTGTAGGGACTATTATTATCCCTGTTTCATGGGTGAGGAAATAGAGGCACAGAGGAATGAAGTAACTTGGCCAAAGTTGCAGAGTTGGTTAGTGGTGGAGCCAGGATTTGACACCAGGCAGAGAGACTCTGCAGCCTCTCTTCTCACCCAGAGTGACGAATGGTCCTCATTTACCGAAAACTGCTTTGAGTTTTAGCACTAAAATTCCCAAGTTCAAGGAAACTTCTTAGTCCTAGGCAACCTGGATAACTGATCATTATCAAGGACAGGGAGCGAGCACTGGGCTCTTTTTATTGGTGACCATAGAGGTGGAAGGGAGGGATGGGGCAAGGGGGGGCGGCACCCAAAACATCCTGCTGTCTCCTCAGACCAAAGTCTCAGGTCAGCTCAGTAGTCACAGGACAGAACTCGGGATGTGAGATCAGTGGGCTCTGAATCCAGGCTGCCTGGGTTCAAATCCTGGCTCCACCCCTTGGCTGCATGATCTTGGGCAAAAATGATAACTTCTTCATTCCTAACTTTCTTCATTTGTAAAGCCAGGGCAATAAAAGTATATTTTCCAGAGGGTTGGTGGGGTTTAAAAGAGAAAATACATATCACATGCTTAGCATGATGTATAAATATATGTAAATGCATCTAGTAATATACAAGATGCATAAATTGTAAGTAAATGTACATAGAAAATGTGTCAAAACTGACAGCTATTATTACTGTTGTTGTTTAAAGACACCTCAAATGGTAGCAGAAAGGTCTATGTGGCTCAAGGAATTCTTCCATTTGCACTTGGCAATGAGGAGGGACTGTATGCTATGGTTTAAAACAGGATCAGTACAGTCAGTATAGCAAAGACCCCAGGAAGATGCCCTCCAAAGACTAAAATGGAAACGAGACAAGTGAGGTAATTTCCTAAGAGTTCCGGGAGTAAGATCATCACATAATGGATGTGACATATTATCCAAAGTTGTCCCCTAAAATGTAAGAGGCATGCGAGGTGAAACTGACAGACTGCAGGGAGTAGACATCTCAACCAGGCTCAGAAAAGTATAACAGAGAGGGGTGGTCTGCATGAGGTATGGAAAGGGGGCTATTGAGGGATTTGTGGCAGAGAAATGAGTTGATCTGACTTGAATTTCTAAAGGATTTCTTAGTGCTGGGAGAACAGACTGAGTAGGCTAGAGTCTGAGAGGAGGCCATATGGATAATCTCTGTAAGCCATACTGGTGGTTTGGTGGGGCATGGGTGTGCCCTGCTACTGTGACCCAACATGGCAGGGCTAATTCTATATGTTTTTAGGGTTCCTTACACATCCCTTCAACAGAAAAAACTTGTGGGACAGATGTGGAGCAGAGGATAAAACACACTGCCCATAGAATAGCACGCTGGATGATATGATTAAATTAAGAGTGCTGATTAAACTCTTGAGGTGGGAATCAGCAAATAAACAAGGTTGAAGAGGCTGGATTTTGTGCTGATTCTGTCCTTCTCTCCATGTTGCTTTTCCATATTAAAGGCAACATGTAGAAGTGAAGAGAAAGGGTAGCATGGGTGAAGAGGAGAGCAGAGAACCACAAAGTCACCCAGGCTTTCTCCTCAGGTTTAGGGCTGCCCATGGAACATGGGACAGCTCCAGCAAATGACCTCCCTGACTTCCTTGATGTAATGACTTCAGACCAAGAGGCTGCCTTCAGTCTTCCAGCTTCATCTAGTTCTTCCTGGCAACAGAGCTTCCGCGGGCCAGCCCCAAACATCCTCCCAGGTTACTGTAGCTGAGATTCTTATCCCTTTGCATTCTGTTTATCCCTATAGATCAGCTTGACACATCTGAATTGCAGCATTCAAACATACTTAACAAGCTCTATGTATGTATGTATGTATCTATCCATCCATCCATCTATCCATCATCTATCAATGATCCATTTCTGTATATACATATATACATATATTTGTACTTATTAATCTGTCAAGACTTCCTTACAAATTAGTCCCTCCACATCCTCTGAAGACTTGTTCTCAAAACATTATGTATCAAATGACCTCATACAGTAACTGTATTTTATCTTGTCTTATGTTACCTTCTACCTGTACAGAAACACCAAAAACATTTCAATCTCTCCTTTGCTTCTTCACCTTCTTTTCTTTCCTCTGGCTGAAATGGCATCTCCTAGCCCCACCCTTGTTCATTAATCCAGCACCTTCTATCATTCACTCCTTCTCATCCTTGTGACCCAAGTAACCCTGAATCATGATCTTTTCCTCTTCTTTGAAACTCTATATGCATGTATTGTTTTAGTCCTTAACACAGTTTTTAGGTGACCATGGACTTGGGGAGAAGTCACTGGTTGTTACAAGTTCTTTATAAATTTTGCAACAAGTCTCAATCAGGAGGTACATGTATGTGTGGCACAGTAGGAAAAATAAGTAGGTTTTTGTTTTCTGAAAAAATATAGAATTCTAAAAATCTGGCCTATGCTATTGTTAGGTGCTATTCTTCCATTTTGCATAATGAATGTGCCCTTAGGAAGGCAAGAGAGAGAGCTTCCTCTTGGAAATCTTCTCATTTGCAGAGAAACAAAAATCCCTCCTTTCAAATGTATTTCAAACATGGAAAACAACAGCATGTTTCTGTTAAGTCACATTTTAGCTAAATGGATAATTGAATGGTGAATGGGACCTGCTACTCAGCTGCTAACCTGCAGAGCTCACACACACACACGCATGCGCGCGCACACACACACACACACACACACACACACACACTCCCAAATTGCAGCAGAGCAATCCCCAGGAGGCAGAAAGCATGACTGATTTTTCCAATAAAGCTGAAAAATCGATAACCCTTGTAGAAGGAATGCTCGCATCTCTAAGCACCTCAGAATTTCATCTCCCTCTGCTATCCCTCCCCAACAAGCTTCTTTCTCTGCCCTGGCACATGTCACTAAGTCCATACCACCAGGATTTAGCCTGAGTTCTATTCCAGTTCTACTGAACGTACCTCTTAGAGAGGCCCTGCAATGCATCTTGATTTAGAGATGCTTGGGTTTTATATGGCTCTGGGAAATGTTGTTTAGCTTTTCTGGAGCTCCAATAAGTTCTGATGTATGGCCGTGCATGCCTGCATGATTAATGGCACATGCAAGGACTTGGAGCCTTCAGAGGTCACCCTGTGTGTACTGAATAATACAGCGCAGATCCAAAAATACCCTTGGATGAGAATCATGGCTCCTCACAAATTAAATGGCATTGCTTGCTTTAGTTGACATTGCCTGAGACTTGGTGCCTCTCACTGACTGCACTTCTAAGAAAAGTCACCTCCCCCAAACAGACATTTCTAAGATAAAAGGGAAATCATTTTGGTTTCTTGGCTAGTTCTCTGTCAAGTATCAGAGGTACCAGGATTAGTAAGAAAGCTGATATACTAGACTCTGACAGGACGTCCAAGTCCATGGTAGCCAGGCCATGGTATGAAGCAAATTAAGCATCTGTGCAAAATATGCTATGGTGTGCAATGCTGTGGTTGAGAATTTAAATGCACCAAAGTCAAGAGATTCGAAATGATGGTTCCCACAGCAACTATAACTCAGTTCTCTGGTGAATATAAAATTAACTTTATTGCAAAACATGCTGTTCAATTTACGCCTTAATATAGTCATGGCAGAGTTACAGTTGCTGTGAGAACGCTAACTCTGAATTGTTTTGAATAATTAATTTAATGAAAAGTTGGTGGAAATGTGAACTCTGATAGAAAGTCAACTTAAATTTAGTGAAGTTGGCCAATTATGTCTATGCTGAGGGGTGATGATTCATTTTGGGAATCTGAAATAACTTGGTGCACTCTTTGGCCTGGAGGGCACTTATAAAGCGGAGAACCCCAAAATACACTAACGGGGATTGTACTCCAAACCTGAAGAAACACTCCTGATGGTGGGGATTTTACCAATAGATGAGGGTGCCTCCTTGGTGCCCATATACTCTGATTTCACTGCTGGCCTCCTAAGTAAAACTCCTGCCACAACTCCCTGGGGCCAAAGCAGGTGATCTAAAGAGTAAATGGTTACACTTGGGCTCTGTCACGTAAATGGAGGATTAGAGCTCAGGTCCCCTTGTCACTGCCAGTTAAGACTTAGGCCAATTGCTTTCCCTTGCTGAGCCCGTTTTGTTTTCTCACCTGGAGGATGATGAGGACAAGTTCCACCTTAAAAAATGTATATGAGGATTAAATGTGAGAAGGTATGTTAAGAATTTAGCACTGGGGCTGGCAATTTTATGGCCAGTACTCAATAACTGCTAGCTGTTATTATCTGAAAAGGGAATTCAGTAGATCAGTAAACTCCAAACATATGCAAAGCCAATTCTTTGGCCTGTCTTGTTATTTCCTTCCAAACTGATTTGATAGAATCCTGAACCAGCGGGCAGGGGGGTGATAAAGACAGAAGCATGAGCTGGCAGGAAGATTCATAAGCAGGGGTTTGTCTTCAGTAAAGATACTGAGAGCACTTCTTTTGAAGTTCTGGAAACAAACCAATCTATCATCCCTTCTACCAGATGCAAATTTCTCCTTTTTTTCCCCACATCATCTCCTTCCCCACAAACCATTTCAGATCTTTTCCTCCTAATTCCTCTCCTCATCATGAAATTTAAATGTCATAGATACACTCTATACGTGTTTATTTATCGCATATATGTTGTGTTTTATACATGAAAAGGGTAAGAGTTTTTCATGCTCTACCACTCAGGAGAAACCCTTCCTTTATTTGGTCATTTCCTTTGCTATTCCTTCTTCAAATCTAGCTCTTGACTTGTGGCAAATGGGCTATTTCACTCACGGTGGCTTCTCACTACATCCTTCCCAACTATTCTCTTTTTCTTTCTCTTAAATGACTCGGGAGAGTCACGCCCAGAGAATCGCAAGCCAGCCAGCACTCGTTGAGCACCTGAGGTATTCCTGTTCCAAGGCAGGGGATAATTTAGGTTCTTTCTGGATATGATGTTTTGCTGCTGAGTGCCAGGGTTGGCCAAACCAAAGGAATTGTCTTTGCCAGAGATCATCTTTCTTGGGAGGCACTGTCAGGGTTTTAACAGAAAGGGGCAAAGCCACAGCCTGGGAGAAAAAAACAAATGAAAAGGAATCCCCGGCAGCAATGTGCATTCCTAGCTTCTGATCCCATTCCCGGCTTCGTTTTAACTACCTTATGTATCAGCCTCATGCTATTTTCAGGGCCTCTACCTCCTTCCCTCAAAGTCTTGGCTTGTGGCTTTTTACCTCACTGTGATCAGTATCAGTAACATTTTAATGTCTCCTACAAGACATGATTTTATAACACTGCAATTGTTTGCTTTTACTGCTCAGAAAATATTTTGCTCAGAAAATATTTTAAAGCTGCATTAGTTAGTGTAACCCCATCTCACCAGTGATGGAAGCAGAAACTTAAATTTCAAGGTAGAGCTGTCCTGGTATGTGGAGATGAATCAGATGCAACATTAAAGTGACTTGCTGGTCTGGCCAGGTACTTAGCTAAACCTGGAACTTCACCTTGGCTTCTGAAACCTGAGAATGGCTGTGAGTGGAAACTGCAATGGCTAAACTTTCTGTTGATGTAGGAGTTTGCTCACTTGAGATTCCCTGAGTTCCCCTGTTTGCCTTTAGGAGTCAGTTTCACCCAAAGTCCAGTTCAGCCAGGTGGGCTTAACTTAGCTGGCAGACCCTCCCATGAGGATCACCTGCTCTGGCATTTTGTACACTGTACAACAGGCTTTACTGGATTTGGCAGCATTGAGAATGCCAGGGGCCTCCCTTTTTTGAACTTCTAGAATATCACGTTGGGGCTATTATGACAGAGATAACCCCAACATGATGCCCTTTTAACTCCCAAGAATTACTATTTGTGTGTCTATGTGAAAACTACAAATGATGATTTGTCTGAGTGATTCTTTGAGAGGCATGATGAAGGAATATAAGGAGAAGACTCGGCTGATCTTTGAAAACTTCTATTCTGAATAGTCAAATGAAAAGCAAAAGTTGATTCCTCCCAAGGCAGCAAAAAAGCTACCTTTTTATATAGTCAGGTATAAAGAAGTACATACCTGAGTATATAAAGAGATGGTTTTTTAAATCTATATACTTAGAAAAATATTCAGTATTGATTTTGATCTATTGGGACAAGCCAAAACAGACTGGCTGATTCTCCATGTTCAATCAGTTGCACTTCTGACTGGATCAAGGAGAGATTTCTAGGGGTTTTCCATGGTATCTTTAAAGTTCTCATTCTCAGAAAAGGCAGTTTTATTGGACTCTAGCAAAGAGCGTCCTGATTTGTGGGATCAGATGCGAAGCTGGTGGGTATGGACAGCCTTCGAAGCTCCAGTGTCAATAAGTCTAGTTAGCTCTTTGGCACATGCATTTACAATGGCCAGGCGTTTCTCTGGGTTTGCATCTGCCTCTGAAGGACATTTACGGCATGCTCGCATGCAGAGAATGTGAATGATTGTAGTAGAACATCATGCTGGGAACTATTCCCAGGAATCAGTAGCCTGATCTGAGACAATTTGGAAGGAAGAGCAAGGCAATCTAGAAAACAGAGGATACTTGTGCTCTGCTGTCCTGGGAAAAAGATCAACAGGCTTACACTGCTGTACTGGAGTCTTCTCTCTGCGTCATGCCTGCAAAGCCCAAGGAATTCCCCTGAGTAGAGCAGGACACAGAGCATATATGCCCATAAAGCAGAGGAAAAGGGAGAGGACAGGGGGTGGTATAGCAGAGCCCTTGAACTCAGTCTAGAGGGGAAAATGACTGTAGTGGAGCTCCAATCACTCCTGGTCAATAGGACTTTCTTGGGTGTTCTACCCATGGCAACTCAGAGAACATCTTTGTTTCTGGCCCTTTAGTGCATTGCTCTGGCTTCTATTCCTGTTTTCCACAGGCACTCCCATTAGTTAATTCACTGTGGCCAAGGAGAGGATGCATATGTCAGCTCCATAAGGGAAAGGCATCGCCTTCAAAGTTGTAATTCTATCTGCTTAAGGAAGAGAAAGGAGATAGGGCCCTGAGCAGCATGAATTTTTGGGCACTATTAGTAAAATACAGATATCCAGAGTCTTGCAGAAACCTATTTGGAGTTTCTAGGTTGTGAGCATTTGCCAAGGTAGCATTTCAGAGCATGGCATCACACCAATGACCAATGCAGAGACGTGTTGTAATGGGTGCAGATGAACCATGCTAGGCCTGCCGAGAAGTCAGATGGGCACACACACATGCATGCACACACAGACATGTACACACTCACACGCACGACAGGAATTAGTCACTGGCTTAGTTCGCTCATATATATTGTTGAGATCTGGGGCTTAGCTGTCAACTGGAGCAGATGGAACGGAGATAAGCCAAAAAGGGCAGCAGAGGAGGCAGTAATGGGAAAACTTGTCTGTGCTTCTTGAATCCTGTAATTTGCCAATTGTGTAGACCATGGATTTAAACCAATGAGTCAACCTAGCTGCCTGTGTAAAATACTTTCTAATGCTGCTCACTCTCTGTTTTGGGAGCAGTAGCTACCTGCTTGCCTCACAGGCTTATTGTGAGGTTGACTGAAGCAACACAAAGTCTTTTGAGCTCCTTGGAGAAAATTCACTTTGTAAGTGCAAAGTATCACCATTATACCCTGGCAGTGACACTCCCACCAGCAAAAACCAGTTACTAGGAGAGTTGGGGCATCAAAGAAAAGAAGCCAAATCTGTCCCAGTCTCATTCCAGGCAAATGATGTTCCCTAACTCAGTACTAATCTTGCACTGGAACTTAGTGTCAGTGGCCACAGATGGGTGATCCATTTGGCCCCCAGACCTGCCTGAATGGCTTATAGCTTTTCAACAAATTTTGAATTGCTTGCCAACATTTGAAAACTAGGAGAGTATGCATAACAATCCTGATATCTGGCTTCTATTGAAAAATTGGAAAATTTGGTAAAACTAGGTTTGCATTTCTATATGGCAACATTCAGCGGAAGGTGGGTCATGTCTGTCCTCCACAGAAGTGGCATTCACTCTCCAGCTTATTACCATTCCCTGATATCTTACACACTTTTCAGTGCACTCATGCATGTTTTTTTTTTTTTTTTTTTTTTTTTTTAAGGAAAGGCAGACGGCCACATGCAGTGCCTCATTTGGATGTGTCTGGAGTCTTGGAAGCCTGACCACCTTATGTTCTCCTACAAATGGAGATTCCAGTAGGGGAGTGTGGCTACTGTTATATTCTTGACCCAAGAATGATCCTCTTCTATTGGGGAAGGTCATTCTCTCTGACAAAGCATGCAGCTTTGGGAGGATGCCATGGAGTATTGAGGGAGGAAGGGGATACCCACCTAGCCAGCCAGATCAGCTGAATCAACCCTGGCATCAATGGGGTGACAGTTGTCACAGCCAGATTGCCCTCACATCTACGTACATTGTTCTTGGCTCATCCACATAGGAGTATTTGAATTTACAACTCTTTCTAAGGATTCCTCCCTCCCTTCCCTTCCCATAGTCACTGAAGATACTGAATTCATAGTGCCATCATCATACCAACTCCCCCAACAGAGGAAAAGCCTGCCAACCAGCTCCTGCCAGGGGAAAAGGAAAGAGAATTTGGTTTATCTCATGTCTTCCCTTGCCAGTAATTCCACCTTAAAACCTCAAGGTTTTCTTACTTACAGATGTCCAAGCAATAATCCAACTAAATTAGATTATAAGCATTGGAAGGTTTTGATAATAAATAAAAATATAGATATAGCTAAGAGAAGATGAGATTTAATTAATGAGTGTTATTTAACAGAATAAGTTGTGCTATATATGGAGGATTAAAAGATAAAAACAGATAGGAGGGAAAATCAAATTTTAATGAGTTGCCATCTTCATTTGATTTAACTAAATTTCTTCCACTGTTGAAAATATTAACACTTATGAGGGAGACATTTGTGTGTATCCATGCAGTTTGATACCTGACTGCTTTCTTTTATGTAATTATATTGTGTTACAAATGAATTTAAACTACCAATGGAAGTTTAAGGCTTCCATCTTTACATTGCTCTCCTTTGGAAGCTGTTAGCAAGAAACAGTGTTCTAAAGAAACAAAAAACAACTGGCAGAAACACCAGAAAGGGTGTCTTGGGTTAGAAAACAGCAAAGTCTCCTGTGGGCCAAAAGACAGCTGAGGTCTCAAGTTCCCAGGACTCCTACCAGCCTCTGTGCCAATCACTTCTTTTTTACCCCGTCAGTTCAGGGACTCACCCAGGGGAAGCTTATGTTGCACCCAGCACACATTAGGTGCTCAATAGATGCTTCATGAATGAATGAACCAATGAATGAATAAGTACAGTTGTTATTGCTCAGCTGGAACCAGATAGAGGAGGTGTGGACCTCAGACCTCCATCCTATGTGGCATAGGATGATACACATGTGGCTGTCTTCTTTATGTTTGGTACAGTCATGTTCCTGCAACCAGCAGTCAGATTCTTACTACAAGGTTTCTCTATTTCTCCCTGCTTTGCTCTTGGTCCCTGTGTTCTCTTTTTCTTACAGGCATGGAATCCACATGCCCCAGTGAGCCTCTCTGGTGGGGCCAGACATTTGGACTAACACAGGATGTTTAGCGCCCTGGCCTCTCTTTTTTGGCATTCTGGGCCCCATGTGTGGCTGTGTGCCATCACTCCTTCTTTTCATAAATGTCCACTCCACCAACATGCATTTAGGAAACTCCAGTAAGGGCATGAAGGTGTGGTGTTGATGATTTTTAAACTAACACTTATGGAGCATCAAGCACTGTGTTAAACGCTTCACTGGTAAGTGAAGTGCTCCCCAAAGTAGGACTATGTATTACTATTCCCAGTTTCCCGTTGGGAAAAATGGAGGCACTGAAGATACAGAACTTGCCAAAGATCACACAACTTGCGGTGGATGGGGGCTGAACTTGAAATCAAATCTGTTTGATTCTAAAGCTCATGCATCTAATTCCTTTGCTACATAATTCCCCTTACTAGCCCAACCCTAAGAAAGCATACACAATAAGTATAATAGTAAAGCACTAACAGTGAGTGTTAATAGTTAGCAAGGAGGGAAGATGTTACATTCTACAAACACAGGAGATGTTGGGAGTTTGGAGTGGGTGTTGATGTGTATTATGTCTTTCAAGCTGTTTAATTCTGGGTAGACTAGTTTCTTTGCTAGGCTTCTGGATGATATGATAACATTTCCTGTATCAGACCCCCAGAGAACAGGTCTGTAAGTGAGTGCATACAGATCTTTCTTGGTCCCATTAAATGGAAATAAAAAGTTAAATTAGTTCATATTCAGAGTCTGGTGAGAAGCCGATAGCAACATGCTTAAGGGACCCAACTCAACTTGCCTGCATTCCTTGGACTAATAGGAAAAAGCTCATTTCTCTTACCACCTCTAATATCTTCTTCAATCTCTCTCCCTATTCATGGGAATTGCTATCATCAGTGACATTTGGGCTTCCTGGGCTCACATACACCTAATGTAGAGAAACAATCTCACTGCCTATTGCCAGGATGCTCTCTGCAAAGCAGAAGCCACTGCCTTGAGTTTTGTGTCATTAGAGAGCGTATGTTTCAGTGCAGTGGCGTGACCGGTGATTGACAGCTTGCTAACTTGTTGGAATGAAATCAGGTACAAACGTTTCCTCTGTGCTTCTGAGGTGGTTATTTTATAATCTCCAGGAGCCCCCACCCCCTGGCATTGTTTCTAGACAACTAGACAGGGCTGTCTGGCAATCCCTATTGAAGTTCAAGCATAATTTTAAAAATAAAGAAATGCAATTCACACTTATCAGAGCCTATCGCTCTGCTTACAGCTCCAGACAGATGACCCTTCTGAGCCAAGTTCTAACCAACTTCACTGCTAATTTGACCAGGTGCTGCTGCAGCTAAATTTGGAAACTGTGGGCCAGGATTCTCAGCAATTTAAATCCCTATAGATAGCAGTTTTGTGGGACTTTTTGTCTCTAGAACATCAGTTAATCCCTCCTTTCTCTGGAGTCTGGTGGGATGTTTTTTGTAATGTATAGTTTGTGCTTGTGTGGTGTTGGGGGTCACAGACAATTAGAGTGAGCTGCCCTAAAGAGCCATGCCAGAAACTGCTGGAAACCTGGAGTCTAAGGGATATAGAATCAGATGCCTCTCCACTCCTTTTGCAATATAACTCGTATGAGGATGGGAGATCACAGGGGCTTTTTAACTTGCACTTGAGCTGGCTGAAAATGGAAGCAACCCTAAATCTAAATGAGAAGAACAAGGATATTTTCTCAAAAAGTTGGTTGTGTAGACAATTGGGATCCTAACTGATCTGAATTGGAATTTAGAGGCTGAGTGTGTTTGAAGAATGTATGAACCTCTCTTCCCTGCCCAGGCCTATGAAAGGTGTCTGAGGTGAGGGAAGGTGAGGAAGCAAAAAGGATCCTGTGATGCCTTTTCTATAGTCCAGCTGTGGGACAAAACCCTGATGGGTGAGAGATGCGCTAGAGGCAAAAAATGAACAGCTGTTTTCTCAAAGGAATTTGAAACCAGCTGATAAAGATCCCCAGTGTGGTGGAGTGTGGTATAAACACAGCAGAGCTTTAACTGAGTGGGCACTAAAAGATGGCAAACCTCTGGCAGTAGGAGAAATACTGTGGCCCCCCCTAAAGTGAATTCTGTAAGCAGCAGGTCTCCACGAGGGGACCAAGCCTGAGGAATCCGAATGTGCTGAACATGAGCATGTGAGACTTCCTTGGAAACTTCTAGGAATGTCTGCGATGAGAGTGGGGGGTGAGCTTTCTAGTTGGAGAGATGAGACAGACTTGTAGGACTCAGGGTGATTTGGGCTCCATCAGTCTTGGAGTAGAACCTATGCCAGGCTAGATCGTGTCCCTGTTCTATTTTAGGAATGTCTTGTGTCACCTATCCATCTCATTTTGACTACCATCCCACCTCACTTGGAAAATTATAAAAACTTCCGCTAAATTTATCTCCTTACTTGACCCTTGTTGGCCAGGAGTTGTCAAATACATCTTCACTGATCTGGGAACAGAAAGTGAGTTATACCACCATGGACTATAGAATGAGGTCGCTTGTGGAGAATCCTGTGGTGCAAGTTATGGGAAAAGACTGAGAAGGCTCTTTAAGGATCTTAATAATAAAAACAACCACTTGCTAGTGGCTTTTAATTACTTTGCAGATGTTTCCTCCTATCTATCACTTAGGACCAAACAGGCCTACCCCTTATTGATTACAATGAAAATATGCTTTTAAAAACAAACGCTTTGTTTAAAACTAGGGATATTTTTTTAATTAGAGGAGAGATTAGCTAAATGCATTTTCTCTTGTAATTTAATCCATTCTAATTATCCTGAGAATGTTTATGATAAAATACTTAACTTTCTCCTAGTTGCTATTTTGTGTGGTTTCTTTCTTTATTACCCATGAAGGGAAAAGCTCAGAGGCGGTCAATGGTACGGTGGCCTTCTGTGGGTCTACTTATAATGATGCATTCAAATGCATGATGAAAAGGATGAAGAGGAAATCAATAAACCCTGACTGTGGAGGTTTTTTGAAATGCTGGTACCCTGTTTTCCAAAGGCAATAAAGACAAGACTTTTAAAAAGAGCTCGTGAAATAGAGTGCTATGAAAGAAGTGTTTGGTATAAGATTGAACCCTATTAGGAAGGCAACTTGGGAGGAAATGCAAAATCTGTTTCTTACATAAACATCTGGGATACTCTGTATGGCTTCTGATAACCCAGGAGATGAGCAAGGAATTACAAAGAATCCCCAGATGTTACCCATGGGTGTTGCTCCAAGGAGTCATGCAATTGCAGTGCGGGAGGAATGAGTGTAATCGTGCAGTTCATGGGGCTGAGCAGGGACAATCAGTGCAATTCTTGAGTCTCCAAAAGGCATGTGTAACACAACTGAGTTCAGAGTTGAGCCTCCCTGGGTTATTCTTGGAACTCAGAGTTATGAGGAGTGGAAAAGGAGTCTGAAAAGGAGAGACCAGGACAAGGTAATCTAAGAGACACTGACCTGGCTGCATCCTCAGAAATGCCAGGTTCCTTCTTAAAGGAAGACAGTGTCCTTTCAGACTCCTGTAGAGTATGTCTGTGGTCCCTACTTTGAGGAATTCTGGCTTAAAAGAATTGAAGTTTTATTCTATTCAATAGTAACATAATTCCAAGCTAATACTTCAAAGGAAAAGACTTTTCTTTTGAACTGTACTTATTATAAAAATGAAACCCAGAATTAAAAGCAAATTCTTATAGACCTCTTGGCTTCTCTGGAATGTGTCAAAAAGAAATTTAGATGGAGAAATTTTGGTTGAAAGAAGCAAACCCCAATTTCACAATAAGTCTCCATTAACATGAGGATAATCAGATGTTTGGTTCCATGTGTAAGTGGGCTGTTTGGTAAAATAAGCAGGTTCAATTTCCAGGTAAGAGAGCTAGTTTATATTTCTCTGTAAGAACTAGATGCCAGTGAGTTACAGAATAAAACTTTGCTTGGGAAATTGATAGTGGGTAGGTGTTATTTTTGAAATGCTACTAACTGCTTGATGGGTTGGAGGCAGTATATAGGGAAGGCAGGTTGGAGGTAGCAGAAATGTCTTAATGACAAGTTTGTTTTGATAATCTTCCCTTGCTTTTATCTTACTGTGGTAATAGATAATGATGGTGGTGATGGGCCTGGGGGATGATGATGATGATGATGACGACGATGACGTTGATGACGACATTAGCGCACATTTGCTTGGCTCTTGCTTTATGGTAGGCACTGTGCCAGTACTTCGCATATAACCCTGTGAGGTAGGTCACCTTTTAAGTATTCCCATTTACAGACAAAGAAACTGAGGCACACAAAGGTGAGGAAACCTGCCAGGATTTGATCTCAGATAGACTGACATGCAAGCCTGTATGTTAAATGCTTCATTATGCTTGCCTTGCCCTGCATCCAAGTGAAATGGACATAGATAGATGTACCTCTACTTAACACCATATTTTTTAAATCAGCAAACACAAATATAAAGGAATAAAGTGGACTCTGATTATTCAGACTACGTAAGGAAGTTTTTCAATGCAGAAAAAAGTTCCATAGTTAACCAGATACAAATTGGACCTCAGATTCTAGGGATGAGATGAACTGACAAACTAAACAAAAAGTACTATCAATCATCCTCAACCATTCAAAAAAGCATCATCAGCAGAACCAACACTACACTACCTAGTCTTCTTACATAAAGTGTATATTATAGGATCCTACATGGGAACCCTCCTTGCACCTTACAGAAGAGAGAAAGATTTCAATGTGCTAATTCAATAAATTTCATATAATTTAGCATGAGAGAAATAAAATTCAGGAGATGGACCAGTCCTTAGAGACCATCTCATCCAAGTGTATTCTAAATTAAGTTGATCACATATTGCTTTTGTGATATTTGCAATAAATGCATTGTTATTTATTTAATAGTTTTCTTTAAATTTCTCAGGCCTGATACTGCTACCCACTTTTGCCACATTCCTTAGCAGTAATACCAATACATTCATGAGTGTGATGAAGTAGTTATAGTTTTTCTAAATATGTATTTTTAAACACTCTTTGTAACTATTCAACAAAATATATTTGCACACCAGTGAAAAGCATTTCATGTCTGTGGATTATACTCTGTAATGTGGTTATATGGTCCAACCCCCTCACTTACAGCAGGAAGAAACTGAGGCTGGGAATATGGGTGACTACCCAAGACCACCAGAATTTCTGTGACAGAGTCAAGCCTAGAACACAGATTTCCCCTTTTCTCTATCAATCTATTCTTCACAACAGCATAACACATCCGATAGAGTGATGAGCAAATGTCCATCACAAATATCTAAGGGAGCTCAGATCTCTAGGGCCCTCTTTGTGTTCCTTTTCTTTTAATGTAAAGTCTTGAGGGCATTTTGTGGGATCTGAGAATCACAGACTCAGAAAGAACTGGTTCTTAATAAATTGGACAGTTGATTCTTTGTAAAAGCTCAAGTGACAGAACACTCACTACTCAACATGAAGGCAGAGCATCTCCCTTTGCTGCTTTTCTTTTCAACAGTTCTTATTCTTACATGTTTTCCTTTGCATGTACAATCTTCCTCATGCTAATTCTCACCTATGGGTTTCTGTCTTAAGAGTCCCAAACTGTTACTGTAGCACTCCATACTAATGTATTTACTTATTGGGTCAGGCTCCAGCACAGTGGGCCACAGGCTGGTACCTCAACAACAGCCTCTAAGACAATAAGGGTATGGCACATGAATGCTCCAAGTCACTGTCTCTCCACAGGACTAACGTCAAGGCTCCTTCCACACTTTCCTTTGTTGATGAGAGGTCCTTACGTGGGCACATATTACTAAATCACATAGGAAACAGAACCAAAAAAACCCCAGAACAAAACATTGCCACTTGAACAGCCCCACATGGTCCTAAGAATCGATCCTCATGATTCTGAAATGCAAATGGAGGTCAGGACCTCACAGACAAAATAACCATTATATGAATGGTTGAGCCTTAAGTTAGGGTGAGCCTTATGTTTGTCTATGTAGTCTATTTTCCAACTAATGCTTAAAGCCTTTCAACAACATCCAGGCCAAGAAAAGAAACTTTCTTGTGATGAGAATCTGATTACTTGTAATGCATTTTTTTTCTCTTTTCATTTTATTTTACTTTTTGGAGTGAGTTGAAAAAGTGTTCCTGTAATTTCTACCTTCCAGTCTTGGGAAGACCACCTGACCCACACTCAAAGAGGACTTCTGGGCATGTGGTGGTTCCTGATCTTCAATGAGGGGGCTCACATTTTAGGTACATTATAGGGGGAAAAAAAGAAGTAGAACATTTTTTGTACCCCACTAAAAGTTTGTCCATAATCTTTAACAGTGAAAGACCATTTCTTCAGGTTTTCACTTCATAAAAGAATGGAGCTCCTAGCATAGGTTCTAATAAGAGCCCCCACAGGAATAGGTTAATTAACCAATCATAGAATTAGCTGCTCCCATAGACCTGATGGTAAGAATGGCTCCACAGTGGCTAATTTCATCTCAACTTGATCTCATTGTGGAGTCATGAAAGCTCGAATGTTCAAGGATAATAGCTACAAGAAAAATGTTTCCATGACTGAGACTGACACTAGAACGAGATGCAGAAGCAGCTATATTCAGTCTGAAGTTGGTTAATTTTGATAGTCACTTCCTTCCTTTCTTGTTCCCTGTAGCTCTCAAGCTCTCTCCCTCTTGGACTGTGACCCTGTCTACTTCTGATGACAATCACTTAATCAGCACATCAGATTGTCGCACGGCTGGTTTTACCTTGGGTAAAGATTCATTTTCCTTATTAACATCACAAGAACCTATTTCTTTCCCCAACCAATTAAAGAGGAAAAATAGAAGGGCCCCAGTGCAATAGAGGGAAAAGAAAACTGTTCTGACTTGTGACACATAGCAGGTCACTCAGCCTCACACGGTCCTAGGAATCGTGTCCTCATGATTCTGAAATGCAATTGGAGGTCAGGACCACACATACAAAATAAGCAAATTGTAACAACCATTATAGGCATTGCTCGCTACCCAGATGTCAAACAGTTCACTTAGGGTGGGTGCCTGGTGGTGGTGGATTTATTCTGTGGGCGTGTTAGTATTACTAGTATTACTCAAAGTGGATGTCTAGACAGCCCACATTCAGCAGGTAATAGCAACAATCCTCAATTAGCATTTAGTTTATCGGCTTGCATTCTGTGGCAAAATATTATTTCTCCCTGTACTTGGCTCAATGATTCTGTAAGCAAAACACACTAACAATTAACCCATTTCTTTAAAACAGACACTTGTCTGAGTTTACTATAGTTCACAGTGACTTTTGACCTATTCTTTAGTTTAGTCCCTTTATGCCTTGGTGGCACGATCTGCGGATGGCTTTCTGAGGTTCAATCCCCAGTTTAGTAAGGGGTGGCAGGTGATAGAAACAACAACTCATTTTAGGATTATGTTTAAAGAATAAAACTAATCTAACAACATAATATGCCTTCTGTTTTATTCATAAGAGTAAACTGCAGCTTATCCAAATAATACAAATATATTTCAAAGATAAACACGAATTGTGGTTCACTTGGATTCAAAGCATATTTCTTATCTATACAATTCTGTAGGTTTTAGCCATACCTTATATTTAATTTGTTGGAAAAATGTAATATAAGAATAATTGCTTGGTAGAATCCACTCTACTGATATGTTAACTCTAACACTTAACATTGAAATGTTATACCTTACATTTAAATCTTTAGTAATATGTACTAAATTTCCAAATATAAAAAATAATAATTCAGTTGAAAATTCCAGATATGCACTAGACCAAACATGGATAGATTCTACCAGACTTTCAGAAGTCCATGTTTTTATCCTCAGTGCCCACCCCCCCGCCATCTGTCTTCTTGTTTCTTCCAGCAAAATGAATGTGATCCACAAATAATGATGCAAGTTGTTCAGGTGACTGTTGGTAATGACCCTAACAAAAACCACCTCACCACAACCCATTGAAAATAGGCTGCAGACAACCCTTGTGCCCCAACACTAACCACTCAGGCTCTGCCTTACCCCAAATTCCCTAATGCATTGTTTGCAGACTGGGTGCCATTTCATTCTTATTTATTTTCTCTTTTCAAATATAGCATTTGAGGCTTTGCTTGGAAAGGACCAAAAAACCTCTCTTTCTTTTTCTGTCAGTATCCCTGAGGAAGAGGACCGATTCTGGGCTTGTAAATTGTGGCATTTACTTAAAATGAATTGACAGGAGTGTCTGCTCAAAATAAAAGTCTAAAACTCCACACACAAGCTTGGAGGCCAGAGGTTGAAACGCAAAAGAAGCAATTATGTTCAGCCAAACATCTCTAGATTCTGAATAGCAAATCTCAACAACCAAGATATGTTTGGCTTTTTTAGAGCAAGTCCCAGTGAACATAACCACAAGAATACAGCACCTATCTAGAAATGAAACCAGTGAGCCCTAACCCCTCACAAGAAAAGACTGGTGATAAATACTTTGTAACTTACATAGAGTGAACTCAATAGTCACAAGAGATCACAGTTCTGAACAAGACACTTGCCTGGACCCAAACTCCCTTCATTTCGGTAGCTTTACCTGACACATGAATTTGCACCTTCTCTATGTCTCCTAAGAGCTCATGTATCTTAGTGCACACACATGTAAAACTTGAACCAGCAACTTCAAATAGCAAAAGCACATTTTCCCAATCCATCTCACCCACAAGGCTGCTAGAATTAAACTTTTCCCATGTTCTCTTGATGGCCACATCCTCATCATTTCCTACCAAGACTAGGGGTGCCATCATCCCATTTCATCTTCAAAGGCTCCAGACACACTTCAATTCAATCATTATTTTCTCCCCACTCTCACATTGGATCTTCTCCCTTTCTCTGACAGCCTTCAAATCATAGCTGAAGGCCTTTCTCAAAAGTGAACATTGACCAGCCTCTCTCTTCTCCTCTCTCTCCATCAAGCCCTGTGTAACTCTTCAATTCAGGGGTTGGCCAATTGTTCCTGTAAAGGGCAGGTAGCGCATGGCTCTGTGGACCATGTAGTCTTTGTGGCAATCACTCAACACTAAGATGCAGTGTGCAAGCTAACAGTATATCAATGAATGAGTGTGGCTGGCCTCAAAAAACACTTTGTTTAATGGACACTGAAATTTGAGTTGAATTGTTATGTGTCAGAAAATATCTCTTAATTTTCTTCAATACTTAATCAACATAAAGACTCTTCTTAGCTTGGAAGCCATATTTAAAAAAGAAAAAGGCAGCAGGTCAAATATGGCCCCTTCGACCGTAGTTTTCCAAACTCTATTCCAATCCATCTGGGCTGTGCTCTTGTGAGCTATTCCCAGAGTGCAGATGAGTTGTAGGTAGGGGAGAGCTAGCAGGCATCATGGTGGGGGCAGCAACCCTCAGCAGACGTGGAAAGGGAGAGCAAAGGGGAGGTGAGGCTGGATGGTGTGAACTGAAAGAAAGTAGGATTTTCTACCTAAAGGTTATTGGTTGGCAAGAGCTTTTTTTTTTTCTCTTTCATTCTTTTTTTTTTTTTTTTAGGGGAGCATATCAGGGAACTGGAGGTATTGGGATGGGGAAAAGTCTTTAAATCACACTGGGCATGCAAAATACATCAAGAGAAACACCCCTGAAGAGTGAAAACTATTGGTAAGAATTGTAAACCATCTTGGTAGTGGGCTGTGCACATCCCTCTCTTGAGAGTTTTCTGAATTATCCCCCAGAATCTGCAGGGAACAGAAGATGAAAGCAGCTGCAGGAGAGCAGGATCTGGAGCATCATTAAGAGATTGCAGAAACAATTCACTGCCAACAGACTGTCCCGGCAGGGTCCCAGTGCTATAGTCATGGCCTGGATTGGCACGCTGCCCCTCGAATGCCCAATTAGATGGAAATGGGGTAAATCTAATGCAGAATGCACTTTTTCTCCGCTTAACCACTCAAATGAACAGCATGGGAAATTGAGTCTGACTTCATGAGTCAGCCCTGGACAAGCTCCTAACCCTGTCTCTCCCTCTAGGTACCCAATCTATTGATTGGGGTTTCTGGACTAGGACAGAGGGAAGGGCCCTAAACTTGATGGCTAGATTCAAAGGTAACTCCAAGAAGGCAGGTCAGTAGTTTGCTTGGAAACTTCCCTGAGAATTTCCTTGCAAGTGAGTGTATTAGCCAACTTGAAATGAATTCAACCCTACAAAAGCAAAAACTAGAGATACAATGATACTCAAGTTGACAACTTCATAACGCCAACTGTCTGAGGGATGTGGAAAACCAAAGAGCATTGGCTCCCATCTCCTCAAAGGAATAACTGGATACATTCAATCCAATATTGTCTTACCCTAAACCACAATATTGACAAAATGCAATCAAAGTCAAAACAAAAGAAATTTGGTAACTATTACTTCTCAAGAAAGAAAACAACCTTAAAAAAATTCCATCCAAAAACTTACAGAGAGGTGGCTGAGTGAGAATGACATGGGACCAGAGGAGAAGACATTGAAAGGTGGTGTGGTGATGGGGAGGGTCAAGAGCCCAAGGATGACAACTTGCCTTGGGATAGCAATAGGATGCTTAAACCTATTCCAGTGGTACCTGGCTACCCAGGAAACCTGGGAGTCCTCCTTGTATCTAACCTGGTCTAAAACAAGTGTGTTGTGTCAGTGCGGGCAAGCAGGGATCCAGTGATCCAACCAGCTGGGAGGGTATTCAACAAGGAGGAACTTGCAGACCACAGTTATATAGGGTGCTTGAAACCTCCAGTCCTGACAATTTCCCATGCATGTACATTTCTCCCTTCCTGAATCAGTAATTTGAATGGATTTTCTGCTCTGGTTTTGTTCCTTTCCTACCAATCTGGAATTCTGGAAAGAAGGGAAAGACTTCTCTAGTTGGGAACCTTGTTTTTCCCGTCTCTATTCCCTTGAAGGTTTGGAGAGGCAGCAGGAATGTTGTAGAGCACTCATGTCCCTGAAGGAACAGCCCGTTGCAATGCACGACCATCACTATAGATCTACGATTTATGAAAATAAAGCAATATGTGCCTGTTTCGGTGCCTGCCGTTTGCCTACCAATGGTGCAGTGTTCACCATTCCAGCCCTCTCGGCATTCACATTTGCCATCTTTACAGGTCCCGTGCTCAATGCAGCGGGGGTGGCACACGCGCTGGTCACAAGCTGCGCCTGTCCAGCCCTCTTCACAGCGGCAGGCTCCCCCGATGCAGACGCCGTGAGTGCCACAGTCTACTGAGCACACTTCTGGAAGAAAAACAATGATTACAGCTCAACACCACAGCTGGCAAAACCCTCCACTGGAGGCCAGACCACACACATGGCCTGGGTCCCTGGAGCAGGCCCCAAGGCCCAGCAGGTGCATCACCTTGGGAGGCCTGTCTCTTCACTGGCTGGGTATTAATTTATTGTTATGTACTTTCGAGAGCAGTGGTTCTCAGTAGAGTCTCTGGACCTGCAGCACAACCACTGTGCTCCTAAGAACCAGCCACTGTTTTAGAGCTTGAGGCCATCCCAGGAGGAGGTCACACAGGGGCCATCCAGTTTGGCAAAGCTACCCAGGAGGTGCCATCTGAAAAGATATATGTGCATCCTGACTTCCTAGCCAGCTGGGAATTTTTTCCCTGTTGAGAGCCTGAACTAACCACGGGCCAGTTGGGAACCCCACAGCTCCATTCCCCTAATTGCAAAATAACCCATCACCCAGATTGGCACCTTGTGGCAATGATGACCACTCTGATTGTGCTGCATTTACACAGCCTCTTTCTCAAAGGAGCTCAAAGTCTTTTGTGCTTGGGGAAGAGACAGACAGACAGATAAACACTCTCTGGCATTCCAGACCTCTCACTCGAGGACAAGCACATGCCAGACATTCATCCTTACGACAGACTGCTGAAGGAGGCATGGCTCATCGTGGCAGGGGAGGGAAAACCCAATCAGAAGGAGCAGTGACTCACTCAAAGTCATACAGCTTGTCGACAGTTGGGCCTTGGATCGAGGGCTCCCCCTTCCCCATCCTCTGCAGAGCTTTGCCTGGACCATGAGCGTCAGTGTGGAAGCCAGAGGCAAATGGGCTGAGAAGGCATCTCAAAATAGCCCATTTTAACTGACTCTTTTTTTTCTTTTTGGAATGAAATATTCATTTCTTTTCCATTGTAGGCAAAGCTTCACATATATTCCCTTCCTGATTGCCATGGCAATCTGACAGCTGTCTCACTACCCAAAGGAAGGGGGCGGCATGATGATCGCTTGCTTGGATAGGCACTTGTCACTGTGAACAGAACCATTCTCAGGTAGGTTGGGACTGGCTTGAACTGTTGAACCGTTCCCTTTTAGGGTCACTCGGGAGGTAAGACACATACTCTTAATTTTAGGAAAATAAAGTGTATAGCGCAACTTCATTATTTTCCTGTCACTGGAGTATTGCAGAGCTTTATAACATGTTCACATAGCACCCCGAGGGAGCTTATTTTCTGTTTTATAGAACGTTCCATTCAGTTTGTCTGGGACTGAATTGTTCTGTTTTGTTTTCTGGTACCTTCAGGGAGTGTACATAAGAAAACCTATAATGCAAATGGAAGCATCCCTCCTGGGCCCCTCATCCATTTGTAGTGATGGAACAAACGAGGCACAAGAACCTGAGATATTTGTGTGTGTGTATGTATGTGTTTGTTTCTCAGGATCATAGACTTCGTGACTGAGGAGAAGAGAGTATGATAGGCCCTCTGCAATTAACCTGAATCCCTTTATCCCAGGCTAAGTGAAAAGAGTAGATTCCCATCCATTTGGTCTCATGGAAGAACATAGGGCACAGTATTGGGAAAAGCAAGGAGGAAACCTCTTGGCTTACCAACAGAGCAGTCGGGACCCATCCAGTTTGGATCGCAGCTGCAAAGACCTGTGTCGGGGACGTAAGTGCCATGCCCACTGCACTGGTCTGGGCACTGGACCCTTGCCAGCTCACAGTTTAGACCACCCCAGCCAGGGCTGCAAAGGCATTCTCCATTTACACAGACCCCATGGCTGGAGCAGGTGGGATCCAAGCAATCAACTGAAAAAAACAAAGAGGAAAAGTATTGATCACTCATGGGGGATGGGCCATGAGACACCATCTTGCTGCTGAAGAAGCCAGTAATTCACTAATTCTTATCCCCTTGTGAGCAAATGCAATAGCCCAGGTAATACTTACATGGTCTCTTGATGAACAACTCATAAAGAATTCAAGGTTTTTTATTTGCCCAAACACCGAATCTCCAACTTGAAGAGAATGTGAGAGACAGAGATTTCTCAAGCAGAGTTAGTGGGAACCAGATATAGAGTTGTGTCTTTCAATGTTGAGAACCTTGTACTTCTAAACATTAGGACCTTAATTATATCATATCAGAGCTTCTGAGTCTGGGACATGAATACTGGTGATATTTCTACATGTATCCCCAAGCCCAATTATTCCTCACTATTGGAGAGTAAAAGAAGGCTCATTCTAACTTCATTAATATTTGACTTCAGTAGGTAACAAAGGATTAAAAAGAAAACCAACGAAACTTATAAATAAGTCACTTTCCTAATTAAATTTCATTTAGGCTAAGTTTAAAAGTGGTTTGTATTCACCTAACACACATCTACTGCAGGAATCCATAAAAATGCAGGATAGCAGGGATAAAGCTAGGTATGGAAATGATCCCAAAGAGGTAATCTTCTTAACATAATCATGAGTGGACTGAATGAGGGGATCTCTAGCCATGGCACCGACACTCCCTCAGATTGTTGGTCAGAAGAGTTAATGGTCAGATTTTGGTCACATTCATTCTTGCCAGATTTATGGTCTGTTTGGCCATCTGAAGACTCAGAGTGGTTATGCATCCAGTAGATAACTTGAAGATTCCTACTCTAGATTCAACTCAAAATGAGATTTATGAGCTGTCAAAGCCAGTTCTCAACAAGTTCTCCCAGTTTGCATGGGAATGTGACCCCCAACCTTGGATGTTCATCTGGCCTCAGAGTTAGATAAATAGGGCTTTTTATTAAAAAATTTTTAAATGTTTTTTATTTATTTTTCAGAGGCAGAGAGAGACAGCATGAGCAGGGGAGGGTCAGAGAGAGAGGAAGACACAGAATCCGAAGCAGGCTCCAGGCTCTGAGCTGTCAGCACAGAGCCCAACATGAGGCTCAAACCCATGACCCGTGGGATCATGACCTGAGCCAAAGTCAGATGCTTAGCCGACTGAGCCACCTAGGCACCCCCAAATAGGACTTTTTAAAGGAATCAGCTTCCTTAGGTATTCCTAACAAGTGATACAATGGCATTTGGAGAAGAGGGAAATGCACACCGTGTGGTTTGGATGGCAAACAGAGGTCTTGCAGAGAGCTCAGATGTTGTCTTGTGGATCAGAGAAATAGGGAAGTCTCATCACCTTATTTAGCTAAGACATATATTTTCTTCATTTTAACAGCCCAGAAATTAGGCCTCTCAGACTAGATTAAAGCATTTGCTTCTGCCATCATCTGGGGGCACAGCCAGCTTGAGACCACTTTAAATTCTTTTCTTGAGGTTTTTGGACCACTATGCTGCTATAATTTAGTCCTTCCTGTGCATGTGTGCCATCGTGTAGTTCAAACTCTCAGAAATTTTGATTTCTCTCTATGCCCGATGCCAAGATTGAAACACGCAAGATTTTTGGCCTCTAAATTGTTTACCATGACACTGAGATGACAACCCTTTGGGGTCCCAGCTTTTTGTAGCATAGTATCAATTTTTTCCTTCTAATTGCATACAAAATAATGGTATGTTTTAAAATTGATGATATATTGGCTCTAAAGATGACATTATTTATATTACCTATGCCACCAAAGATTTCATTCTGGGGGACGTCAGACTTCAGGAACTTGAACTTACTAGAAATCACACTATTCCATGAAATTTCCAAAGAGCAGTGCTCCCTTGAGGCAACAATATGAATTTTCAAAATGTGTAAAAAGATATTTCTGATCTGATCCATTTGAATCTTCTCGGGAAGGTATTATTTATGAAAACCAGCTCAAAACCATTTGAGCCATGGGGAAACTGAAGCTGCCATTGATTTTACAAAAATCAAAAATACATTCTCAGAAAGGGGAATTTCAGTGATTTATTATTAGTTGGAGATGTTTATGATGATGCTACTTGCTCTGGTTGCAATCACTTTAAGGGTTGAATTCACTGTCTTGGGGACTATCACTTCTGATGATATGAACCCTTTCTAATACCTTCAAATTTGCTCAGGATGGCGGAGCGCATCTGGATGTAAATGAATCAAAAGTTTCAAACAAAGAAGACATTTACAGAAAGGTTGTGCAATGTCTTTGGTGTCTCATGCTTAGCACAGCCAACAAATATAGTAGGTGTTCAATACACAGTTGCTACAGGAACGGATGGCAGACTTTGCTATAAAGCATTTGTTGTTAATGAGACAAACTTCTATGAAGAACTAACAACAAAGAAATGGTGCTAACAACTTCTTGCTTTTGGGAAGAATGTTGCGACATTTGTGATCTGTACAGTATGAGCTAATTCATTCACAGTCAATCTTGTCCATATTCTTCTAATACAAGAAAATCCCAAAGTTGCAGTTTTTCCCTCTGTCCCCATTTCTAATACAGCAAAATCAAAATATACATAGAGATATCTCATGTGCTATGTGTCTCAAAAACTACCCTCCATCTATAACTAGCTATTTAAAATGTTTCATGAGGTGCCAACAGCTAGGAGCTTTAAAAAAATGAAAAAAATATATAGCATATTCTTTTTCTAAAAAGGATGAAATAAAAATATACACCCCCCAAAGAAATAAGAAAATATAATTTTTCTTCCAGATAAATTAGCTTTCTCATCTCTATCTTAAATTATAGTATGAAGAAAAGAAGAAAATCCACTGAGATGTATTAGTCCAGGAGTGGAATGTCATCAAGAGAATCATTTATTGTACCTAGAATTATGAGCCAATGCTTTCAGTTATACAAGTAAATATGCCTTGTGTGCTATATAATCATTACAGCAGCTGATGGAATAACTAAATCCAGACTTTAAGAAGAGCAGTTTCACTATGAATTTTAAATTTGGTTCCAATTTCTTAAGATGGTTTTGTGGTCACGTCCTTACAGTCTTTATCAGGCAGGAGGGACTATGGCATCTTACAGAGCTTTATAAATAGAAACAGTGTTATACTTAAAAGGGGGACAGTGGCCTTTACCAGCTAAGTACCATGTGCCTTACAACACCAGCCCCCTGGCAGCTGAAATCATTAGAACTCATTTAGTCTTGGGCCCTCTGTAGATTTGACAAAAAAGGGTTGTGAATGCAATTTCTATCCCTAAGGATAAAAAAAGAGGTCAAGGAGTTTTACAAACAATATGTACTATAAACCCCAGAAGAACCATGAATTACATTTATGAAGTTAAATGTCATTGAAAAATGACTCAACCATGAAACTGACATGAAAACATGGCTGACTCGAACTAATATGTCAATTCTTCTCTCATCATCTGCCTACTCCCCCAGACATCATTGAATGAAACCTCGTGAATCTGTCCTTTCATTTTCTTGTGCAAATTTGTTAATAGTACAACAATGTTTATACAGCAAAAATGGAGGATAGCAACTATTGATTTCGTTGCCATGGCCATTTCAGGTAAATTGTCTGAACGTTATGACTATGATGAATATCAGAAATAAAAAAGCTAAATGGAAGAAAAAGTGCTGATCCAGAGTTTCTGATTCCATTTCCTATTTTGAAAACAGCATATGAATCACCTCGGTTCATTCTTTTTGGGTAGCAGAAATCAATAGAGGAGATTTCATCCTTTTATAATGATTCACGTGGCTCCCCTGTTTTGTTGGATGGTTAATTCATTCTGAACATTTAAATAAGACTGGCTGGTAGAGTAAGAAAGTTGAGAAATCACTTGAAATTCAACTCATACAGTTATGTACAATCTTTACTGGAGGGAAAAAATTCTAAGACGGGCAATGTCATTGCTTTATCATTTTGTTCTCGCGCCAAATGATGTATGCAAAAGGTCGTTTTAACCTTTCTTGTCATATTATTGGCCTCTCCCATGTTTTCAGCAAATGCAGCTTTGCCTTCTGCAATCCATTTATCTTTAAGAACTTTAACCTTTCAAGCAGGGTTATTAAATCAGTCCTTCCTCCATCCAAACTCCCAATTTGGTTTTATGATGCAGATGGAGGGAGGCTACCTTTTATAATAGAGGGAAAAAAACACATAGAGTGTTGAGCAAATGAAGATCTGGGGGTCAGACTTCTGGGTCCCATTAAGGGCATTACCACTGATATATTGGAAAATCTTAGAAGAATAATGTCATGGAAGCTGACTCTTTGTAGCCATAGTTCTAAAAACGATGAAATGGGAGACTTCAGAAGGAGAGCTTTGGTATGTGTATCTAAGGATAAGCTTCTGTCATTATTCTGTGGTGAGGGAAGTAATGATTGCTTTTTTTTTTTTTTAATTAATAGAACCCTAGCGATCTATAACTTAACGGGATAGGAGAAC
Organism: Suricata suricatta; assembly: GCF_006229205.1. Classification (NCBI taxonomy): domain Eukaryota; kingdom Metazoa; phylum Chordata; class Mammalia; order Carnivora; family Herpestidae; genus Suricata; species Suricata suricatta. The sequence goes on from NC_043705.1 coordinate 92,001,519, forward strand.
AGATCCACCTCATAGTACCTGAGGCCCCCTCTTCTCAGCTTGGCAGTGAAAAGCTGAGAAAGAACACGGGCATAAGGCACCTAACAGAGTCTTTTCTAGGAGGATCTCCTGCGTGGTCCTCTCAAGTTGTTTCACATGGGGTAGGTGGTGGGCTTCACTTTTTCCCTTAGCTTAGGTGAGCTGACACTTCTTTTTCCTCTGAGAACATAGGAGGTAAGAGTGCTGTTTGAGTTGTACGGGGACATTTGCCTGGGAGACACATGTAGGGGGAAGCTGCTCAGGGGAAAACAACTGAGCCAATTCAAAGGGTGGGAGTGGGCCAGGGACAGAGAGCACTAAGGCTCTCACCTTACTACTAACTCTGGTTCATGCTCTAAATTGAGAGAAACAAGAGATGGACAACCAGAGACTGTACTCTGGAAGCATGAACACAGAGGGCGAAGAGTGACAGGCAGTTTTCAGAGTTCCCTTGCCTTATAGGTCCCAATACCTTGTTACCAAATAACTCTTCTGAAAGCACTAACCAGAGTGATTAGGACTGGGGCTGGCTTCTGATCACCTCCAGAGAGGTGCTCTTTATCCCTGTACTGCTTCCTCCATGCCACCTTCCTGCTCACAGAGTGTCATCTCTGATTATGACTTTTCAGATTGGATTCAGTTTATTATACCCCTAACTTCCCCATGGGCGCTACAGGCCACCAGAATGCATGCTATACCGAGCTCTCCAGAATTTGTCAAATTCCAGTCCTATCTTATACACCCACCCTCCTATAATTCTGTATGAGTTAGGTAACCAGAACAATGTGACCTACCATGTGTCTAAATGACACGGGTGCCTATTGTCCTTCAAGTCTGACTGCTTTCTGTTGGTATTAATTTTCACTAAAATGTACACATACATATATGGGTACTAGGTTATCAAGGACAGTTTAAAAAAGACAAAACAGCTATGCGGAAGACAGGGAGATTAAGGATTCTTGTTTATTTATTTATTTATTTTTCTGGACAGCTTTAGTAATTCTCAAATCAGAGGATTTTAAATAAAGCAGAAGAAAAGAGGAAAGAAAATGGGGAAGGGGAAGAATGAAAGCAGGGAAAGAAAGGAACTGGAAGGGGAGGAGGAGAGTTACAGACAAAGAGAAGGAAGATAAAGGCAGAGAAAGCAATTTAAAGAAGAAAAGTAGCCAATTAACATAAAGCAGGGCGAAACAACATTCTTTCCAGAACGGCTCCACAGGCCTGTGTTTTCTACAACTTCAGAAGTCTATAAAACCCAAGGCATTTGAAGTTCTCTGTGCAAAGTGTTGAAGTTTCCTTTGCAAAATGCAGAGCCTTGGATTGGGCTCATTAGCAAAAGTCTGAGCCTGTAGTCACCTCCCACTTCTGCTGCTGCCTATCCTGGCCCTGTGGCGCTTACCTTCCTCACAGTGCTCTCCTTTGTGGCCAGCGGAGCACACACAGTTCCCATCAATGCAGGAGCCATGGCCCCCACAGGAAGGATCGATGCACTGATTCATGGGCACGTCACACTCCGCGCCTTTCCAGCCGCTGTAGCACTGGCACGTCCCTTTAGAATACTGTCCGTTTCCACTGCACAGGACAGGGCAGGCAGCTGCAAAAACCAGAGACAGAACACCAGGTCAAAAGGGGCAGTGCCTTTAAGGGCTGTGACTATCTAAGGAGGCAGAGCCCACCTGGCATTTCAGCTTTGTTTGCAATGTTTAAGGTTGAAAACTCAGGTCATGGAGGTGCAGAGCCATCTTCAAATAAACAATCACTATCACAATGATAACAATAAAAATGCTACTAAAAACAGCAGCTACCACCAATTAGATGCTTATTATGTGCTAGGCACAGGGTCAAATGCTCTATGTACAATTTGCTACTAAATCACCATAATCATTCTATGAGGTGGAGGCTAGACTCTGGATCCCCATTTTACAGATGAGGTTCAGACTGGTGAGATTAGGTAGCCAAGGTCACAAAACTCAAAAGAGGGGGAGCCCCCTTATAAAGTAAGTTGGCCCAACTCTTAGCTGTGCCCTTGATAAAGCTGCATGGGTTCATGTGTTCCTATTAGTGGTACAGGAGATTAGGATCCATTTTGATGAGATTTGGTTGGTTGGCTTCTATTTCTGACAAGCTTGTCCATTAAGAAGAAGTGGGATGGGCCGCAGTTGACACACTCAATTTCTTTGTCTTTTAGCTTCCTTATCTAGACTACAAAAGAAATAAATGTGTAATAAAGTATAGATTAAATATTCCTGGACTATTAAGAAAAAGAAATCAAGAGGGGTGCCTGGGTGTCAGTTGGTTAAGCATCTGACTTTAGCTCAGTTCATGATCTCTCTGTTCATGAATTTGAGCCCTGTATCGAGCTCTGTGCTGACAGCTCAGAGCCTGGAGCTTGCTTCAGATTCTGTCTCCCTCTCTCTCTGTTCCTCCTCAGCTCGCACTCTGTCTCTCTCTGTCTCTCTCAAAAATTAAATAACGAGTAAAAAATTTTTTTGTCAAAAAAAAAAAAAGAAAAAGAAAAAGAAATCAAGAAGGGAAGGGCAAATTGAAGACTTGAAACTTGTAGTGGTTCCTGTCCCAGCTGCAATTCTCAAGCATCTGTGCAGAGGAAGAGGGCTGAAAATCATTGGACCATCTGGAATGAGATTACCCAATGGTTTTCTCCAATCTTTCCTCAACTGTGTCAATTTGCCCTTTTTAGAGATCAAGACTGAGATTTCAGTGGTCACCTTCAGGCTTTGGACTTTTCCTTTCAGAACCAGTTTGTAAAGACCCTAAGTTTCCAACCTGGTTCCTATTTTGGGCCTAAAAGGAGGACACAAATGCCTGCTTTGGAGCTGGTACTCAGGGGCCTTCAGACATCACTAAGAGAGATGTTTCAGAGACTCCTGGTTTGCCCGTGATTTAGAATGCATCGATTCTGAGAATTTTACATGTACGTTTGTGTGTACAGCCTAAACTGCACCACAGGACAGGGATATACACCCAATTAGATCACCGAAGTCAGTGGTGCCACCCTCCTCATCTACTGCCCTGTTATCATATCTCTATCTCATTTTTATAGTAATTAGCTTCCCTTCTGTGAGTGTCTAATTTCCCGGAGACTTAGTAAACCCGTTGAGGACAGGACCATGTTCATCATTGTTGATTTCCTTTGGGCTCTGCAGTCATCGATATTGATGTAAGTAAATATTTCTCCTATTTTCCTGATATTTAGACATCCTCCAATAGGAGGTTATGGCAAGCACTAAATGGCCATTTATGAAAGATGTGAGAAACACAACTTCTGGAGTAGACCTCATGCTGCACACCTGATACCTTTCTCTGGGGAAGTACATGTTTATAACTTAATTGTAAACTTTTCTGAAACAAAAACATCTTAAAGTGGACATATGGTTGAGGGATATTTCTCCCCTCCGAATATTTTATTATAGGATAATTGTGGAAATTATTTGGGGTATGATTCTCAGCAGAATTCTCATCCTTTTGAATCTACTAGAGAAAAACAATGCGTTCAAAAGTGAGAACATCAAAGCCACATAATTGACTTTGAATGGACTCTTTTTAAATGTAGAGAACATGCTTTCTATTCCTAAGATACTTAAGCAGAGGTCTGTACAGAGTTGCTACACCTGCTGATTGTCTAAAGCAGCGTAGAAGAAAGCTTTGAACCCAGGGTGCCTGAGCCATAGGTTAGGGACTATGCAAATATGAGGAAGCATGAGAAAAGTTGTGGGCTTTTGACAAGTTTTGAGAAGACTTTGAAGACAGAAAATTTGTCCCATGTCAGTTCCTCATGAAACATGCTAAGCTCTATGTCAGGAATGGTGAATGTGTGCACATGAATTACTATTCTCCCTTCTTGCATCTCTGCAGGCATCATCAATTGATCATGGCATCTTGTTGCCCTGAGCCCAGACAGAGTCTCAAACCTTCAATGCAATGCCCAGGCTGAGACCTGCAAGAAGGCAGAGTTGGCATTCCAAGAGAAAATCCGTTTTCCATTTTTGATCTAGGTAACATTAAAGATATATCTTCTACTGGCAAGACTAGAATCAGCATCATTTCTTGCCCCACTTCTACTCTACCCCACTGAAATTGGAAACCCGTAAGAAGGGTAGCCACACATACAGTGAAATGAACTTCCAAGGGCTGTTTATATATTGGACAAGCTGCCATGAACAGCAGAGAAAATTATATCAAATCACCCCCACCAGACACCCACTGCACCCTCTTTCCTCTCAAAGGGTGGAAGAGGGTAGAAAGTAAGAGGCAAATAAGTATTAAATTTATTAATTGATAAAATGCAGTTATAATTATGTTATTTATTCATACTGAAAGTGTTTCTCTTCTGCATAAACTCCATTTGGCAAAAAAATATATAGGATTGTCTAGAAGGTAAGAATTGATTTTATTTAAAACTAGGTGCCTGGGAAATCAAATTTAAAATGTGACCTACTTAAATTACTCAGGGGAAGAAATGGAGACTCATCAGGTCAAAGAATTCTCCACATTCAAAATGCAGTCTTCCTTTAGTATGTTTGCTGCATGACCACCAGGAATGTGGTAAGAAATGCAAAACACTGTGGTATTCTCTGGAAAGCAGGACAATGGATGGACTTGGATGATGCCACATAAGAAAGTGGAAGCAGATTAAAAAAGAATGAATTTCTCTAGTAATCCAGGTGCCACTGAGGACAAATGCAAAAGCCAGATGAGAGCCTTCTAGTGGTCACTGGGCTGACCTTCTCAGAGAGCATCATTCCTCAGGTGTAACTGAATCATTCTCAGACATAACTCAACCCAGACTGTCACAGTATGTAAGGCTCAGCTTGATCCTCACTTGAGAGGCTAAATGTGAAACGGGGACCTTCCGTATTCATAACTTTTCTTATATTTTTACTACCACCAAATCCACATGATTTTTTTTAAATGATAGGTTGTAGGACAAACAACACTTGACTTCATACTCTGTCCAGAGTTAATATGTAACAGAAGTGGAAAGAGCAAAGACTTTGTTGTCAGAAAGACCTGGGCTTAAAACCTGGCTTGTCACTTACCAGTTTTGGGATTTGGGCCAGATTACTGCATTTCTCTGAAATCTAATTTTATCTTCAAAATATCGTTTTTCAGTGTTGATGGAAGCATCAAGTGCAATTACATGTGCAAGGACTCAAAGTAGTAGCTGAAACATGGTTTACAATGAAAAGATGTTCCCTCTTGAAATCCAAACTGAACCTTCAAAGTGACTTCAAGGGTTAATAAAATGAAAAATGCAGTATGTCTCAAATGTGTGCATGCATGCACATGCATATCACCACCACCACCAAGCTATCAAATAATTCTAATGAAAAGAGTTCATCTTCTTCTTTCCCCAATCTTCTCTGGTTGTGGGTGGGAGGTGGTTTTGGGATCACATGTGGAGTGTTTTACGTCCCTGCCTCTCTCTCCTCTTTCTAAGGCTTATAGTAGCAGAACATTGTGCATTCAAGCTACTATTTAAAATTAATTAAAATGTTTGTACAAAGTGACTATTCTTGTTTTACTAAATCTAGTAAATGGAAGCTCTAAGACTCACGCAGAAGAAAAATAAATTACCGCTGCCACTAACGACTGACAAGTTAACAGGCTGGTGACAAAAAAAAAAAAAGACACAATTTAGAGTCACCTAAATGTGTAAAGCTCATTTTAATGATCCAGCTTGAACATTTTTTTTTCTCTCTCCAAATTCTCTGTAAGAGATGAAATAAATTATCCATGCTATTTACTCAGTGGGAAGTAACAGGACAAGCCACCCATATCTGCTGCTTTCTTATTTTTTAATGTTTATTTATTTTAGAGAGAGAGAGAGAGCACACACAAATGGGGGAGGGGAAGCGGGGGATAAAAGATCCAAACTGGGCTCTGCCCTGTGAACCCAATGTGGGGCTCAAACTCACAAACTGCGAGATCATGAGCTGAGCCAAAGTCAGATGCTCAACCAAGAGAGCTACCCATGCACCCCAATCCATATCTGCTGTTTTAAGTAAAACAAGTCTCATCTATTTGGAGCTTGCAGTAGATAAAATACCTGGAGAAAAGGTGGAGATGTTGAAAAGGCTGACTTATAAGACAGAGAGAAGATATCTGCATCTTGCCAAGTCAGTTTTAGGCTGGGCCAGATGTGTAAAGGGAATTTCAAATATTTTGTCTTTTAAACAAAAATTTTTAAATAAATTTTTTAAATACATTATTCTTGAGAGAGAGAACACCACTGAAGTAGGGTAAGAGAGAGGGGGGTACATAGGAACTGAAGCTGGCTCTGTGCTGACAGCAGTAGGCCTGATGTAGGGCTTGAACTCACCAACCACGAGTTTATGCCCGGAGTCAAAGCTGGAAACTCAACTGAGTGAGCCATCTAGGAGCCCCTCAAATATTATAGAACAAAGGTGGGGAAGTATTCTGACCAGGAAACTTGGTGAGATGATCTGCCTGATTTGGATCCTTAAATGAGGACTTTTGTGAGCTCTAGAGCCTAATTTGCCCACACTCAGGCAAGGAGCTGAATCATAGCCGCACCCACTATGAGGAGTGTCTTCTAGCTCCATGTGACCAGAAAGGCTTGTTATAGCTCCTGAAAGTGCTGTAGCCCAACTGTGCTTGAACCAAGAGGCAGATAAGAAGATCTGATTGCCCCCAAAACAAAGCTAGTACCAGGCAGAGAGGGTTTCTGTGCTATTCACAGGTAAGAGGATTAATTCATGCCAAAGCTGAAGCTAGCTCTCAGCCCCTCCCATCTGAAGAGCTTATTTGGAAATTGAGAGTAGCCTGGAGCCATCCTTCCCCCACCCACACAGGCTAGGGGACTAAGACTTAGTTTTAATCACTGTGGAATGTGTCTTTCAGCCCTATCTAACCAGAGCTGGCAAGAAAATGCGAAAGCTGAGTGGCCCAGTGGTGCTAGAGCTGAGAATAGGAGAGGCAGAGCCAAGTTTGCAGAGCAAAGCCAGTAGACCTGTTTGGCCCCAGAACTGGAGTACAAGTCAGCTTGCATTAAGACAACAAAGAGTTTTACTGGTTTTAGAGTGACATCCCCTACAATGCCCTGGCAGGAAACCTAATCTGTAGCCCTGCTCATCGCTGAAATTTGCCTTCAGCCTGTTTGACCAAGGAACCAAATCAGAGCACATGGGAAGCCGCATAGCTCATTCATCAACTCTATGTACAGTGATGTTTGAACAGAGAGTACAGCCTATGGTTTCCTTTGTAGAGCAAAATGAGTGGCCTCATATAACTAAGAATTCAGTGGATTCCCTGGCCTGATTCACACCCTCAAACAATGAACTACAAATCTTGGGTCCTGGTTTGTTGTCCTGACTAATTCATAGCCCATCTACTTATAATACCTAGTTCTAACCATTTATGAAGCCTGACCAGAGAATCCAGGCAGCCATGAAGCCCATTCTATAGCTTCACGTGGGTAGAAAACAAAGCCAGCAGTCATAGCCAACTATTCTTAGACAGTGGCAAACCCCTTCACCATTGTCCTCAGGGCTCAACAGTTGCCTTGCCTCAGAATAGACCAAAGTATCAGCCTCCACCTTCCCAAGGACACTACCATGAAACACATCCAGAAACCCAAAATAAGCTGATTGGGGAGGAACTATATCTTCCAAAGCAAACCTGTAAAATCTGGAAGAGAGGTCCCAACATAAAGAATCAAGGACCATGAAAAACTTAGGTAAATATGATACTACTAAGGAAACTATAAATGACCCTACAGAAATGGTGATATATGAATTGTGAGACAAAGAACTAAAAATAATCCTCTCAACGAAGTTCAGTGAACTCCAAGAAAACACAGGTAACTAAATGAAGTTAGCAAAACAATGCGTGAACAAAATGAGAAGTTTGACAAGGAAATAGAGACCATAAAAAATACTCAAGTTGAAAAATATAATAACTCAACTGAGAATTCAATATAGAGTTTCAAAAGTAGTAGACTTGACCATGCAGAAGAAAGAATCAGTGACCTGGAGGGCAGAAGATTGGAAATTACCTAGTTAGTGGAGCAAAAAGAAAATAATAAAAGAATGAAGAAAGCCTATAGGAATTATAGGACACAATGAAAAGAGATAATATTCACATTATTTGAATTCCAGAAGACAAGATAAAGAAAAAGGGACAGAAAGTATATATAATACAATAATGGCTGGAAACTTCCCAAATCTAGGGAGATAAATGGACATCTAGATCTATGAGACTGAGAGAACCACAAATAGGTTGAACTCAAATAGGGCTACACTGAGACACATTAATTAAATTGCCAAAAGTTAAAGGCAAAGAATTTTAAGAACAGCAAGACAAAAGAGAGAAGTAATATACAAGGGAACCTGCATAGAACAATCAGCAGAGGTCTCAAAAGAAAATCTTCAGGCCAGGAGAAACTGGGATGACATATTCCAAATACTGAATAAAAATAACTGTCTACTGTGAATTCTATACCTGGTGAAACTGTCCTTCAGAAACAATGGAGGAATAATGACCTACCCAAATAAACAAAAGCTGAGGGAGTTCTTGAACACCAGACCTGCCCTACAAGAAATGTTAAAGGAGTTCTGTGAGTAGAAGTAAAAGAAGGCTAATTCACATCATAAAAACATAAAAAAATGTAAAATTCACTGGTAATGGTAAATATATAGCTAGATTTTGCAATATGGTAATAGTGGCACATAACTAACTTACAACTCTAGCTTTAGTTCTAAGTTATATGATTATATGGAAATTGTAATAGCAATAGCCTAAAATGTGAGACGGAGAAGTATAAAATATATGAATTCTATTGAAGTTAAGTTGTTATCAGTTTAACATATTATAACTGTAAGATATTTTATGTAATCCTCATGGTAATCCCAAGAGAAAATCTTGTGAAAATTACACAAAACAATATAATAAAGAGGTTTAAGCATACTAATGACCAACGATATCAAAACACACAAAAAAGACAGCAGGATAAGAAATAAGGAAGAAGGAATCTACCAAACAAGCAGAAAACAATTAATAAGATGGCAATAGTGTTTACTTGTTGATAATTATTTATTTATTTAAACAATTTTAATGTTTATTTATTTTTGAGAGAGAGAAAAGAGAGCAAGCAAGCAGGGGAGGGACGGAGAGAAAGGAAGACAGAATCCCAAGCAGGCTCCATGCCATCAGCACAGAGCCCAATGCGGGGCTCGAACCCACAAACTGTGACCTGAGGTGAAACCAAGAGTGGGACACTCAACCCACTGAGCTACACAGGCACCCCTCGATAACTACTTTAAATGTAAATGATTAAAATCTCCAATCAAAACACAATGAGTGTCTGAATGGGAAAAAGACAAAATCCAACAACATGCTGCCTACAAGGGAGTCACTTTACCCTTAAAGACACACACACAGAGTGAAGAGATGTAAAAAAAGACTTTCCAAGTAAATATTAACAACAACAACAACAACAACAGGTAGTGGTAGCTATATGTATTCCAGACAAAATAAACTTTTAAAATGATAAAAACAAACAAACAAATAAGAAAAGTCATTATATCCAGAGGTCAATATATTAATAAGAGAAAAACAATTGTAAATATTTATGTGCCCAACATTGGATCACCTAAATATATAAAGTGAAAACTAACAGAACTAAAAGAAGAAATAAACAGTAATATAATAATAGTTGGCGACTTTAATAGCCCATTCTCAACAACGGATAGATCATCCAGATAGAGAATCAATAAGGAAATAGCTGATTTGAACAACAGTATGACCAAATAGACCTAACAGACACATACAGAACCTTCTATCCAACAACAGCAGAATATACATTCTTCTGAAGCATACAAAATACATTTTCTAGGATAGACTATATATTAGACTACAAAACATTCTTAGAAAAATTAAGATTAAAATTATACTAAGTATCTACTCAGACCACAGTGACCTGAAACTAGAAATCAATAGCAAGGAGAAAACAGGAAAATTCACAAACACATAGAAATTAAACAACATCCTCTTGAGCCAACAAATGATGAAAGAAGGAACTGAAAGGGAAAAGGTTTTCTTGGGACAAATGAATATAGAAATACAACAGACTAGAACATATGGTACAAGCATAAGCAGTATAGGCAGTGTAAGCAGTCTTATTAGGAAGTTCACAGCAATAAATGCCTACATTAAGAAGCAAAGAGAACTCAAATAATCAACTTAACTCTATGCCTTAAGGAACTAGAAAAATAAAGAACTAAGGCCAAAGTTAGAAGAAAAGAAATTGTAAGGATTAGAGCAGAAATAAATGAAATAGAGAGCAGAAACACAACAGGAAAGATTAACCAAACTAAGAGTTGGTTCTTTGAAAAGATATACAAAATTGACAAACCCTTCACAAGACTAGCCAAGAAAAAAATAGAAAGGATCCAAATCAACAAATTTAAAGATGAAAAAGGAGACATTACAACTGATCACATAGAAATACAGGATCAGACAAGGCTACTGTGAACAACTAACTATACATCAACAAACTGGACAACCGAGAAGACATGGAAAAATTCTTAGAAAATCTGAAAAAACAAATGACCAGTAAGGAGATTGAGTTAGTAATAACAAATCTCCCAATAAAGAAAGGCCCAGAACCAGAATTCATTGGTGAATTTTACCAAACATTTAAGAAGTAACACAATCTTTTTCAAGCTTTACTAAAAAATACCAACTGGAGTGGCCCCTCTTCCTACCATCCAGGCAAGGGGGATGAGAATACATTTTATGAGGCTAGCACTGTCTGATAGCCAAACCAGAAAAAACAGTACTAGAAAAGAACACTACAGGCCAATATTCCAAATATATATAAGGAGCAAAACTATCACCAAATACTAGCAAGCTGAATTTAGGAGCACATTAAAAAGATTAGTCATCATGATCAAGTGGGATTTATCTCTGGGATATAAGAATGGTTCACATACATAAACCAATTAATGTGACACATCCTGTTAATAAAAGGAAACAAAATAATATCACCTCAGTAGACACAACAAAAAGCATTTGACAAAATTCAACATCTATTTGTGATAAAAACTTTTAACATATTAGGCAAAGAAGGAAAATACCTCAATATAATAAAGTCTACACAAGAAATTATATTAAAATACACACATACACAGATATGTAGAATATTTGTGCACTGTTGGTGGGATTGTAAACTGGCATAGCAGCTAAAGGAAACAGTATAAGGATCCTCAAAAAATAGAACCACCGTGATCCAGCAATTCTACTTTTGGGAATATACCCAAAGTAAACAAAACCACTAACTAACTTAAAAAAGATATCTGCATTTTCATGTTCATAGGAGCAGTGTTTACAAAAGCCAAGACACAGAAACAATCTACGTGTTCACTGATGAGCAAATGAATAAAGAAGTTATGGTATATATACATATATATATATATATAATGAAATATCATTCAGCCATAAAAAATGAGATCCTACCATTTGCAACAACATGGATGGAACTGAAAGATGCTAAGTGAAATGTCAGACAGAGAAAAGCAAAATTGTATAATCTCCCTTACATGTGGAATCTGAAAACCAACAACAAACCAAACTCATAGAAAAAGAGATCAGACTTGTGGTTACCAGAGGTGGGGGGCAGGAACTGGAGGAAGGTGGTCGAAAGGGACAAACTTCTAGTTAGAAGATAAGTAGTGGGGATGTAGTGATGACCATAGCCAACACTGTTGTGTGATATACAGGAAAGTAACAAAGAGAGTCAAATCCTGAGAGTTCTCAACACAAGGAGAAAATTTTCTGTTGTCTTTTTTCTTTTTGTGAGAAATCTGTACATAGGAGAGGGTGCATGGTAGTTTGATCACTACACAATCTATATAATAGATTTGATCACTACACATCTATATAAATCAAACCATCGTGTTGTATACCTTAAACTTAAACAGTAACATATGTCAATTGTTTCTCAAAGATGGTGGAAAAAAATTCCATATGGACTAAAGATCTAAATAGAAAAAAACTACAAAAGCATTAGAAGAAATACTGAAGCCTTTTTGTTTTCTTGGGAAGAGGATATGTAAGGAAAACAAATTCCAGAAACTGAAAAGGAAAACCGGGTTTGATTACATAAGATTTATGTTATCTTTACTACAAAGAATGCCCTAAACCAAATTAAGGGATGAGCAACCCCGGGAAGAAATATTTTTAATACATTTTACAGAAGAGTTTGATATCTGAAATACACAAAGAACTCTTACAAATCAATAAAAAAGAGATGAATGAAAGCCTGGCCAAAGAACATATAAAGAAAAATGCAAATTGGCAATAAAAGTATGAGAAGACATGTAGCTTCACTAGCAATTAAGTATAGATAAAAATAATGAGGAGAAATAATCCTTGGCTTATCAGTTTGGGGGAAAAAATAACATTTAAAAGACCACCAATACTGCCATTGCTCAAGGGAAATGGGCTCTGTCAAACACAGTTGGTGGGGGCGGAAATGCAAACTAGCCTTCAGGGGCTGGGGATACTTTGTCACTGTCTGGATAGCTCCCTGGCTCACTGTGCCCAACCAAGAAGCCTAGTGATCAGTGACTCAATTTTCCCTCCCTATTAAATGGGCAGGGCGATAAAGGACTGTTTGTGTAGGAAGAGTGAAGAGGTCAGAAAGTAGAAAGAACAATTACAAAACTACAAATGCAAAGATCATTAGCCATTCTGATCACGATGGTCACTTCTGACCCAAACAGCAACCCCACCTTCCTGCCTAGAGCACTTAGACACTAGTTGGTCTCAGTGAGGGCAAGATCCAGCAGGATCCCCGTGAAGAGGAGAGAGCAGAGGGTGCTTCTGACAGACAGGGGCAGAGTCTCTGGCTCAGAGGGCCAAAGTTCAGGTGCACCAACTTCCTCACTCCTGTTCTGTCAAATGGCACATTAATAAGCAAGAAAGAGATTCAGGGAAGAATTTCCAGAAGGACAAAAAACTCATCAGGTGTGTCAGATCTCTGACATTCAGGAGCCATGTGGGGAAAGACGCACACGCTGACTTAAGCATGAAAGTATGGATGCTTTAATTAATCCGGGGTGAATTTAATTGCTTTAGTTAAGTGGAAATCGGGTTAAAAATGATGCAGAGCATGCTGGGGTGTGTTAAAAACATGACATATGAGTTGGATGAATCGATAAATTAAAAGTGCACAGATGTTTTAATTAAACCCAGGGAAGTTAACGAAGATCGCAAGAGACTTTTAAGCCTATGATTAATTCAATTCATTTAAAATACCTGTAGAGATATGGGGATGCCTCCATTTTGAGAGTTATAAAAGTTCTCAATCGGTAAGTGCTTAAGCCGTTCTTAAAAAACGTCTAAGTTTGTGTGTGTGTGTGTGTGTGTGTGTGTGTGACTGAACAACATTAATTACATAATGAATATTTAAATTCTTTACAGTACATGGTAAGCCTTTCTATAGCTAAAGTCCAGAAATGAAGTAGCTTTTCACTTACTGCAGTTTAAGCAAGGAGACAAGTCTGGAAATTATTGGTGTCTTGTCTACAAGCACGGAAGCTTCCGGAAGACCTAGGGGTTCTATTTATTTATTCATTGCTGTCTCCCCAGTCAGTAGAGCAGTGCCAGGCCTAGGAGTTAGCCTGAATCTCCCTTCAGTTTTACTCACTGTGTGACTGTGGACACTATTTTCAGCCTTGATTTCCTTATCTTTAAAATGGGACAAGAATTCAGGAATACGTATCTCATTGTGTTTTTAAGAGGATGAAATAATGCCTTTAAAGTGCCATGTACAGGGCCTGACACAGTAAGAAATTTGTAGATGTGATTTTATTATCATTTTTATTAGGATAAAAGTGTTCTGACTCATCCTATCATAAAGAGACCAGTCACCCACCCCAGCCAACTCCCTCTCTAAACACTGACTTATTTACCAATACAGGTTTTCCTAAAATTATACTACTTTCCCAACTCTGTGTATCACATCAATAGCAAGTTCCCCCAGAGTTAGGCACTCTGCTTCGTGAGGCTGCTTGGCAACTTATTGAATCCCCTGTAAAGGGGGAAAAAGTTTTTAAGTTTCCAAAGCAATTTAACTTGGGGGAGGGCTGATGGATTTAAGTCTTGAGAAGTGATTTGTTTGGTAATGCAGCAAACATGGGAAATGTGAACTGCCACTTTTGGAGGCTGCAGGCATGCCCTCACTTGGGGCCACTAAATAATGGGCACTGTCACTTGTACACTGTGGAGGCAAGCCTCCTCCATGTCTGCTCAGCAAGCTAAGGGTAGGGATGAAAGTGACCTTGCTGCTCCCGGGCACAGTTCTCATTGGACAGTCTCAGCAGAGTTCAAGGGCAATGTGATCTTAACTCAGACCTGAATGTGCACAAGAGTTCTCTCTAATGGAGATCCCATTAGAATGCAGAATCTGATTCAGAGGGGCTGTCATAGGACCTGAAGTTTTGGATACTTTATACGCTCCCCAGGCTCTGGCTAGTACCCCAGACCTACCGACTAAATCAGACACTCTGGAGGGAGCTGAGCAAGCTGTGTGTTAACAGGGAATTCTGATGAGTATGGTTCTAATGCCATACCTGAGCAAGTGCCTTAATTTCCCTGAGCCTCAGTTTCCTTAGCTGCAAAATGGGAACAATAATGATGCATGTTGTGAGGATGAAATGAAATAATCATATAACCCTTTACATAATGCTCAGCCAATTTCTGCAAAGTTTTTTCCAAGTGTATCTGCATTAAGCTCCTTGTCCTGGGTCTTTGCTTCCAAAAAATTAACTACATGTATCCTCAGGTCAGGGGTGGGAGGGAGGAGAGATAGGATTCAGCCACCAAACTGCAATGGGGCTATAGAATGGCTCCTACAGGCAGCCACCATGGCCTGTGGCTCTTATGCATTCTTGGGGATTGTGGGGGGAGCAGTGGGGAACAGAGGGAGACAGGTGTGCATGACAGAGGGTCTGAAGGAACGATGCATGGTGTGCATCAATGCTTGTTTCCAGGAGGACTGGTGGGGCCTGAGTGTCTTTCACTGAGACAGGCAAGGCCAGCTGAAAAAGGGGGAGGGGTTCTTTGTGCCAAGAAAGTTCTGAGGGAGGTGTTTCTGGGATGGTGGGGAGGACCCCTCCACCAGCAGGGAGGGGATAAGGGACTTGTCATTCTTCTCCTCATTGCAGAAGTCCACTGAGGGAAGCAACTCACGGGGAGGTAGGAAAGCAGGTTACGAGGGAGAGCCCAGCCAGGAGGGATGGTTGGACAGCCTGAGCTTTAACAGTTGTCACTGTCCTCCATTCAGGGAGCCTTCCTGTCAAGCCTGTCTCCTCTGTGGCCATGGGGGCTAGAAGCTTCAGAATCAGCCAGACTCAGCCTCAAAATCTGGCCCTGCTTTGTGACCTTGTGCAAATAGCTTACTTCCTTTAAGTCTGTGTTTCTTCTGTAAAATAAGGATAATAATATTGATTTCAAAGACTCATGGAGACAAAAGCTATCTAATATTTACGGAGCATTTGATACATGCCAGGCATGGCTCTACTCACTTGACATGAATTTACTTTTTAGTCCTCACAGCAATGCAGCAGGTAGTATAACAATGCACCTCCATTTTATAGATGAGAAAACCAAGGCTCATGGAGGTTAAGTAATTTTTTTAAATGGGTGGGTACACCTAACTGGGGAAGCATGGATTCAATCCTGGCAAACTCAAACTCTATTGCTTTTCTGCTTAGTAACTGTGCTCTCTGAGCAAAGG
The DNA here is from genome assembly GCF_006229205.1 of Suricata suricatta. Classification (NCBI taxonomy): domain Eukaryota; kingdom Metazoa; phylum Chordata; class Mammalia; order Carnivora; family Herpestidae; genus Suricata; species Suricata suricatta. The sequence goes on from NC_043705.1 coordinate 92,017,318, forward strand.
CATGTAAACTATGGGATCAATGTCAACTCTTTTTTTTTCTCTTTTTATTCCTCCTCCTCCCTTCCTACCCACCCTTCTTTTCCTGAATTTAAATTGTGTCTCAAAGTTGGCTGATTCATCATCGCATGATTAATCTGACAAATTAGAATCTTGTTCTCCAGTGCTTATTTGGGTCTTGCACATTTTCTGGCAATGTTTTCATCCTTACAAATCTTGTCCCCTAAATTCAAGTTGCCAAACATTTAGAGACCACTCACAACTTCTTGGGCACCAAAGTAGGTGCAAGGAGGTTTAATAAAGAGGATCACTAGACACCCCAGTCTCTCCTCCAGGGACCAGATGTCCCGAACAGCAGTGCTTTCAACAATAGCCAAATTATGGAAAGAGCCTGAATATCCATCAACTGATGAATGGATAAAGAAAATGTGGTTTATATATACAACGGAATACTACTTGGCAATGAGGAAGAATGAAATCATGTCATTTGCAGCAACGTGGATGGAACTAGAAGGTATTATGCTGAGTGAAATAAGTTAGTCAGAGAAAGACAGATATCATATGTTTTCACTCATATGTGGATCTTGAGAAACTGAACAGAAGACCATGGGGGAGGGGAAGGGGAAACATAGTTACAAACAGAGAGGGAGGGAGGGGAAAATGGGTGGTGGACATTGAGGAGGGCACTTGGGATGAGAACTGCGTGTCGTATGTAAGCCAATTTGACAATAAATTATATTCATAAAAAAAAGAGGACTGCTAGAAACTTGTGATCCAGCATGGTCCAGCAGAAAGGGCCACTGCCACGATGTTGCCAAGCCCTGTGTGACTGCAGGGTCCTGTCTGGGGGTGTTTCAGGAATGTGGTGACCTAGGTCCTGTCTGGGGGTGTTTTAGGAACATGGTGACCTGCAAGCAGCAGTTTGATAGGAAAGGTCAGGATTGAAGAGAACCTTCCAGCTGAAGAAACAGCATAAGCTAAGAGGGAGAAGAGGGGCTATGATGCTTTATCAGTGACAAGTAGCTGGAACCTGCAATGTATAGGTTTTAGTAGGAGATGGTGGTGCAAAAGCAGCTTACCTCATGGAAGACTCTGTCATTCTAAGAATGTTCTTTATTCTCAGAATTTGGTCCCTGACTGCCTGCATCAGAGCTTCCTGGGAGGCTTGTTTAAAAATGCACAATGCCTGAGCCATAGCCCAGTCCTATGGATTCAGAATTGGCTCGCATAAGGGGTGAGTCTGGGATTATGCTTTTGTAACAACTGCCCCACATAAATGTCTTTAAACTGAAGTTTGGTAGCCATTGTGGGAGGCAATTGGGAGCCCCTGAAGGTGTTTGAGGAGAGTAGTGACATGCTCCCAAGTGCTCTGGAGAATGCTGGACGTTGTGAGTAGGGAGAAATGGCATCAGAGAGAGGTTGGCAGCCATATGAATAGGACTGTGACTGTGAAAGTAGAGAGGAGAAATGAAGCAGATCATGTCACAGGTTGATGAAACAGGAGTTGGTAAATGATGTGATGAAGGAGGCAGTGGGATGTCTCTGGTAGCTGGGAGAATGATTTAGATAGCAGGCTCTGAAGTCAAGTGGACTTTGTTTTCAATGCTGGCTCAGCCACTTTCCACTTAGCAAACTCTTGTTTCTCTCCTGTAAAGTTTTCTTGGGTTCAAACTCAAATCCTAGGTATGCAACCACTACATAAACTGCTTGCAAAGTGCATCTTCCTTGCGCCTTACATCTCCCGAGATGAATTTCACAGTCCAGCATTAAGAGCCTGGACAAGACTGCCTGGTTTGAATCCCAGCAATGCCACTTCCTGGCTAAGTGGTCTTCAGCCAGTTATCTAGCCTCTCTGTGCTTTGTTTTCCTCATCTATAAGAGGGGATGGTCGTTGTATATAAAATAGGGCTCTTAATGGTTACGTGGAATAATTATGCAGTTGCTTAGTACAGTGGTTGGTGCACAGTGAGAACACAATAAATGTCTGTGATGATGATGAGTTTGACTTTAGTGTTAGAGCCTCAAGAGGGACTGGATAGTGGGTAGATTTGCCAGTTAACAGGAGAAAAATGGCAAGAACCCTGTTGTCTTTTTTCAAGCCTCCACAGAAGCTGGGTAGGAGCTGAAACCAACCCCCAGAGAGAAGGCTTTATGTTTCTATGGTTGTGGCATTTCTGGGCCTCCCCTGACAGCTGTTCAGCAGCAGGAGGTGTCATTTCTAATAGCTATTAAGTACGCATTACCTAACAAGTAAGGCTCTCGTGTTTTAAGTTTCTGCTGCAGGTTTGGGGCCTCAAGCTCAGAACCAAATAAGCTATCCAAGAAGACAGTGTCAAAAGAGAAGAATCAGAAGCCTTTGATGTCTTCTGAAATGCAAGATTATTTTACCAACAATCCAAGGAAGCATCTGAAGTCAGTAAAAGACCTTCAAATAAAAGTATATAAAAGAAAAAATAATAATAATGAAAAAGCATGTAGGCCACAACAAGTAGCATTCGAGCAATGAGGAAGTCATGAATGGGGGATGGTAATAATAAAAACCGTAGACTTAACAATAATTTGAATGATAGCATACTTACAGCTGGATGAGAGAGGTACCTGATGGAGAATGGGACAAAGCAACAGGAAAGAAATGCCATTTGTCCTCAAGCTCTGAGTCTGAACACATTGCTTATTACACTGCACAAGTAATGAAATTCTATACCGAAAGACAGTCTTCAGTGTAGTTCCATTATTAGACTCTTTCTCCATGGAATTTCCTTCTCATTCCCTGATGCTAATTAGCTATTTTTATAGATTCATATAGGTTCATTTCTTTATAAACTATCATCTCAACAATGTCTATACCATTCGAAGTCCACATCACAGCATTTAAGACTCAACACTTCCACTTGCACTTGCTTATCATGTGCATCCAGCAGAATACAGGCCCTCAGAAGGTAGGGCCATGATGTGCTTGCTCGTCATTGTATTTCTGGCACTTAGTGCAGTACCTGACTCATTCAAGACACATAATAAGCATCTGTTGGATGCACGAATGAGTTCTGTCCCCTCAACTGACTTGGAACAATGTGTTAGAACCCTTACACATTCTTCTGATGTGAGGGTCAGTTCCATTTTGACTTCTGAGCCCCTCAGGACCTCTGCAGGGTGTAATGAATGCTCTGCAAATTCACTCTGATTGATTCCTCCATTCACCACAAAGCTGTCTTCAGATGCCTGATGTAGACTGGCAGGTGTATAAGAAGACAAGGAACTGCTCTCTGCACCACACATCTGAGGGCATGGGAGGCGCAGTGTGAGGTCAAGAGAGTAAATCTGTATTTCTGTCACTTGGACACAAACCTGGACGTTCAGATGTGATGGGAATCTCACTTGTTAACATGGCAAATTTCTCCCCTGGCAGGAGGGCCTGAGTCTACCTGCCACCTGCCGTGGCAGAAGCTGGCAGCACTAGAGGCATCCCGGGCACAGCTGTCAGGGAAGGAACAAAGGTCAATGCGGGTTTGTGTTGAAGGGGGACTTGGGAATTGGGTCTTCCTAAGGCTTTTATCAAGAAGGGAGAGAAATGATCATGGGCCACAGCTGGAAGGTGGCAGGAGCCATTCTGGCTGGACGGGCCAGCTGACTTTCCTTTCTACTCTTGCTAGCACGATTACCTCACCCTGTATGCTCCGCTTACTTTATTCTGACACTTCTGAGCTCCTTGGGCTCAGAAGTTGTGAGTGGCAATCTGCCATAGCCACCGACAAACTGTGCAGGACCAGTGGGGTAGAGCCTCACAGTGTCTCTGCCACAGACATGGTGGGGGAGGGGAGGTACGTGTACACACACATACGCACACTCACAACCACATTCTAATATTTCTTTTATTAAAAATAGAAGTGTATCTTTGATAAGATTCACTGAGGAGGGCACAGCATTTGGCTAAGAATGTGCAACTTCAATCTAATCTTGAGAAAGCATTGGACAAACCCACACTGAGGGACATACTAAAACATACCTCACTGGTACTCTTCAAAATGATCAAAGTCATGAAACACAGAGCAAAGACTGAGGACCCTTCACAAATTGGAGGGGACATTGGAGACATGACAACTAAATACAACATGGGATCAGGACCAGAAAAAGAAGGGCAAAATCAGAAAAAAAGTCTGTAAATCAGTCAATAGCATTGCTTCAGTGTTAATTTCTTGGTTTCAATAATTGAACCATTGTAATTTAAAATGTTGACATGAGTGAACTCTGCACTGGAATTGTATGTACTATTTTGCAATTTGTCTGCAAGTCCGAAAGGATTTCAATATAAAAAACTTCAAACATGGACGGGGGTAGTTAAAATAGGATTTATCTCATATTGTTGATATGAGAAAGGATAAGGTGGTATGTTTTAAGTACTTCACACAATGCCTTCTGCATATTTAATACTGAATAACTATTTGTCATTATTTAAAAACAATTTGAAGTGGAGCCTTAACGCAGGTGCTAATCATTACATTTATTCACTTGAAGTTCTTACAGTTAAATCTGAGTGCCAATTTTTACTGGTTTCTCATTTCATCACACAGGTATAGTTAGTGATTTTTGTGACTCTGACGAGCCGACACTTATAAAATGAAATGTTAAAGGGTTGAATCTCTCTAGAAGCTAGGCTGGTATGCATGGGCTCAGGTCCACTTTTGTGATTCCTGATGTGCAATAAGTGTGTGAGAAGATGACTTGGCTTGGATGCTGATGACCGTGAAAATATTCCTCTCTCAACAGGGTAAAAGTTGGCACTAACATGTCCTATTTATTGCAGTTTATAACTTTTCTCTTTTTAAATTTTGGATTTTGACTTTGTTCCTTTCAGAATAAATTTATCAATGTAAATTTAATGAGCTGACTTAGAGAAATATGTTAGGTAAATAATAATATAGATGGTCTGTGAATTTATAATTTTGAAAATCATAAAGGTGGTACATGAAAGAGCAAGGTTTGGGGAAAAAAGGGCTTAAAATATTTCCCAATATTGTTAATTAAAAGCTTGAACTGTGTCCATTTCAAAAATACTAACGAAGAAATATCTTTACCACAAAGAGGTAGAAGTTTACTCCTAATACTCTTAAGCCAAGAATGTATAGGGAAACAAGGAGAACACAGTTTTATTCTTCAAATACTTCAATTTTGCCTACTGTAGACGTCAAGAGCTAAATTAAAATATACAACAAGTTCAAAGGCTGATTACAGGAATAGCTCCTGAGTATGCAGGAGTAACTACTCTTAACAGCCGCTCAATATTTGTTTCACAAGGATCAATTATATACCATGGCTAATGCTCACTTGGAGAGTGCGCCCAGCCACAGTGCAGGTGGCGAATGCAAAACTCACACCGAGAGTCCTTTTAAGCAGCTAAATGCACACACCATTACAGATCCATAATGCAGAATGGACGCCTGTCCGCAAATGGATTTAGAGCGAGGAGTTCTTAAATGGCTGAGGTACTTAGGGCTGAAAGGCCAGTTACTGGATGTGCTGCCAGAGCACACATGGTTTTTAGGATTAATAATACATCGATGTGTGTCAGTGTTAATATACATTTACAGCTCACGGGCCATGCAGTGAAGGGCTCAGCCCATTTGCAGCCACATATGAAAGGACTGTTCTGTCTTTCCTCTCATTAATGTCTTCACTCCTAGGAAAATTAGATTACACCAGAAAGGCCATTCAAACAGTATTGAGGTTCTCCCTCCGTTACAGCATTCTCAAGGAAAAGTGCTCTGCGCAATGAAGCTCTGTGTCATCCTTCCCCCATCCCGGTGCCTCAGCACCTAGCTGAGGAAAGCGCTCAAGGGTCCATGGTCTACTTGGTGATGTGCCCATATGCCCCTGGGTAGGGTATGCTGAGGCTTCTTACTCTGCTTTCCTTTTGTATCTGACAAGTTTACTAAAACTTTCACATTACTTAGTGATAGTGGATGTGTCTGTAATTAGTATCATTTAGGGATTGGTCTCATGCATGTGCAACCAAATTTAGAACTTCAAGCATAAGGAAGTCCCTTTCACTTATCAGTCAGGACTCAGAAAGCTGGGAATCACAAATATTTGAAATACTGTGAATATCTGAAATGCAATTTTCCCAGCAATTGTGGTGAGAATGGAGAAAAGGAATGGTGCTAGTTAGCATTTACAGAGTAGTTTTATTAATAAGTGCCTCTCAGAGCATCAAGGAAGGATGATGGCCTTTTAATGAAGGGCACGTAAAAATAATGAAAAGATTGTTTAAATATATAAATAAATATAACGTGATATACTTAAATTACAAATGATAAACAAATTCTTTGAGGGATCACATGTTCTGCTAAGAGCTTTGGGTGTGTTTGCCTCATACCATGCTCACAATGAACTTGTGAAGGAACTTCCCACTTTCCCAGAGGAGGAAACTGAGACTCAGAAATCTTGCTCAAGGTCACAGAGACACTCAGTGGCAGACCTGAGGTTAAACCCAGAAATGTCTAACTCCTTAGGAAGGGCTCTGAACCTCTTCCTTATTGCATTCCAGACTGGGATATGACCTGCTAGTGGGTGAGGAATCAGTGTAGGGTTTTTTTGGAGTTTGTTTACTTTCAGAGAGGAGAATGAGTGAGTAAAGGAAGGACAGAAAGAACGGGGAGAGAGAATCTCAAGCAAGCCTCACGCTAACGCATGGGGCTTGATCCCACAAAGTGTGAGATCATGACCTGTGCTCAAATCAAGAGTTGGATGCTGAGCTCTCAAAATGCCCCAGTCAGTGTGGTTGGTTTTAATGGATGTTTTTAGGAAATGAAATAGAAAGAAATCATGCAGCGAAGATAAGTATAGTTCTGTGAAAGTTTAATTTTAATTTTATAGTTGTATTTACCTAGAATATACGTACGTGTGCTTGAATCTGCACACCATATCTAAAAGAGTGAGAATCTCTGCTTTCTCTTATACTATCTCTGATAGAGCCACCTGAAGGTTATGCTCAAGGTCTTTTGCAAGCTAGGTATGCAGCCCCTAAGTCCTCTGTTTTTGTGAAAGTCATTTTCTCTTATATTACCTTTCCCCCAAGAATCTCAGGGCCCCAGCAATTCTGTGCAAAGGAGTATAGATAAATTAATAATACAATTTAAAACCGATTCCACCAAGATAAATAGCGCTTCCTAGATTAAGAGCGTAGCTGGCCAGAATGAATGAAATTTACTAACCCTGAGATGCTTAATCTTCCATTACATAGAAGTTAATGATTATAAGAAAGGAGTGACGGTAATTCACTTTTGCTTTTACAGGAAATCCAACCATCTAATTTTTAGCAAATCTTTCTTCTCAGCACACCTCAATGCCAAGGATAACCTCCCTGCTCTTATAGGTATATTGGCCAATTGTCATATATTAAACCCTGCTCTTTGCTAAACGGTTAGGTCTTCTAGCATGCATGGGCTTACAGGTTGTCCCAGTGGAATTCTGGTGGGGGGATTCTTTGGTGTTCCGACATTCATCCCCTCTAAGAAGCCTATGTCTCATTATCCAACCATAGCAGGGAAGTAGTGGTAAGTACCTTTAGCACAGTCTGCTCCTAGAAATCCTGGGAAGCAGTGACATAGCCCGGACACACATTCGCCATTCCCGTGGCAGTTACGTGGACAGTCTTGGACGGAATCTGAAAAACAGAGAAACTTAGCAACTACCTTTTCCCCTGCCTGCTGACGAAGCAATTTGGTAATCAACCATCCACCATTTTTGAAGACCAGTGGTAGTGACCTCAAATGCCCACAGGGGACTGGTAGGTAGTGTGAGTGAGTGCAGGGAATGGGAAATTAAAGGGATGAGAGCAATGTGGACAATGAATGGAAGTAACCACCGCTCTCTATCTGACTGATACCCAGGCAGAAATGCAGGGTTAGTATTGCTGCAACATCTGCTTTTTCAAAAGAAATGACTTATTTCGATTTAAAATCTGAAGTTTCCCATGTCTGAATGTTGGCAAGTTTAAAACATCATGAAGGCTGTCCCCTTCCCTCCCCCAGACCCTCTCTTTTCAGACTATCAGTCAGTCTGAGATTTGATCTGACGTGGGGGATATCAGCCTTCAGCCTCAGGTACAGGGAGGAGTCTCCAAATGACAGTGGTTGTTCCTGATCTCAGGTTTGTAAAGAAATTTCTTGCTTCAAGGAAACAAAAATCCAAATGTGTAAGACTGACCAATGTAGGCATGATTTTGGATGTATTAAGCAGTAGGTTTTAGGTCGTACAAAAGTCCTTTTATGCCTACCTTTTGCAGATCTTACTTTTCATGAAAATAAATTAGTTCCCATTTTTTCTAACCAGCATAGCCATCTTATTTCATGATTTACCTTTCTATGTGTACTCTCACATCATAATTTCAAAGGCATCATTTTGGAACTTTTTCATGTTGATTTGGGTCTACACAGATGAAGACATGCTCTTAAAATTATTACTATCACCCTCATTGTTTTTGCCTTAAAATAAACACACTTAGACTTTCAGGTGCCAAATTACTAAGATGATGAAAAGAGAAACACAAGTCATCATGGCCACAATGTGACCTTTACCCAACCCTTGGGGAGTTGGGGTCACTGACTTGGTGGATGCTGCATGAAAGACTATGAATCAGACCCTTCCTAATGGAGTAGCCTGAGAGCGGTAGAGAAGGTTTTTCCTTTAAACCAAATTTTCCGATTACTCCCACTTTGGACTGAAAAACAAAACTGTGCATACTGCTTTCTTTCTAGTTTTTCCCTTCCCGACTCTCTTCTTCTAGAACCAAGCTGTAGTTGGTTTCTGGCACTCTGAGGTGAGCTCAGTGACTGTATTTGCTTTTCTGAAACCAGATAAAAGACTACAGACTCCATCAAGCCAATTTCTTGAATGTTTATCAATTAACGCTTCAGGCTGAAACTCCTTGAGGTGGGCTCTGTGGGTGGGCTGAGAAACATCCAAGTGGCTACTGATTTCCATTTATTCATCATGCATGCATTCATTCAAGAAGCTTTAGGCTGAATCATGAAATAGTCGCTTCTGCAGGTCAAAAATCAACAATTTCACATGGTTTGGGAAGACAATTCTCCATGTCTCCAATCCTCCACACATGTTTCTGGGTATCTTGTGAGCTGAGACACTGACTGCCTTAGTTCTGGACTATCTTTCAAGGTTGTCTGCACAGTGAACCACCTGGGAGAACTGATATAGTGTCTGTCTCCAGAGCAAAGGGCAGGTTTACTTGCTGTCCAATATAATAAAGATAATATTTCCCTCTAGAGCAAAGAACAGGAAAACCCACTGCCCATTTGAAGAGACTCAGGCGTAATAAACTCAAGATTTATTTTCTGTGATGCAACCTATTGCATGTGCAGGTATCACGTGACCTGTTCATGTAGCCCTCTGGGAACTGGGGCTTGGAGGACCGGCACATATACTAATATCTGGATATTGCATTGCTCTGAGTAATAAAGACCCTTGTCTCTGACCCAGGAGTTTCATGTCTTTTGATAATATCCATGAAATTGTGGCAGGTTAACATGTTAGCTTACAATTAGGGTGAGCTCTCAGGCCTGTAATAATTCTTGATGTATGGTTCACTTTAATAACTAAACACCTATTGTATGTGAGACACTGTAAAAGGCATTGGTGAATACAAGGGTGAATAAGAAAAGGAAGGTCCTTGCCCTCATATAATTTTCACTGTCATGGAGAATACAGCAACCCCCCCCCCCCAATATATCAACAAATAAAACTAGTACTTTGAATAGAATAGGACACTTGGAGAGGGAGTAGCAGGAGGAAGCTACTCAGGGAGGAAGGCCAGAAAGGGCCTCTCCATTCTAGGCAGGTGATATTTAAGGGTGAGCTGGGATAGGCAAGTGAAGAGCTAGAAAAAAGAGTATTTTAGGCAGTAGGAATAGTTTATGTAAAGTCCCTGAGGTGGAAAATAGCAAAACTTATCCAATGTGGCTGGAGGGAAAGAAAAAGGAATAGAGTAAAATGAAATGAGTTTGGAGAGGTCCAGGCAGGGGGTCAGATCATCTGGGGCCCTGTAGGTCACGCAGATGAGTTGGATTCTTTTCTGTGACCGATGGGAACAAGCAGTTTTCAACATAGAAATGGCATTGTCCACTTTGCATTTTAAGAAGTCACCCCTACAGTAATGTAGAGATTGCTTCTCCTTCGACCAGCATCCAGGTCTGGGAATGGTTTGTTGCAAACTGACACTGCTGAGTGGCACCTTGGTGGCTCAGTTCGTTGAGAGTCTGACTTTGGCTCAGGCCATGACCTAATAGTTCACGGGTTTGAACCCTACATCGGGCTCCAAGCTGACAGCTCAGAGCCTGAAGCCAGCTTCAGATTCTATGTCTCCCTCTCTTTCTCTGCCCCTCCTCTGTTCACATTTTGTCTCTCTCTCTCAAAAGTAAATAAATATTTAAAAAATTTTTAAAACCCCTGAAACTGCTGAGCTCAAAGCACTCCATTTCAAAATCTACCATCTTTAGAGATAAGGCAACAGAGGTTGACAGAGCTCTTTGCCACCAGAGTCTCGCGGAAAAGGACCTAGCTCTTTGCTGGGCTGGAGGGTCTCTCTCGCCTTTTAGCTGAGGTATTTATCCTTAATGTCAGTTTACAAAATATTTAGCTCCTAGGCATCTTCCTTCCCCACCTTCTTTCAATCAAGAAGGGGTTTGTGTCCCTTTCTCCAAGTTCCTGTAATTCCTATGATCACCCTTTCATGTGTCTGTATGCTCTCATCAGGCTCCATGAAGAACAGACCAGATGAGGGTCATTCATTGAGGTATTCTTAATTCTTCATAAACAGCAGGTCCTTGGTACACAGTTGTCCAAGTGTGTTCACACACGTGTGTGCATGAGTGTGTAGGAGGGTAGGAGCAATGACAAGTATTTTTCACTGCATTTTCTCAGCATTTCTACAGTTTTGGAGAGAAAGAGCAATCACATGGTGCTGCTGAAATATAAAGGGAGCCCACACCTTTCGTCCCCCGTTTGCAACGCTGGATCAAATGGCCCTACTGCGATATTATCAGTTTTCCTTTCTGTCAGCCTGGTTTAGGTTTTCTTGAGGAAACAATGGCAGGTGCTGAGAGGAAGCCCAAGAAATGGGGTTTTTACACAGGTGGAGGGTGGCCTCTAGTAAATCTGCACCACACTTTGAGTATGCCACTCTGTTGTCCCCTGAGATGAAACTCATTTCTGAAAGCAGGCTGCTTCTTTCCAAAACACATCAAAAGACTTCCCTGAGTCAAAGGTATATTTAGTGTGATCGCTGGTTGACACCCGTCTAACATTTTTCCTTCTGTTTCATATCGCAGGGGCATTCAGCGCTCCTGGCTGCTCTTGATGGAGAACGTTCTGATAATAGATATGTGTGGGAAAACCTCTGAACCAAATAAAACACTGTTCTTTTCCCTGCATTTCAGGCCAATTACTATCATTGCTCTATCAAGATGCCTGCCCAATTATTAGGCCTATTACCTTTGACTTTCTCTTTGAGCTACAGTCCAGACAAGAGAAATCCTCTGGGGAGAACTGCTATTGCTGTTCCCATCTCTGACAGGAGAATGAGGGTAATGGCCTGGGGGAAGGGCGTCTCACTACCACAATGTCTGCGTCTACGTGGATAAAGGAGATGGAAGGCAGAAGCCATTATTAGATAATCTGGCCCCCAGAAAATTTGCTGTGCAGGGGGAAAGGGATTTATTTGGCTGGAATCCAAAGCAATCCAGTGGTTAAGAGCATAGGCTCTGGGGAGTTTGGAAGCTGACTCCACCCCGGATTAGTGTGTATGACCTTGGGCAAGCTGTTTAACTTCTCTCCGTGGCGGCTTCTCTGCTAGAAGGTAGAACACGGAGATGCCTACCTCACATGACACTGTGTGGGCCGACTGGCCTAGTACTCCCAGAGGGCATGATCCAGAGGTGAGCACATTGTCAGCATCCCATAAATGTGTATTTGTTTTTGTTACTGACCATTTCAACGAATCCTTTTAGATGCCAACTAAGCCAGCTGCTGTTTATGGCTATGCTTTTATGTTTGTGCTAAGCCTTTTGAGTTTAAATAAGAGGTGACAAAAAGGATATAATTTCCCACCTTCCTTCTTTTTTCTTTTCTGAGAGTGAGTGGGGGAGGGTCAGAGAGTGAGAGCGAGAGCGAGAATCCCAAGCAGGCCCTGCACTGTCAGAACAGAGCCCAGTGAGGGGCTTGAACCTACAAACCATGAAATCATGAACCTGAGCCAAAGTTGGATGTTCAACCAACTGAGCCACCCAGTCCCTCTCATCATGTTCTTAAACTTAAGATTGCTTTTAATCTCAACATCTCAAACTACTTTTTTCCTCCTATGAGCAGTTTTTATCAAACTTTTTGCTTCCCTTCAACCCCCAATGGTACATAATCTGATTCTGGAAATTTTCTCTCACTGTGGAAGACATTTTCCAGTGGTTTTTCCATGATACAAAGTTTATGACATTAGTTTAGAGCAAGAGTTGGCAAACTTTTTCTGTAAAGGGACAGAAAGTAAATATTTAGGTTTTGTCGGCCAAACTGTCTCTGTTGCAACTACTCAACTCTGTTGTTTTAGCTGCCAGAGACAATATGTCAACAGATGAACGTGGCTGTGCTCCAGAAAAAACTTTATTTATAAAAGCAGGCAGTGGGCCAGACTCAGTCCATGGGCTGCCGTGTGCCAGCCCCTGCTTTAGACCATTTGGCTAGTCCTGATAGGACCAATTTTTCCTTAGCAGAGGGAATAAGGTTTAACTTTGATGCTACAGTCAATACCAAATCCTGATTTTATACCATTTGGAAGTTGTGGTTATTGATAACAAATTGCCACCTACATTCTAGGTTGGCTTACATAGATCTTTCAAGAATTAAGGAACCCCTCAGAGAAATCCATGTGGCCAATAAAGAAGTTCGGAAAATGCAGTCACTAGAAAAACAGCTGTACAAGATAGGCTCCTAAAAAACCATCAGCCTTCATTTGGGGACGACTAGCTCCATTGTAGACACAGTCCATATGTAAAGTCACATCATCTTTCCCTTCAGGGACATAGTTAGTACATTTTCACGAATGAAACTGAGGCCGTGGGAGGTAAGTGACTTTCCCGGTTAGGAGGTAGGAAAGCGAAGCTGGGATTTAATCCTCTATTACCAGGTCTTTCCTCATGACACTACCTTTTCGAGGCACCTCCAGTGAACCTCAGCATCCGTAACTAAACACATGGGAGACAACATGCGGAAAGGCCAAGGAGCCTATGCCATTTCTTCCATGTCTACATCCTGGAGCCTGGAGGGACTCAGTTTTCTGAGCCTCAGTGTATTCCTCTGTGAAACACTGCCCCAATTCATGAATGTTCTACCCAGGATTCATTGTCTTTGTCAGGATAAAAACTTAGTGACAAAACAGATTTAATGAAAATATCTGTAGCTTATTTAATTGTTAAAATTCTTAAGGTTTGCCAACTTGACAATAAACTATAAAAAAAATTCTTAAGGTTTGCTATAGAAAACTTGATAAAATGTTTTCAAACTAATGGCCCATTCAGAGGTTTGTAAGCACAGATAAGAGGAAATTTTGAATAAAACCATAGCTTCACCCTTGAAAGCTAATAAAACCCAGGGCTAAAATGACTAGTGCTTAATTAAAGCATTTTGGGATTTACCTACTTGGGAACAAAGGTATGATTTTTTCCTTTATATCTATATCCTTTCCTTAATTTATTTTTATGTTTTTTTTTAACTTTTTATTTTGAGCTTTCCTGGATTTTAAAGAGAAATTCTGAGCTGATGTGAATGGTCGATATTGGCATCTTAGTGCATGTTTAGAGATTTATGTATTTTGTGTTATTTGATTCTCACAAGAGCCCGGTGCCATGGGTCCTAGTTCTAGCTTACCATGAGGAAACTGAAGCTTGCAAAAGTCCAAAGATTTGTGTAGAATGTGTGGCCAGGACTTGAGCCAGCCTGTCTGACCCAAGTTCTTTACCACAACAGGTTCCTGTAGGCAGCCTTCCTATTTTAATCAGACTAGTTTTAGGTGGAAGACACAATGAGGCCTAAATAAGGGATTCTGGTTTGGTTTTCAATACAGTAGAAAATGCATTGGAAGAGGTGTCTTCTACAGAGAAACCCAGAATGTTTCTGTTTTTCCCCGGGTGGCATATCACCTCAGAGACCCCATACCTACCTAAGACAACAGTGTTGAAGGAAACCATCTCTTTGTCCTTGCCATCATTGTAGAAGGCCAGGTGCCATAGGCCCACATCCAGGTACTGTACAAACACGGCTTCATTTTGAACCAGGGTCTGTATGCTCCGGCGTTCCCTGGGTGACTCGACCACACTCCACTTCTCCTTCCCATCTAGACGCTCCATGAAGTCATACTAGGGAAAGAAGAGAAAGTGCCATGTGTGAAAGAGGTTATGAAACTGGTCTCATGACTAACCTTTCCCCTCACACCCCATTAGTTAACTGAGGAATATGTTTGAGCACATTTTACTATAAGCTCATCCAGTAAAAGAAGAGTCACAAAAGTTGTAATAATAAGCCACCATTTATTATGATTTTGTGTATCACTAATAATTTTATTTCTATAGGCTACAATCCATTTTCTGCAGTTTGGAATCCAAAAAGCTTTAAAGCTCAAACTTTGATCATTCTGTGTGTGTGTGTGTGTGTATGTGTGTGTGTGTGTGTGTGAGAGAGAGAGAGAGAGAGAGAGAGAGAGAGAGAGAGAATGATTGATTGTTGGTTTAGTCACTATTAGGTTATATGACACCTAGTATGTGCCAAGTATAACTTTTTTTTTTTATAATTCTCCAAATTCTGGATTTCAAAAATTATTTGGCTCCCCAAGAGTTTCAGATAAGGAATTACAGACCTATGTTACAATTTACTGATCATTTACCAAGGGAGAAGGTGGAATAGAAGATTAGTTAAGAATGGGTTGTGTTCACTATATTGTACACTTGAAACTAATGTAACATTGTATGGCAACTATATTTTAATTAAAATTGAAAAAAATGGTTGTGTAGTCAGACTATCTGGGAGAGAATCAGTCATTAACTTTAACCTATCTGTGCCTCAGTTTCCCCATTTGCAAAACTGAAAATAATAGTACCTATGTTATAGGCTGTTGTAACGAATAAGATGGTATTTAGAACAGTGCCTGGAGCAGAGCAAACACAAAATACATGTTAGCTAGCTGCTATCATCATCATCATCATCATCATCATCATCACTATTTCATTCAATTCTTACAAAAATCCTAAAGATAAGTACTAATTGTATCTCGTTTTACAGATAAGAAAACTGAGGCTCAGAGAAGTCAAACAACTAGTCAAAAGTCACACAGTCACTAAGTGGCCAAGCAAAAACTTAAGACCTAAATCTCTCAGAGAAATCAGCAATTAAATACTGTACTCTTTCAGTGGAAACTGGGCTCATAACTGGAAGTGATCAATGAGAGCTACAGTAGTCAGTGAAGGCTACTAAGATGAGACGAACGGGGGTGGGGAGGGACGGCAGGTGTAACGAAAGAAAGCCCTGTCCTAGAGAGTGGTGAAATCCTCTGGTGGGCAAGTTGGAGCCACTGATGATCTCTGAGCAGTGACTGATGCAATGGAAGGGATATTTTGAGGAATTCATTAGCAGGCAGGATACAAAATGTTCTAGAGGAGAGAATGAAATGAACCAGAAAGACCAGTTGGGAAATGATTGTAGAAATCCAAATATGACGTGACAAGGGTCTTGATTAGGACAGTCAATGAGAAGAGGAGACAACTTTGGAGGAATGTTTTTAAAAAAGAAAGGATACCACCCAACCAAGGGCTAGACAGAGAGGATAAAGGAAAAGGCAGGAGGACACCAATGTCTCTTACTTGTTGACAAGAAAATCAATAAGACCCCTGTAGAAATGGGCTAATCTTGTGAACTCTTTCAAAATCACTGCACAGAAAAGTCAGTTGCTCTGTGACTTCCAGAGAACATTCAAAATGCAGGTCTCTAGCAGATAAAAACCACCACTGTGGGATTAAGCTCTCTCTCACCACTTCCCCTCCATAAAAAAGGATTTTATAGGTTGCAGACATTTACTATAACCTCTTTCATGAACTTCATAGAATTAAACTCCAGGAATCTATTAATGTGACTTCCCCATCATTAGAATTGTCAGTTTTTCCCATCTGAAACATGATCATTGAAAACAAAGGAGTCTGTAATTCTAAGTGCAAAGACTTTACCATCAGACAAACCTGGGTTTGAATTCTGACTGCCTCTTGCTATTGTTTGAAGTTGGATCAATCTACTTTTAGACTCTTCCTGGTTTGCATACTAGGGAATAATAATACTAAACTTTTGGAGATGTTATAAGGATGACATAACATAATGCTTAGGGCAGTGTCTGGAAGGGAATAACAATTTTACGAAATACCTTATGACTGTGATATACTTAATGGTAAATTGTAGCAATCAAAAGTAGCTGGTTCCAAATTTTTCTCACTGGGAGTTAGAGATGGTCATTTCTTGGGAAGTGAAAATTTCCCCATCTTTCAGAAAACAAGTATATGTATTTAGCTTTCTTTCCTCTACCCCATATCCCGTTGGTCACAACTGTCTTTATGGAATAAAATAAATGATTTGAAGTGATACAACAAAACAATACTGCTTTCAGAGACCTCTGTAACCAAAGCATTTGTTCCTTAGCAACCTTGTAAATGTCCAGCTACTCAGGACCCATGTCTACAAATTGCTGTCAGCCAGAGGAATGAGTGTAACTTCCTTGGTGCTGAGGTGAGAAGAATATACTTCATTTGGAGCCCATGATATCACCCCCATGAGGACAAGTTTGGGGAAGGTGATTACTTGTGTGGAGCCATTGTTCATTATTAATTTGGACATTAGTCACCCTTCGCTGAACTGGCTGGCTGGCCAAGAGCACTGAGGTGGCTTAGGACCAGCAGCAGTGCTATCTGTCCAACCAATCAAGTTACTCTGGGAAAAGGTATCTGTCAGAGGAGAGAGAAGGCATCTATTTTGGCTGGCTCCTCTGAGTCACTTCAAAGAAGCATGGAGGGCAGTTTTCATTTAAGGAAGAATCTGCAAGCTAGGGGCTGTCAAACAGGGCACTGGAATGTGTGGATGTAATACAATACAGTGTCTGATGGGGCTCAATCCTGTACCCTCTATTGTGCTTTGCTTTTTTCAAAGCACTCCTCACGCTTTACAATCATACAATTTGTTATTATGTTTATTGTCAGTCTACTCAGGAGAAAATAAACTCCAGGAGGGTGGGGTGGGGGTGAGGGGTTTGCCTGCCTGGTGCAGCAGTTAAGAAGACTTCCGAGCTAGACTACCTAGGGTCAGAATTCTAGTGCTGCCACTTATTTGCTGTGACACTCACATAAGCGATTTAAATTCTCTGTGCCTCAGTCTCCTTATCTTTAAAATGGGGACAATAACTGGGTCTATATCAAAACACCGTTGTAAGGATTAAGTGAACCAATTCATGTAAAGTGCTAAGAACAGTACTTTGTATGTGGTAGACATGCCCTAAAGGTTTCAGCTATCATCATGATTCTCTGCTCTATCTCATTGATCTCAGGCAGAGTCTGATCACTAAATATTAAATAAATGAATAACATACTAAATTTGTAAATGAGTTTCACTGTAAGTAACAAAATCACCTGCACTTCCTAATGTGCCGTCTGGAAGGAAAGAGGAAGGGGTAGAGTTACAGACAGGAAGGCTGAGTTGTGGAGCACCCGGCCAGGCAGGACACGTATGTGATGGGACGCGGTGGTGTTTGCACATTCCCGTATATCAAGATTTGCAAGTTGACTGAGGCCATGATGACTTCCCCTTCCCAAATTTCATTGGGATGGTGTACAATGCCTGCTTTCTTCCTCAGCACTTCCCTTGTTCCTTTTCTTATCTTCCCTTACTACTTTGACACTGTTTCTCAGTGTCCACTGTGGTAGTGATTGCTTATCATGGTCTGTATTGAGGTCTCACTCTTTTTCAGCTTTGCTGCTGCTGGGTGGGGAGCATGCGGTGGTGTTCCAGTCAATGGAACATAAGCTGTGGGATGAGCTCCACTTCCAGACTCTGCCATAAGACATCCTGTGCAACCTCCTACTTGCTCTTTCTCTCCCCCTATCTGCCTCTGGAGGGTGCCAGAGCACCCTTACAGCCCAGGATGGTAGAGCCACATGACAGGAATGGCCTGGATCTGAGCATGAGCCCTTGGAGGAAGGCTGAAAGACATGAGCAAACAATAAACACTTATTAAACCAAGCCATTGAATAGTTGACACCTCTTTGTTACTTCAGCAGAGCCTGTTGTGACGTCATGCTTCTCTTTGTTCCCAGTTACTCCCCAAGATCATGGTGGGTTCCAGCATATTTGCCATGGAGTCAAGCCCCAACCTATTATGTGTGGGGTGTCTGTTTACCCCAGGTTGCCCAGGAGTGTCCTGATTGACACTGCTTATTCCTCCCTTCACTCTAGAAAGTGCTCCAGTCTGGGATATATAGTTACCATACTCACAGGTGAACAAGCGCTAAGCAGCATCACAGAGCACCATTTACGGCTGCTGTAACTTTGGGAAGGGTTGGAGGCTGGTAACACAAGGTGGATCAATACAGCCAAATGTAGAGGCTGCCTTCTAGGGTGGGGAGTGCAGGCGCGCAGTGAGAGGTCGGTTTGCAGGGAGGCCATCTGGTCTAGGAGAGCCTCTGCTCTCTCGGATTCCTAGACTGCAGGCTGGCCAGCTTGTTTGGCAGCCTGGCTGACACTAGGAAGAGGCTATTTTCCAAAGGCACAGGCCCTGGCCAGAGTTTCTTTTTCATGTCCCAGCACTGGGGATTGATAACCTAGGCTTGGTACCAGGGACATCTGTCTCCTCTGTTCCAAGACCCCATCACGATCAATCCTGGATATGGGGAGGCTCAGGAGATCATGCTGTGCTTGGTTGACTAAGAGGTTGCTCCATAGCACATTCTATCTAATAGATCTGCAGAAGCCCTGGAAGAGATTAGGAGGCACATGACCAAACTCTGGTAGGGGGTGTATGTGTGCCTGGGCTGGCTACCAGAGGAAGTCTGTCTCCCATGGCAGCTTGTGTCTCTTGACTTGGCAATAAAGCCACCCAGAGGGTGATAGCACAACAGCCCAAACTAAACACCCCCACTTCTCCCAGCTCTCTCTTTTTGCTTGGCCTTTGAAAAATAACCTACGTTGGCATGCAATGTGAGGGCTGTGCCTTTGAGTCATCAGTCATACCAAAAGTGGCACAAAAATGCAACTTTTACGAGCACTTGAGAGGCAAAAAAATAAACCATAGCAAATATTTGACTGATCCAATTATAAATCTCCCCTACTTCTTGGCAGAAACCAAGGAGGAAAGGTAATTAAGATTACTTAGTGGGTTTGCAGGGAGCTGCAGGAGAGAGCAAAGGAGGCTGGACCATTGAGCAGGGCCTGTCACTCTCCCAGAAGGGAGAGTGTGCAGAGGCAGGGAGTATGTCATCAGAGATGCTTCTGGAAGCTACACCAATACACACCTGCCAAAGAGGGCAAGGTTAAAGACAGACTCATTGCCCTTCAGGAAGATGTTATTACTGGGTCCAGGACCCTGAGAAGGGGGAAAATAACTTTATTGCCATTTGGAATGTCTGCTTGCTGAGGGTCGACGTGGACAGGGAAAGCAATAAATGTTGACATTTGCCACGAACGGCCTGCTGCTCCCTTGCTCCGTGCTGGCAGCGTCCCTGGCCTCCCAACGTCTGATGTTGATGCTACCTCAGATGGTAGGGCAAGCTCAGCAGTCGGTAGGATGGTAGGGAAGCAGCATGTGTGAGCAAGGGCTGCTTGAAGCCACATTACCACAGGGTCTCTGGTCGCATCCAGTGATGACTGGCAGCAGTGGGTCACTCACAGGGGCCTGTTCATCTTCTGCCTCCAGCCAGGCTGGTGGCAAAGTGCGCCCGGCTGATTCCTCATTAAAGCTCAGCACAACTTCTTTTCTTTCCTTCAAAGAGGCGGAGTGCTGAGGGATGCATGGAAGGATGACAGCAGCAGGACCCTGCTCCAGTGGGGGCTGGCTTCCCTTAGCATGGCCCTGCCTGTCGTGTGCAGGATGCCAGCACACTTCTTACTTCTAGCATCCGAGTCACTGTATCATGTGCTGCTGGGCCCAGCTGTGTGCCCTGCTGGGGCTGCTCGTCCACCTGCTCTGAGAATGGGCTTCTAGGTTCTGCAGGGACACAGCATCTGGATTTGTTGACCATAGCTATGCATTGTGCAAGACTCCACAGGTAAGGATCAAGCAGACTAAAGGTAGAGAGGATTCAAATACAGTTCTTTAAAATAAGTGCAGGAGGATACACCTATGTGGGTGGAATTCTTGATTCTTTTATCACATGTCTTCCAGCAGCAGTGGGAAAAGTAACCAGCAAAATTAAGAAGATCTATTATTTTTCTGGGCACTTGCTATGTGCCAGGCATGATGGCAAGTGCTAACATATGTTATCTCATTTCATCCTCCCAGAAACATTATTTGCATCCCCACTTCTCAGGAGAGAGTAATGGCTGTGACAGAAGTAAAGTAACATATCCAGTGCCACTGATGGTAACTGGTGGCCAAGCACAGACCTGAACTTGGATTTGCATGAGTCTTAACAACTACAGGAGGTCGCTTCAAGTTTTCCAAGAACCTGGCCTCCAGCATATCTTTAGTACATCTACTAAAGATGCTGCTGAGCAGATAAGGGAGTGGAAGGCAGAGCCCAGTGGTGATAGGGTCAGATTTGGAAGCAGGTTGGGCACTTGAGGACAGGGAGATGCCTCACTGTAGTAGATGATCAAAGGGAATAAAGAGTTTCAGAAAAAGTCGGGATGGCTTTGCTGGGTGTAAGCCTTCCCTGGTCTATAAACTCCCTTTGCCCTACCTCCCAACTTCTCTGCCCTTGTAGTCCAGCCACGCTGTTTTCTGTTTCTGGGATGTGCCAAATTCAACCCAGACTTGGGACCCTTGGCAAGGGTTATTCCCTCTGCCTGGCCTGTTCTCCCTTCTGATCTCACACCTGCCTGTTTGTCAACCCTGCTTCTGCCTTAGCATGGCACCCTCAGCTCAGGCATCCATGACCTCCCATTCCAAATGCCTCTACCACTGCTTCTTTCTATTCTCAGCAAAGACGCAACTCTTTTTGAAAAACTACAACTCATTATCTTTTAATTTACAGTCCATCTCATTCTTCTTGGATACCAGCCTCTGAAGAGTGGGAGACTTGTCTGTTTGACACATCAGAGCATCCCCAGTGCCTAGAGCAGTGACTGGCACATGGTTGGTACTCAGTAAAGGTGTTGTATAACTGAATGACAAACATGTAGTTTCAAAGGAAATGGTGCTGGAGTGAAGTCTATACCAACACAGTAGAGTTTTGGTGATAGGACCATTGAGAAGATGTAACCTAAAACCTCTGCAGGAAAGGCTTTAGGAAATTTTAGTAAACACTCTGCAGTTTTCTTGTATTTTTATTTGCTAACTGTTCAGATGACACCACGAGGGAACATTTAATGAGGGTAGGCACTGTTCTTTTATTTCTTAATGTTTTATTTTTATTTTTGAGAGAGAAAGAGAGTGACAGCATGAGGAGGGGAGGGTCAGAGAGAGAGGGAGACACAGAATCTGAAGATAGGCTCCAGGCTCTTAGCTGTCAGAACAGAGCCTGACAGGGGGCTCGAACCCACAAACTGTGAGATCATGACCTGAGCCGAAGTCGGATGCTCAACCGACTGAGCCACCCAGGCACCACGGCCAGGTACTGTTCTAAGTGATTCACATGTACTATCTTATTTAATGCTTACAGTAGCCCTACTGAATATGAATCATTACTCCTCACTTTGCATATGAGGAAACTGAGGCACAGGGAAGTTATTTAACTTGCTCAAGAGTTGGAAAGTTGATAGAGTTGAGGTCCACACCCAGGCAGCCTGCTCAGAAGGCCTTCCCTTACTCCACTTTATTACAGGCTGCTCAATGTGGCAGATAAGCAGCCAGTACCTGGTATTGGCCAGGCTTACTCAGCTGGAGGGAGATCAAGGTGTTATATTCTCTTGTTCCCTGGAAGGAGAAAGTCTGTAGTGGGTCAAGGGCAGGAAGGTGTTTGGTGACATAATGGGGCTTCTGAAGAAGCCCGCAGAGCTTCCAGCAGGAGAAGTAGGAGTATAAACAGAAATATACTTGTCATAAACAATGTGTTTTAATTTGTGAAGGCCCAAAGTTCCCTAGACTGGGGTTCAGAGAAGAGAAAGATCTGAAGTACAGCTTACAAGCTTGTGCCTTGCCCAGGCTTTATTTACAAAGGGAAGTGAATGTAAAAATATTATTTCATTCAACAAATACTGAGCACCGATTATGTGCCCTACTCTAGGTACTGGGGATCCAGCAACAAGTCATGTGGACAAGATTCCTGCCCTCACAGGGTGGACATTGCTGTGGGCAAATAGAATGCCAGAGAATGATGAGCTTTGAATAAAAAAGAAAGCAAATCAAAGACAACCCATATACCAATCAACAAGTGAATGGATAAATTTTTGTCTATTCATACAATTGGAAATCTTCTCAGCAATAAAAAGAGCGAGCCACTGATACTACAACAACATGGTGAATCTTACAGACATGATGCTAAGTGAAAGAGGCCAGACACAAAAGGGCACAGGGTTTGCTGTTTATGAACTTGAGAGAAGTCAAACCTCATCTCTAGAAAGCAGATCAGTGGTGGGCTGGGATGAGGTAGGCATGGGGCACAGGGGGCATTTGAGGAGTGGCAATGTTCTTGAGTACAGAGCTGCTTACACAGACACATACAGTTGTTATGTTTTAAGGATGGAACTATGCACTTAAAATGTGTACATTGGGCAGCTTGTAAATTATACCTAAATTAAGTTGATGTGAGTCAAAGATAGCAGGGTATGTGATAAAGTGTAAAGGAGGATCCAGTTTTAGACTCCCTTGTTAGGAAAGGGCTGAGGGCATGGTGTTTGGGCAGAGGCCTGACAAAAGGAAAGAAGGAGCCATGTGATTACCTGCGGGAGGGACATTCCAGAGACAGGGATTGGCCAATGCAAATGCTTTAAGACAGTGAGTTTGGCATGAGGGTGGTGGGCTGAGGGAGTGAGGAGGAGATGGCTAGTTAGTCAGTCTATAGAAAGGTGGTGACTGATGTGCCATCAGACATTTACTGAGCTCCTACTATGGACAAGCATTGTGTGAGCACTGCAGACCCAATAGACAACCTCACAAAACTGACATTCCAGAACAACTTCAGATTGTCCTTTTAGCAATGATGGGAGGCCAGTGGAAGATTTGCAGAGACTGAGTGCTCGGACAAACAGTTATAAAAGGTGAGACCAGAGCCTTCCTTGTAATAAGAAGAGAGCTTCTCTCCTGGTGTGTTCATCGTGCCTGGTTTCTAGGAGGGTGCTTTGGGCTTGGCACTGGCATTGCTAGTTTGCTGGTTGAAGATAGCAGATTATGGGTTCTGTCAATTCCTGCCCCCATACCAGGTATCAAGCCTAAAATTGTGGTCTTCAAATTTCAAAGGAATAATGTTTTGAATGTCTTGGGTATGGGGTGGGAGTAATATAGGGGGGATGAAAAATGAATAAAATGGATTTGTTACCACTACTAAAGGGTGAGTTAGCACTCTCAGAACCCCTATGGTGAACATCTCGGTCAGCCTTCTCCTGTAGCTATTTCAGACTGGGATTCCCATAGGAAACAGGGGGAAACCTTAAACAATGAAGCCAGGCCAACACAAGGAAAATATTCTCCCTGGTGGGTGACCCTTCCTGTGAATTCTTGGAGAGATCTTAATGCCAGTGCTCACTAACCACACAAGGGCAGGTCCACTGCTGAGCCCCTGATACGTGGCATATGTAGGTACTCAGTTAATGTGGGTGGAATCTAATTTTATGGCCCACCTTTGGCAAAATGATGGCTCTATGTGAAGGCAGGATCTCCCTGGGAGATTGTTAGCCCTTTCATACGAAATTTTTGAGAATAAGCAGAAACAGTTGAAAAGTCTAAATCCAAATCTCCTATTAAGACCTTTCCTCAGTACATAAGAGTGTGTGTTCCTACTCACAAGGGTGATTCAGAGCTTCGTGATGTGTGGCCATGTTTTCCTTTGATTTAACACATGACCCTATCTGGGGCTGTGTACATGGCTGTAAATGTGCAACAACTCAACACAGGGTCACAACCTCTAAACCTGCAGAGTGGCCATCTTCCTCCATGGCTCCTGGTCTTGAAGAGCCAGTGCTGAGAGGAAAAGCTATGTCATCATCAGTGAGTGATGGCTCAAGAAAAGTATAGCTTCTAATATGAGGACAATCATCATGTGAAGCTTCAACACAGCACCTGTAACAAGCAGTAAATTCACTGCCCTCTGCTTAAAAAGATCTTTCCCTTTCTTTTCTTTCCTTTTTCTTTATCTCCTTACGTGCCTTCTGAGACTCAGCCTGTGAAACATCTCCTCCATGAAGCCCTAAAATCTAGCATAGGTTACAACTGGTGGCTTATTTTTATGTTCTTGAACCTCCTGTGCCCAACTCTTTAATAAAAATCACAGCTAACCTTTGATTAGTTGATTATACAAAGGGCAATAACAAACTCTGTAAATGATATATGGCAGCCGCTTCAGGGAGCACACAAGAGAGTAGTGTTGGCAGTAGTCGTGCTGTCCACCTCTTGCATCCCATGGAGAGCTGTGCTTGGACTGGACATGGCCGCATGCAGTGTGCATTGAGCCTCAGGACAGGGATCACAATCCTCTGCCACCTCACATATTTACAAAATGATTGAGAGGGGACAGAAATCACTTGACAGAGTTGAAAGACCCTGATCTTTGCAATCTGGATTAGGAGCTTGCATAGGACCAGCTAAAACTCGCTTTGTGTGCCTGTGCTGGTTTCTGCCAGAGGCCTCACCATTCTCTGGGCAGAGACCGCTGGTTGCTAAGTTACCTGTGAGTGAGCTGTAAGAGTTGTAGACCAGTCAGATTGATTGATTGATTGATCTCTGCAGGGTACTTACTATTTGCTAGGCATTATCTCATTTATTCTCACAAGCACCTGATGAAGCATAGTCCTCATTTCACAGATGATGAAACTGAATCCAGAGAGACTCGGCCATAAACATTCAGCTACTACATAGCAGAGATAAGATTCCAACCCAGAGCAAGCCCATTGTAGAAGGTCAGTTCTTGTCTTCTGCCCATTTGCACCTCATGGCTCCCACTACACGATGCTGCCATTGTTGCTTAACTTGTTAGGTCCCCATCTCCTTAATGTAGGGCCAATACCTTTCATCTCTGTACCTCCACTACAGATCTTCGGTGAACATTTGTTGAATGCATGGATGGACTGATTTCATACTTTCTTCCCACAAGCTCATGCCCTCATGGTGCTGCCTTTTGATCCAACCCTCGAGAAGGATGGAAGGTCTTTCTCTGAAGACCAAGTGAGCCACAGTGTAGAGGTCAAGTTCAGTGACCTCTCAGTGCCTTACTGATGTTGAGTTCTTATTTACTGCACATTCTTATCTGATTGTCTTTAGTCCATGGCTTATCAAAAATGTCACATTTGGCTCCTCACCCTCCCAAGATCATTAGGAGAGGATCTTCTGGGGGCTGGTTGTGAAAAGAAATGAAATATACCTCTGAAGAGAGGGAGTGAATTGAGAACATGTCCAGTCACAAAATGGTTTCCCAAGCACTAAACAGGAACAGAATCCCAGGCACTGGCCAGCTTCTCTCAGGACAGGGTCTCAGTCTTTTACCAGGCAGCAGCATGACCTTGGGCAAGTTACTTCAGCTCTCTGAATCTCTACTCTCAGATCCCTAAGCCAACAATAGTAAAAGCACCTACCTCTGAAGGCCATTTAGGAGTCAGGCCAGGCTCAGGGTAAGCAATCAATGTTGGCTATTCTCCTGGCTGTTATTATTGTTATAAAATTTGACACATTGTAAATCCTTTATGATAGCAATTCCACTCTTAAGAATTCGTCATAGGGAAATTATTAAAAAAATACATGAACATAAACTTGCAAAGATGTTTACTGTGGTAGGCTTATAATGGTGAAAGAGGGAGATTGATTAAAAATTTTTAATCTTTAGAACGGACTATTTTGAAACATCTAAAATGAGTTTATGGAAGAATATTTAGGTTTAGGAAGATGTTCCCTACCTATATTTATGCAAAGAATCAGGACATAACCTGCATGTGTGGTATAAACCTATATTTGTAAAAATGGTTGCTATCTGTAAGCAGAAAACTGTCTGGAAAATATACTAAAAAATGCTAATGTTTTCTATGTTTCCTAGCACCATCATATATTGCTTTTACAATGAGAAAACACAAATAAAGGTTATCTTTTTAAAAAATTGAAATTTGTTTTGTTTTGTTTGGGGGGCTTGTGTTATAGAGGCTTTGGAAAAACATAATAGTAGTTTTTATCATTTCCAAATGTTGGCACAGTTCCAAGTGCCTTTTAATGATTGCCTCATTTAAATCTCACAACAATGCTATGAACTGTAATATGATTATCTCCATTGTACAGATGAGGTAATGGAGGTACAGAGAGGCTGAGTGACTTGTCCAAGATGACAGAGCTTTGAGGTACTAGAGTTTGAAATTCAAGACCAGGAAGTTTGGACTCATCCATACTTTTCTGCCCATGTCTTCCTGTGTTGGGAACAGCAGCATTAGGCACACCACAGGATATTTAAGCTTTATTTTTGTGTATTTATATATTTAAAAATTATATTTAAATCCCTACATTGAGTTGATATATGCAACAAGATCTATTATCAGAGGATATTTGGAATTAATGAAAGGCCACTTAAAATGAATGCCCTTAACAAAGGGAAAATGATTAGGACTTTATCTTGAAGAATGAAACTCTTAATTATGAACACCTCATTTTTCTCTCAGGGCAATTCAGGGGATATTAGCAGCTATACTCTAATTGTTAGAATGCATACAAAAATGTGATGACAAATATTTTATTGTCTCTCAGCTTCATTGATTGCAAAACACATCTGGTTTCAGAGATGTCAAAGATGACCATTATGTGCATCTCTGAATCGATGGAATACTCAAGAACAATACAGTATCACTTTAGCTTGACTGATGTAAAACAATCAAAAGGGATCTTTCTATAAACATACTGGACATCTTTGTCAAATGTCCTAGGACCTCTCTTGATGTTATTATAATCGTCCTCTTGGAGTACTGATTTTGTCACCTTGTTAGTTCTCAACACAGCATATTTAGCTACGTTATCTCAGCATTATCTCAGCCAGATCCACATTTCCCCATGCTCTCCCCGCAATTTAGAGCAGATCTCTGGCACCACTCTCACAGACCTAGTGAGATTCCTGTTTGGGGCATGAGTTTTAGTTTCATTCTGTCAGTGATGGTTGTTTACATTGCACTTTGTGCAGGTTGCTCCCATCAGAGGGGAGAAAAAAGAAAGATCTGACTGCTATACCTTGTATGCAGCAGCTCCTTAGCTCTGAACTCTGCCTCAATTCTTTCATCGGTAAAGTGGGACTGCTTCTAATACTGCCTGCCTCATTGGGTTGTTGGGAAGACCAAATAATTCATGGGGAACAGTCCCTGGTACATTAAGCCCCTAGCATATGTTTTCTATTACTACCTTAACTAGTGTTAAAGGGAGACAGAGCTCTGAGTGAGGAACATTTTTATAAGTGATCAGGTGATGAATGAATATTTTTGTCCTGTAACAACTTTTGTTTCTCTACAAAACATCCTTAACCTGAACAGGGCTACAGTGAACATTTTAAAAGCCATTAATTTTTTGTGAAGATGTGGGAATAAAGCTTTTCCTACTATTTCCAACCATAGACTTGAACTTTTCTAGGTCTCATTTCTTAGAAATTGATCTACATGGGCTTTCTTTGAATGTGCACTGGTGTGCGGTGTGTTTGCTCAGATGAAGTTTTATGAGCAACTGTCACGGTGGATCCTCTTCCACCAAATGCCAGGCAGAGACAAGATACAAGTTTGTGCTAGAAGGTGAAACCAGAAGAGCAATTTCAAATGAACATGTAAATGTCCTATAAAGGTGAGATAGAGATGGTGATAGTGATAAAGATAAAGGTAGAGATAGAGACAGAGAAAGAAATGGAGATAAATTTAGTGAAGAGAGTTTCAAAGCTTATTTTAAGTTTAGGGTGCAACCTCTCTCTGTATTTAAGGCAAGGGATGTGAGTCGTTGTTAGAGATCTTAAGCAATTTAGCCTTGAAACAATGATTTCCTATGGCGCCTCTTTCAAGCTTGTGGATCAATTTAATTGAAGAGTATTCAGAGGCAGTAAGGGAAGTGATTAAAGAAAATACTACTGTGATTTACAATTACATATATATATTCACTGTGATTCCTTTTCTCAAAACAGTGCAAACAAAACAAGGTGTGTAAATAAATTGAATCTTGAGGGTGACATAAGATTAGAGTCACCATCTATAGCCTCCTAATGCTTGCTTTACTCAAAACAGACTCTAGCTTGTCATGGATGCATTTTTCTTAAAGAGAGAGATATCACAACAATTAAGAAAACTATAAAGAATATGGTAACAAACAGTCGCATCTGAACCACTCAAAGGGATAAATGTTAACATTTTGTCACAGTTATTTCCAATCTTTGTGTATATGTGCTGGAGATTGGGATGGAATTTGCTTTACTGTTGATATTTTATTATGGATGAAAGCAAGGACTTTTTGAACCTAATTCTCAGTCTTGTTCTCCTCACCTACTTCTAGAGATGAACACCCTCAGGAGTTTATTCTCTCTCCCTGTGTCTCTATGTAGCTATATAAAGAGAGTTTTTCTCTCTGTTATGCATGTGATAAACGTACGTATACTGAGATTAACATTATAGTAAATATGGATTTGAACTATACACTATATTTATGCTAATAAAACCATTGCTTTTATCCATTTTATTCATGCGGTTCTACACCAGATCGCATTGAACATAAAGGTCTCTGTCTAAAAAATTTGCAAACTCCTGAATTATAGCACCTCTGAGAGTCTATACAGTCTAAACATATGATGTAATCTTGCCCCTTCTTACTCAACCCTGTCTTCCCAGTTTCTGTCTTTCTCCCCAAGTTCCATGTTTCTCCTCAGCTCTGCTTGGTAGCTGCCCAGGAGGGCACCCACTCATTTAAGTGGCAGTTCTGGTTCCTGTTAGGATGATCACAACATAACCAGGTAATCCCAAGAGGGTTCCTGAGAAAGACATTTTCAAAAGCACTTTTAGTTCAATACAGAAGAAACCAGGTCTTTCTTGGTTTCACAAAACCTTTCTCCATACCTCAAATTCTTTGGGAAAGGAAGTCTGAAAAACACACCTGTAAAAATATGCCTCCCTCTAAAATGAAGTTTAATCACTATGTGATGTGCTTTGCAAGCTGACAGTCAAACCCTGGTATTCCCTCTGGATGAAGCTCACAGCTCCACAGGAAGGGGTAAAGTCTAGGGAGAGCCCATCTGATTGGTCAGTTGGCACCAAGAGGGCACAGAGATGGCAGCAGGGTGAAAGAAGCAGTGTGTTCAGATCCTTGGTGTCCCCGTGTTCCAGGGACCTAGCCAATCCCACCTCTCAATGAAGTGTCATGTGGTAGGGGCACCTGCATGGCTCAGACAGTTCAGCATCTGACTTCAGTTCAGGTCACAATCTCACGGTTAGTGGGTTAGAGAGCTTGCGCCTCACACTGGGCTCTCTGCTGTCAGTGCAGAGCCTGCTTCAGATCCTCTGTCTCTCTCTCTCTCTGCATCTCCCCTGCTTGTGTTCTCTCTCAAAAATAAAAAAGAAACATAAAAAAAGAAACCATGTACCATTTACATAGATGGGCAAGAGAGAAGGAGACAAAGAAAGTGAGAGTTCACTTTCAAAAAATGGCTCTGAATCTGGGGTGCCAGGATGGCTCAGTCAGTTAAGTATCCAGGTCATGATCTCACCATTCATGGGGTAGAGTCCTGCGTTGGACTCTGTGCTAAAACTGTGGAGTCTGCTCAGGATTCTCTCTCCCTCTCTTTGCCCCTCCCCTGCTTATGCTTTCTCTCAAAATAAATAAACATTTTAAAAACGGCTCTGAATTGGAAAGGGATATAAACCTGAGGGGGCAGAAGCTAACATTACTAATCACCATCTATAAATTTGCTTTAAAAAAATGCAATGTAGGGGAATTCTGCTGATGAAGACAAATAGGAATGTTTGCTCAGCTCATTCTATCGTGGTCCACACATCCTCCATCTCCCATATTTGCATGTATTTCCTATGATCATGGGGCAATCTGTGGCCTATCATATAGTTCTTCTCTATTGCTTATTGTGTCTCATGGCTACTTTGCTTCTCATCCTACAGACACATCTCAGAAAAAGCACCAGGGTTTGATGACACTTGCTTCTATCTCAGTGCCATGCAATCCCTAGTCTCTCCCTCTAAGAAATCCGCTGGAGCTGCAAGCCCATCCTATGCTTCCAGTTGCATTTGCAAGTCACTGGGCTCATGGCTCCATCAGTCTGAGTGATGAAATAGGCATTTTTAATATTTGCTAAACAGGACTGTGGAGAAGGTGAGTCTCAGCAGGGCTCCCAAGCGGTAAGTGCATCTCGTTGTCTCAGGTTAATCATGTACCTCATTTGCCGATTATTGACTTGTTCTCACAAAGGATTTTACTTGGCTTGACATATCAGTAGCAATCACTGATAAACTGTCAAGCAAACTTGCTTACTGCCTTAACCACCGAAGACCCTGACTTGTAGCAACAGTCTTGAAATTTCCTTTGGTGTCCAGCACCGTAGCCAGGTCAGATTATTACTATTTCTTTAAGTCTGATTGGAATCCTTTCTAGAACTGGGGTTGAGCAAATCTGACAGTTTGTAGGGTTTCAAATACCTGGCAAGATGCACTAGGCTTCCTCACACACCATCCGCATAAGAATGCAAATTAGTTGGTTGAGAATGGCTTATATTGACTTTGCTTTGTTCTTTTTTTTTTGTCTTGGTCTTAAAAAATGCAATGGACAGTGTCAAAATTCTGCATTTAAAAGACAATACAATAGCTACCTTTCAAATGGACAAAGATTAAACAACGATAACACTCAGTTTATGTAAGGGTTCAGGTAAATAAAATGGGCACACTGCTGCCCGTAGGTATAAATATATGGAGAATAACTGGTGAAAACTTTCAGAAGGACAGTTTGGCAGTCCATATTAAGTTTGTAAGGGCTTACTTTCAGGGAAAGAATTAAGGGTGTATACAAACCCTAGCCACAAGGACTGGTTTCCCAACATTTTATTGTAAGTTGGTAGGGCTTTTCATTGATTTATCTGGTGCTCCCCTACTCAAGGTCAACACCAGATTGCACTTCCTGCTCCACTGAAGTTAGGATATGACTCGCTTTGGTCTGTAAGACAAGGGGAGTATCCAAGCAGAAATATTCAGGGTTGGTCCGCAATTCACTACCTTCTCCTTCCTTGCTACAGGAACTCGTAAATCCCACATAGGGGAGGTTCCATAGGTCTGTGTCCCTGATGTGGCTGACATGGCACCAAGTCTTCTTTCATCCAGGTGAATGTGTGAAGCGAGGTTTCCCAACTTCAGCACTACTGACATCTTGGGAGGGATAATTCTTTGTTGTGGAGGCTATTCTGTTAGTGTTTGACAGCATCTCTAGGCTTGACCCACTAGCTGTTAGTAGCAGCTTTGTCCCAATGTGGCAACCACAAATATCACCCAGACATTGTCGAATGAATCTGGGTGGGGGTTAAAATTACTCCTGGTAAACAAAAAACAGCTTCTATTATTTTAAGTCATTTACAGTCTTGGGTTGTCCCTGCTCCACATCTGAGAGATTTTATTATTGCAAAAACTATGTAAACATTTATGACGGGTGTTTCTGCTTCCTTTTGTTTGTATGTTTTGAAATTTTTTTCTGCATTGAAAACACAGTGTGTTCTTCCATAAGAAGGGAAAAACACTAGAAAATTAATTTTAAAAAGCTGCATTTGCATAATTGCTCATCTATATACAGTGTTTGCTAGGGCCACAAGGAGTTTCTTAGTAACATGAAACACTTGTATATGATATTTTTTTATATTGCGCTTTAGTTTACAGACTGTTTTCTCATTCTACCTTTGTGGTGGTGGTGTAATTCCAACAATGTTGCGAGCCAGGTAATGTAGGTTGGCAAAGAAATGGAGGCTAAAAGAGGTTAGCGGACAAGGCTTAGGTCTCCTGGTTAATATGTAGTAGGGCTCTCATTCTGAGTTCTCCAATTCCAGGACTTTCTCCCCTATGCCATGTTGCCTCTGTATCGCTATAAAAAGCCACTTTCAAAAAGTCAACTGGGACACGCTCTGATTCTTGAGAAATTTAAGCAGGTAAGAAAGGATTCTCTTCTGTATTTAATATCCTTGGACAAGGATACTAAACCATGTAGGCTCTTGGTCAAAGCATGATACTCAATAAAATTTAAGCATAGCTATTTCATGCAACACAGCCAATAGAATTTCATAGTCATCCCCCCGCCCCATCTCTTTCTCTTTCCAGCTCAAATGAGTCACCTTGGCTAGACTGCCAATCCCCATAGAACTTATGTTCCTTGATAGGATATGCCAATAGAAATGAGACATTCTATAATGGTCTGAGATGGGAGTTAGTCAACTATCCCTGCAAGGGGCTGAGCACTGTTTCCTTGAGGAAATGTAGCTCATCAAATGGACATGAATGCATGTAATGACAGCAGCTGAATGTGAGAATGTGTAGGGAGTCATTTTTTTTCTTCTTTTTTTTTTTTAAGAAGCGCCCCTATATTGTACCTGTCTTGTGCATTTCTAAGCATCTGGACTGTGTCTCGCTTACCTGACCCTGTAATACATGCTAAACTCCCAAATTGGCAGCTGGACTGAAACCCTCAGCACACATCAGCCCATGCCTATTCATTTCCCTTCCCTTGAAGTGTGATGAGGCTGTCCCTGGAGTGGAGCTATTTTGAGAGGACGACCGCTAGAACAATCACTAGCCTGGCAGGAGATGGACAGTGTGGTGTAGCCACAAAAGAAGAAAGGACATTGTCATTGAGGGTTTGAGTCCTGAATGTCAGAACAGCAGGGAAACTGGGTAGAGTGTGTTTCTGCCTGCTGTCCACTATCACTCAGTTACAGAGAGTTACCTACTTGACTTGCCATGATCATTTGCTTTTCCATGATACTAGTTGTTCAGAGCATGCATGGGAAGGAGGAATAACAGTGCTTTGGAACAGTGTTGGGAAGAAGCATTTTTCTCCAGCAAAGTGACTTGTATCCAACTGGCTGAGAGGAAAGTTATTCTCAGCTGTGCCCAGAGGGATGTTCATATTTACTAGAATAAGGCCAATAAGCAGATTTCACCACTGCAAGTGGTGCTGTAGTAGAATCAGTGGAGCCTAAAGGTCAAAGAGACCACCTCACAATTTACTTAACTTCCCAGGTGCCTGGCCACAGGGATTCCTCTCAGCCCACTTCCTCTCTTTCTCTTGATGAGTATCTCTTTGAAGAGCAGATGCAATTTTTGTATCGGGCGTTTTGCTTGGTCAGGGGCTATGTTAACTCATTCCTGAATAATCAGTGCCTCAACCAATAAATATTTTTCTGGATGGAGGGAGGGAGGATTTGTTGGTTACTACTCTACATATTGATTTCTATAGCAGGGGCTGAGTATGCTAAAACAAAACAAACAGAAAACAAAAAGCCCCAGTAGCCCTCCTCTAGGCCCTTCTAGTGACTCTGTGATACTTTCAGGTTGTAACAATGGTGCTGCAAATAAGTTTCATTGTGAGGGCCAACACTGGTCAATTGGTACTGGCTGCCTTGAGGGTTCTGTGGGAGGTATTTGTGCACTGAGCTCACTGAGGACGAAGTACAGCCTTTGATTAGTGATGTCTGTCAGGAGCCAAAGCCAAGGAAATGGTGGCCTGACTCCTTTGCATTTGCCAATGGGTTTAGAGCTCACAATTCTTTCAATTCAATTTTCTAGATGAATACCTTTCCAACACATTTTAAAGTCATCTTTGACTGCATATAATGGGTAGTTAAGGAAGTTTTCCTTCCACTGGGGTATTTTCCTAATGTACTTCTTTATGTACTTGCTGGATTTGAAAGGAAATGAGGCAAGGAAGCCCTACTTGGTTTTTCTCAGGATATGCAATCCTTATTGGAAAAGAAAACCAAGCTAGGTGGGTGTTAATATATCCCCAATGGTGTGTATATAATAAAATCTCGGCCAGGACAAATTAAAGGAGCGGTAAGAGGAGAAACAATGAAATCCATACTCTAATCCAGTCTCTTCATTCCCAACACCGGGAATAATCTGACTTTCACAGTGCCAAGGATGCCCCAAGGAACTCAGCAAAGGATGGAACAGAAGAACAGATATCACAGAGAAATGGCTGATTTTGGTTAATGTTACACAACTCTTTTTAAATACACAAGGATATCTCCTGGTGATATTTTAACAAACAAATCCAATAACTAGAATACCTGAAAAGTGCCTCAGCATTAGCCCCCAGGACTAGCAAAGCTGACTTATTCAGGTAGAATGTTACCTTTTTTTAAGGGGGGGGGGGAGAATGTCATTGAAACAACATAAACTATGCCATTTTACATTCTAATAGTTTTTTAAAAAATTATTTTATTGATTTTTATTTTTTGAGAGAGAGACAGAAAGCAGAGAAGGGGCAAAGAGTGGGAGGGAGACACAGAATCCAAAGGAGGATCCAGGCTCCAAGCTTTAGCACAGAGCCTAACGCAAGGCTCGAACTCATGAACTGTGAGATCATGACATGAATGGAAGTCAGATGCTTAACCGACTGAGCCACACAGGTGCTCCTGCATTCTAGTAGTTTTTGAGTGTATTCCCTATCTTGTGCAACTATCACCACTATCTAATTCCCAAACATTTTCATCATCCCTAAAAGAAACCTACCATACTGACCAACAGTAACTTTTCTCTCATCCTCTTCTCTCACCCCTGGCAATCACTAATCCCCTTTGCATCTCTATGGGTTTGCCTATTCTGGACAATATAAATGGACTTATACAATATATGGCCTTTTGTATCTGGCTTCTTTCACCTAGCCCCACACTTCCCAGATTCATCCATGTTGTAGCACATAACAACACTTCCTTCCTTGATATAGTTGCATAGTATTTCATTGTATGCATATATGACATTTTCTTTATCCATTCATCAGTTTATGGGCATTTGGTTTGTTCCCACTTTTTGCTTATTATGAATCATGCTGCTCTGAACGTTCATGTAAGTTTTTTATAAAAAATAGTCTTTTCAATTCTCTGGGTATATACCTAGAAGTAGAATTACTGGGTCAAGTGGTGACTCTATGTTTAACTTTTTGAAGAACTGTCTAACTGTTTCCCACAGGGGCAACACACCAATGTTCCGATTTCTCTACATCCCTGCTAACAGTTGTTATTGTCTGAAGAGCCAAACTAATGCCATGACAGGCTTCAAATAAGCCTCAGAAACTAGAAGGCCTAAGTTTCAGTTTCCTGGCAAAAAGTTTCAGTTTCCCTGAAACAATCAGGCAATTACACCTTGCTCAAGATTAGGAGTACCGCTCCTAAACCCGTCAATCAGTAAGGACCAAGAGGAAGCTTAACATTCCTGAGGACTATAGAGAGCTGCTTAATGTTAGTTAGCCAATCGCTTGCCACTTGCCCAAGCCCCACATGGGGGTCCTTAGCCCACCCCATAATTGGTCATTTTCAAAGAAACCCCAAACGTCATGATTGGGTCCTGCCAAATGTAACAGACACCTTAGAGATTCTGAGTGGTTAAGCTTGTTCCTAGGGCTGCTGTGTGATTATGACTGGATTGCTGTGCTTATGTCACAATTCCTTGTAACCCCCACTTCCCAAACCCCATAAAAACCCTGCTCAGCTATTGTTTGAGGCTCTCAGCACGGATCCAATGCATTGGTGAGGACTGGGAGCCCAAGCCTAAGCCCGAATAAACGCCCTTTGCTTTTGCATACATGACTCGGTCTCCCTGGTACTCTCTGGTTTTTGGGGATATTGCGATCTGGGCATAACACGTCCAACTTCTATTTATAGTCATCCTAGTGGGTAGGGAGTGGTAATTTTTTAAAACTCATAGTTACATCAAGTGTGGTCTTACCTGGGCATGAGATGGTGGAAGTCCCCTTCGTATGTAAACACCAAAGAGAGCATCCTTCCCAAGGGAGATGTTGAACTTTAAGAACTGAGGTTGACTGATATGAATCTGTGATCTCCAAAACACGCCTGGTGGGACTTCTTGAGTCACCCGTCGACCAACTTCTGCTTCACCGCTGTCTATGCTGCTGTTTTTCAATGACCAGGGCACTGGAAAATAGAAATTGACATCAAGTCAGTGACATCTGTGCACATTTATTGGTTCTACATTTCTGTTTAATTGCATGCCAAGAGTTAAAAAAAAATTAAGATTAAACTCATGGCAGGTTTGTCTTTAAGTATAAACTCATAACCCAGGGCATGTGAAATACTGGCATCATGCTTTCTAAACTGCTTTGATTGTTCTTAACTGATCAAATACAGTAAGAGCTGGAGTCTGGGAAGCACATGTAAAGCTTCCAACAACCTCGAATATGACTGGTGTGTAATATTATCAATAGGGGAGAAGAGAGTGATATTAATTTGGCACCAAATCTAATTCTTGTAGCCTTTAATTATTGTCTCCGGCCAGAAACAAGTCCAAGATACTCTGACATTTTTATAAATTAAAATAAAAAGAAGCAACAGTGAACAAAAATCAGTCCAAAGTAAATAACTATAGAGAATAAGGACTTGGTCTCAGACTGATCTACTATTGGGGGTGACTCCTTCCTTGGGTTAGCAGGAGGGATCTAAACATGGTGTGAGAATCACCTCTCTCATGGTAACATCGAAGCATCTCTGTTGCATTTGAAATCACTAATATAGAAAATATTAGTTTCCCACATTGCGCTTTTTTCAAAACTTTAATAAAAGGAGTTCCAGAAATACCTATTTTTAAAGAAGATTTCTTAATACCAATGAACCCATCAGTCATCAGTACCTTCTAAACTTCCAAGGGTGGTTTTATTTGCAAACACAGAATTCATGACAACCTGGGAGTTACTAGTAGTCACACAAGGAAAGCAGTTAATCTCTTGGAGTCTCATTTTCCTGATTTCTTAAATGGGAATATAACCTAGTTGGAACTCAGTTTTCTTATGGTCATTTGTGATTCATTCAAATGGGACTTCTGAAAGAAGTTCTGGGGGTCTTTTCACTTTTCAATCCATCAATTTGATGGCCTGTGGATTGGAAAACATCTTAAGTCTGATGGGCAAAGGATGAGAATCAAGCTCCCTTCTGCATTCTGTAACATATATGCTCTTGTGATAATATTTATCTACATTTGGCAACAATCCAGCATAAAAGGTTTGGACAGTCAGGAGAGGTTATGGGATTGCTGAAGCCTGGCACAAGGGGTTAGTGAAGCTGTCTGACATAGCAGACCTGGACTGTTACTATTCTAGTCCCTGCACTAAGACAAGACTCACAAATGACCTTGGTGCCACTTTCTCCATCTGTAAAATGGAGAGGTGAAATTTTTGGATCTCTGATGGTTTTCCATATCTGAATTGTAAAAGAAAACCATAGAATGACCTGAGGGTATGAAGTGTTTTTTTTCCTTTTTCTTTTTTCCTTTTTAAAAAAAGGGAGGGAAGGATTCATTTTTATTTAGCTCAATAGTGGATCAAATAAAAAGTCAGCAAGTTTTTAAAATAAAACAGGAGAAACATTGGTTTGGATTTTAAGAAGAAACCCTTGACCTCTAGAAAAATAAAACTAGGGAATGGGTTTCTAGTTTTCATCTAGTTTTGGAAGCTTTAATCACATAATATAGTTAAGGAAAGAAACAACTAGTAAGTCCTGGGGGGGGGGGGTCAAACCTTTAGATGGGACGAGATGGTTTATTCCTCAATCATGTTTATGTGGATAATAGACATGGAATATTTCTCTGTAGGGGGAGGAATACTACATAGTATGGAAGAACAGAGATTCTGGGCTGAGACTGCCCTGGTTCAAATCCTACCTTTGATACTTGCTAAGTATATCAACTTTCTATGCCTTAGTTCCCACACCTGAATAGTTGGGACACCATTATTTATTTCATAGGGCTGTTATGAGGATTTAATGAATTAATCCATGCAAAGCTCTTAATATATTTTTAGGTACAACCTAAGTCCTAAATAAAAATTAGCTATCATTACTATTATTATCAATAAGGCTCTCAGCCTAAATGGAGTGTTGTTGATTTTGCTGAAATAATGGCATATCCAGTAGGAAATACTTGTTATCATCCATTAATCAGAAGCTCTAATTATTATAATTTGAAAACTAATTTGTACTTAAAAATGCTCGTTTTGGCAGATCTCCCCCTCCCCCACATTAGGGGCTTTTGGGGGAAGGGTTATAATAAAAAGGACTCAGTATGGAAGGGGACTCCCTTGGGGAAGAATAGTTTAGGGGCCTCTAAAACCAAAAGTAACCCCAGCAATCACAGTGTGGCAACAAGTTAAAGAAATTCATTTAAAATAAAAAAGAATTTTAAAGAAATTATTCATCTTTAAACTTAATAAGATGGGCTTTCCTTCATGTCTGTTGGGCTTTCCGGGGTTGCTGGGTTAATGACAGGATATGAAAAAGAAGCAGGAAATCAGCACCCATGAGCCCGCTAATCTACTGTTGAAACCTAAACGGATTTTGATAATGTCAAGCCAAATGAGGATGCAGGAGATTCACAAGGGAGCCAGCTGCCAGAGAGCGGTTGCTCCAGAGGAATTCAGACAAGGAGACTCAAGGGTTTGTATAGCAGAGGGAGCCCCATTCCTTTGCTGGACCCAACTTCAGGACGCCACCTTCAGGAAATTAGCTGTTACCATCAGTGAGTACAGGCTGCCTTTTCAGAATATACACTTCCTCCTTGGGTTTCATATGCTCCCCTTCTGCATATCCCATCGGCTACAGGAGGTAGTGCATGTGGATGATGAAGTACAGGTTTTGCATCCAGACACAGTGGGTTTAAATTCTGTCTCTGGTTCTTCCTTGCTGTGGACCTCTAGCAATTTGCTTAACCTCTCTGGGTCTCACTTTAATGTAATATGGAAGTGATAATAGTAACTATTTCATAGGGTGGAAGTAACAAATGGAAGTATACAAAGGGCTTCGTACAGAGCCTGATACA
This sequence comes from Suricata suricatta, assembly GCF_006229205.1. NCBI lineage: Eukaryota > Metazoa > Chordata > Mammalia > Carnivora > Herpestidae > Suricata > Suricata suricatta. The sequence goes on from NC_043705.1 coordinate 92,056,711, forward strand.
GAATAATAGCAACACAAATGCTACTTATATCCATTAAATTAAATTTAAAAAATGAGGAGCTATGTGGGGAAAGCACCTGACTTTCTTTTTAGAGTAAAGAATGTTTTTAAAATTTAATTCATTTATTTTGAGAGAGAGAGAATATGCATGTGCATGTGAGCAGGGGGAGGGGCAGAGAGAGTGGGAGAGAGAAGCAGGTCACCCCAGAGCCTGTCGCAGGGCTCAATCTTAGACCCGTGAGATCATGACTTGAGCCAAAATCAAGAGTCAGTCAGTTAGCCAACTGAGCCACCCAGGCACCCCTAGAGTAAAGGATTTTCTCAAAGGAAAAAAAATTGCATGGATATGTGATAAGTATGTTTGTGTATTTTCCTTTTCACCTGGACTTCACGTCTACCATCGGATAAGTAGACTCTCTGAGTATTCATAGCATTTACACTTAAGTCTAGTGCAGGGTCCAGCACTTGTTGTTAGGTCCAATAAGTGATTTTGCTTGCCTTCCTAAGTCTCTCATATTAAACACTGTACTCTCTGAGGTCAGGTAGAGGTGCAAATGCATCTTCAGGTTCTCTATGGTTTGCACCTTGCAAACCATGGATGATTTATAAATGCTTGCTGAACGGAATCAAGTTTTACCTGCCCAGCTGATGGGGTATTTTAACATAACCCCTGTGACTACTAGGTAGTGTCTTAATTTACTTTGAAAGGGTGCATGTAAACTGACATTTTCCCCCCCATAAGTAAAGCCAAAAGCTTGAAAGCTTTACAGGGGAAATTTACTATTTAAAGGCAACTTCCCGGGGGATTGATCCTTTTCAAAAATCATGAATAAACTCTTAATTTATTGTTTGTATAAAACTTTACAGATAAATAAGCAAACTGGGGGGACTGGAGTATAGTAGAAAGGTTGTTAGATTAACATCCAACAGCCAACATCTTAATCCTGATATTTAACAACCTTGGACCTTTTGTGGAAAGGAGCAGGTGGTGTAAATGAACTATTTGAACTCCCTTCTTACTACTAAGCAGCTGGCTAGTTTGAGGCAGGTCTGGCTCTAGAAGTCTCACTGTCTTTATCTACATGAGAGAGGGCTGGACTTAGAGTATCTCATAGGACATTACACTGGAGTCTACTGTGTTCTAACAGAGTGAGCTAGAGGTTGGGGGTATGAGTCACATCTCTGGCTACATGCTACAAAGGACGTGGTGTGTGTGTGTGTGTGTGTGTGTGTGTGTGTGTGTGTGTGTGTGTGTATGTGTATGTGTGTGTGTGTGTGTGTGTGTGATCCGCAGGAGGGAGGAAAGGTTATTGGGAAATGATTTCACTTTTAACAAATTCAACTCATTTAACATAAGTTACCATTACTATTAAAAGGTAGTGACTACTTTCAACCTAAATTCTCCAGATAATGCAAATGAACACTGCTTTTGCAAGCGGTAGAGTGGAGTTTTCATTACTGCACACACATACATACTGTTATGTAAAATATCTTCATTTTGAAATAATTTTGGATTTATGGAAACGTTTTTAAAAAACAATATAAGGAATTCTGCATATCATTCATAGATCCCATAAATCTAATACTCATTTGTTCTATGATTCTTTGTTTTCTCTATTTTTTTTTTCTGAAGAGACTAAGTTACAGACAGGTTGTTCCTTTTTCCTCTGTATTCTTCTCTGTGTTTTTCCTAAAAACAAGACATTCTTTTTCAGAGCCCCTGTACAGTTATCAAAAATAGTAAATTAACATTGATGCAATGTATTTCTAACTTATAGATCTGATTCAAATTTGCCAGCTGTTACACAATATTCTTTATAGCCAAGGAAAAGAAATTTTTTCTACATACTTAAAAAACATCTTTAAGTGCGCAAATCTTCTGTAATTTAAAAAACAATAAAAAAGGAAGAAAATGTTACACAAATAGTGCCTTGAAAGACATAAAAAGGAAAGGTGGCATTTGCAAACTGCTGGAGCCAGTGTGGAGAACCAACTCAGTACTCTGTTTCTGGAGGTCAAGTTCCTGGGCTGGTTTCCAGGAGGGAAAATCTATGCTGCTCCTGAAGGTCAAGAAGGCTAGCACCCTGAGCCAGGCTCCCAGTCCCACCAAGGAGGATCTAAATCTGGGCTCTGCCTGGCCCAGAACATGACCCCAAACATGGCTAATTCCAAACGGGGTACCATGGAGAGACAGGCAACAAGGAAACAAAGTAATCACAATTTCTATCCTCATGGAAAACATCTGAGACTTCAGAAAGCATGTTGCACGGTGGAGCTGTCAGCCCCGGATTTGAATCCCAGCTCTGACAACTAATAATGTGACTTTGGGCTAACCACTCCCCATCTTCGGGTTTGTCTACTCATCTGTATAATGGGGTGGTTTCTGAAGATTAGCCAGGGTAACATATGCAGTACCCAATCTGTGACACTTCTACATCTTTCTACCCAGGTATTGTGCTACCTAAACACAGCCATAACTATTTATCCCAGATTTGGAGTATAAATTTATAATGGTCTAATTAAAATACAGGCTGCCCACTGTAGGCATAATTAACTAGTATAGGTAACAATGAGCTAAAGGTCCAAGGGGTAGGGTAGGACTCATGGAAGCAGGAAGTCATTTTCTCAAACAGTTGAAATCAATACTCAATGAGTGATCAATATGTCTATAGATACGGAAGGACCTGTCATGTGAATGGAAGTGCTAAAATCAGAGAAAGAAAAGTCACATTTCATGACCTTTAAGTTGCCTGTGTTGATGTGCACTTTAGCTGCTTTTCAGATGGACAACTCTGTGGAGCCTACCTTAGCCAAAAACTGCCACATTTTATTTAATAATGACTAATGAGTGTCCCAAGCAATGTTGTATAGATAATTCATTCATACTTGATGCAACAAATATTTGTCAAGCATCTACTATAGTGCTAAGTAATTTTTGGTCAACATCAGAAATAGGGATGCATGTCATACTCTCAGTATCCCTCATCCAGGCAGCAGGGCAAGGGCCCATGGACTCTGTGTGGGCTTGAACTGGTGGCATCAGAAGAAGATTTAAATAGTCATCCATAATCATTCAGTGAAAGACTAGCCACCACCCTTGGGTTCTGGGTAGTGACTGAGCATCATGTCCTGGCAAGGAGCATTAACTTCTGCCCACATTTCCCTGAGCTGTGGCTTCTATGTCAAACTTTCCTCCCTATCTTGAGATGCAGGACAAAAAGTGGAGATGATCATTTTGTCCTAAGAAGCAGATGCTTCATGATGGTTCTGGCTGATTCATCTCCAGCTTAAAGATGAGATTGCTGGGATTTTTGAGGCAACACTCTAATGATCAATTTTATAGGATAGTCCACCTCTATAACTCCATGGAAGAGTGCTCATGTAAATGTGAAGTTATTGCCTATTTCAGAAACATGTACCTAAAATTCCAACCAGTTAAATAAGACTGATGTCGAGCAAAACGGCAGCCTTCTATAGCCACATTAGGAGCTAATCATTTCAGAAAATGTTGCCATAATTCATTTATGGAAACAGCGAGACTATTCTCCAAACAAGTGATAACGGGAATGGACTCATAGTCATACCCGGGAAATGAAGCCTCATATTAATACTTCCTAAACTTAACCAAACTCCAGAGGTACCTCGGCATAAATCTGCCTTACAGATTATTCTGCCTCACATATTTTTATCTATTGCAAATAAAGTTGAATTCAGATTATTGCTCCAGTCATTACACCTGGTTTTCATTTATTTGGGAATCAGGACAACCATCTGAGGATTCTGTGATTCTGTTTAACCAAGAGATAGGCAAAGAGATTCTCCTAAGGACATTAGATTCACTGTCTTACAGTACAGCTCGAATGCATCATCGGCAGCCCATCAGCTTTCACCCTGCTGCTGGCCGACTATTTCTTCAGAAATAGATTTCTATCCTGAGCATTCACTGCTCCTATGATGTATTCACAACTTCACACAGCAATAATGATTTTTATAAAATCCTTCAGCACTTGGGACTACATGTGGCCTTTACATCTTTTGAAACCCCAATTTGTCACCTTAGATAAAAACAGCCAACTCTTTGCCACTAGGGATATTAACAGACATTTATATATCTTACCATTCAGGTGAACATGGTTCTGCATTAATATGTAGTTCAGTTTATTAGTGTTATTTATAGCAGCTAAAATTTAATGAGTGGTTATTGTTGGCCATGAAATCTCTTGATATGTTTGTGATTTTTTTCTGGTTTTCAGATTAGAGGACCATGAAAATAAAATGACTTGCTTAAGGTCACACAGCTCTTACGTGGTGGAGCTAGGATCAAATGTCATGTATGACCGCTTCTGGAACCCACATTTCTAACCACTCGCTGACTGCTTTTCAGATCTTGGGCTAAGTACAACACACACAAAGAGGTGTATATTGAAACAAGTGACAGAGACCACCCTCTGGATGTACCAGTAAACTCTGAAAGAGAAATGTGCTAACACAAATGAGAATAATTGCACTAGGGAGGGAGATAGATAATCTTGCTCTTAATACCCATGTCAAGCCATGATGATATCATGTACAACAGAATTTATACAACTTAGAATGGGATTGTGGGTAGCAATCAGAAGCTAAAATCACCAATATGAAGCACATAAGCTGTACTCATATGTAACAAAGGGAGAATAAGATGGCCTCGAGAATGAGAGGAGTTTTTGCATTGGTATGTAGGCTATTGGTGTATTTGCCAGTAGACATGCAGTATTATAATGGTTGGCTCAAACATAACCATCTCTTGCCCTTCTGTGAACTTTACTGACTTTGAAAAAGCCCCATGTAGAGAAGTGATCATTTTGAAACCCTGGGCTGTGTTCATTGAGAGGCTGACAAGAGCCAGAGGAAGAATTACCAACCTCCCTGCTAATCTGGCTCCTAGTACCATGCATTAAGCCAACTAGTAAAAATCATTATGAAGTTTTTGCTGAAAGGGCAAGTGTAGAAAAACATGTTTCTAAACAGAATAACAGTCTTTGCCATTTTTTTCCAACTTGCATACCATCTGGAAATTCTGATTTTTTTTTCAAAGGGTAGGAAAGAAATGTGCTCCAGGCACAAATAAATGTTTACAGCTGAGTTATAAACCGAGAATGGTGGGGCTTAAAACAGACAGGCTGGCAGTGATGGAACTCAAGCTGCAGTGAGACAAATAATGCTGTGGGGAATGGGCCAGCTTGTTTTGCACATTGGCCCTTTTGAATGGGAAGTCTTGCTTCCCACTGACCTCATCAAGCAAATGTGTGGGAAGAAGTCTTCACATCTGGGTTTATTCTAATTCTTAGAAGGTGAAGGGAAAAGATGAAGCAGAACAACTGTCTATCTTGACTTTCTGAAGGCAGCCTTCAACTTTGGAAACTATAACACCTCGTAAGAAGTGGCAGCCCATGGATGCTTGTTAAATGGAGTAACTGAGAGATGGCATGATGATGTCAGTGACAACTAATATTCCTGGATCTCTTATTAAGTGCCTGATGCTACCCACTGTGTTTTACAAGCACTGTCTCTTTTATACTGGATGCCAAGGTTGTGAGGGGTGCCATTTTACAGCTGAGGGAGGGAATTGACTGAGGGAGGACAAATGACCTGCTTATGTTCAAGCAGCTAAGAGATAGAGCTGGCAGTTGTAACCAGTTGGACCAACTCTAGAGTCATATATTACAGATGACCTGTCAATGCATGTTACCCAAAGTATTCCCAACACTTGGTCAAGAAGGAAAGCCTGATCTATTGGGAGTTTGTTCCCTTCTGCTTTGTCTCCTATAATTTATAGTTGCAGAACAGTCCAATGAAGGTAGACATGGGTTTGCAAATGATACAGAGTAGTGGGCAAACTTCCATAGTGGGCCAGATAACAAATACTTTAGGCTTTAGTGGGCTATCTCATCTCTGTTGCATCTACTCCACTCCACTGCTGTAGTGCAAAAGCAGCCATAGGCAATAAATGAATATGGCTGTGCTTCAATAAAACTTTATTTGCAAAAACTCGTGGCTGGCTTGATTTGGTTCATGAGACGTTATTTGCTGACCCCTGATATAGAGGACACCTTGAGTTTAAAATGAGTGATAGGTTTTGAGAATGATCCATGAAATTCTACTTGGGAGTTTATTCTTTCTTAAGATCAGTGCACAAATTGGCTACATGTGATGTGCCCTTTAAAAGCTCTTGTAGTCTTTGCCTCTGGGCCTAGCCAATCAAACTGGATTCCCTTATGTTATCTGACCAGGTCAGAACACTGTATTGAATCTTCGTTCTCAAGGCTTATCTAATCCCAGATCTATAGAAAAAGTGCTCTGTGCTCTTGTAATGAAGATGTATGAGTTCATTGCTTTTAACATAGAAATACACTCGAGACGGTGAGTGATTCTGGCAGTGTGTGGGCTCCCTTTTCTTGATGTGAAACCCAACAACCAAACCAACCACGTTAAGGTTTAATTGAAAGAGAGAAACGAGAAAAAATAAACCATGAACAACAACAAATGTAAAAGGGAAGACAAAGCCCAAAGAACATATTCTCCTAACTAATTAATCAAGTGCTTTGTTTCTACTAACATATCAGAGTGTGTAGGCTGCCCTGTCTATTAGACTCCTTTCCAAATCTGAGCAATGTAAACACTCCTAAAGACCAAGTAATGAAATCTCTATCGATGTGCCATCTTAAATGGAACTCACATACCCTTGTTTTGCTTACATTTTAATTTGCTTCTGCTGGATACTTACCCAGTAATTGCTTAATAAGATTAACCTCCCTGGCAATGTGTGGTGTATGTTGATTAAAACATTATCGGAGTGAAGGATTACCGTATACCACAAAAAAATGGAGGGGGTGTTATTTAATTAACTTATTGCCAATATATCTTGATTGTCTATTTGAAACACTGGAAAACTAGTCGATTGGAATTGATGCAGGTTATCTAAATGTATAGAATTAGGGAGTGGGGAGGAGGGAGGTCACTAGGCAAAGAAATTGAAACCTGAGGTCACTTTTTAAAAAAGATATAGGTGAAATTGAGGGCTGAAGGGGGAGGGGGAAACCGGAATGGGGGTGATGGGCATGGTGGAGGGGACTTGTGGGGAAGAGCACTGGGTGTTACATGGAAACCAACCTGACAATAAACTATAAATTAAAAAAATAAATAAAAGTCAGTAATCCATAAAAAAAATAAAAATAAAAAAGTAAAAAAGATATAGGTGGCTGCGAGAAAATGAAAATATTTCTAGTTATTTTTTAGACCAACCTTTACAACAGTTTAAGAGATCTGCTATCTTAATCATAAGAAAAGTACTATTTTGGTGTTCAGAAAGGAGTTGTTGCCAGTTTTCTTTTAACTTTAAGCAATTTTAAATTCTCACACTTTTTCATAACAGTCCTATTGACAAAATTCATTGGACAACAATTTGGCAACCATTTTTCTGTCTCATAACTCATTTGGAAAATAAGTGGTGATGTTATACAACTTACAAAAGCACACTGCCTCTAAGGGGGAAAATTCTGGTCTTTCCAAAGGCATTGTGGAAAGTGTTTCTTCATTTGTTAATTGAGAGACTGCACTGCACTCTTAGTTAGGACTTGTTCTGTGCAGGGAATCTTCAGTTCTGGTGGTGTGGGATGTTCAAGCTGGGGTGGGAGTTGGAAACAAAGCTTAATCACACATGTGCAGAGTGGCTGACCTTAACTTATGGACATTAGTGTCTATCTGTGAGTGTCTTTGGTAAAGGATGCTATTCATGCAAGAAGCATTTGTATGTAACTTCAGAATGTAGACATACCAAATATATCCCTGTGCCTGATGAGCGAATATGCATATTCACTTTCAAATGTGTGTTCTACTTTCTTCTCAAGGGGCAGGGTGCTGCTAACTTGTAGGTTAAAGGGCACCTAGGGATCAGATGAAGCAGAGACCTCCTAAAGCGGTGTTTCTCCAAGAGCAGCACCATGGACCTCTTGGGCAGGATCATTTTTTGCTGTCCTTTTGTTTAACTGCAATAGCAACCTATCCCTAGGAAATACCAGTTGCACCTCCTCTAACTGTGACAACCAAAGTCTCCAGACACTTGCCAAATGTCTTCTGGGGGCCCAAAACACCCCAAATAGAATCACTGTCATAAAGGAAACGGGAGTTGCTGATGGTGCTGAGTACTGGAGTGAATGGACTACACAAAGGAGGCCAACAAAACTGGCTTTGGGCTTTTTGGTCAGTTAAGGCAGAACATAATCTGTTAAGCCAACATATACTTTCCATTTTTATATCTAGTTTTAGTTACTTGATAATGGAAAGCATATAATTTCATCCTCAGATAGAACTTTTTCATGCTTACATAAAGGTAATTTAGTGTTATGATTAGGATGGATGAGTAGAGCGATTCTTGAAGATTGGATAAAAAGATAAAAAGTTACACTCGATGCCATTTCGACAACTCCAGGAAGAATAATTTAAGCAACAGTAGCATCTCAGGATGACTAACATACACCTCTAAGGGAAGATCAATTCTGGAATCTTCTCTGCGGGAAATCACGGTGCTAAGGAAAGCTCCAGCATCTTGCCCCAAGATGCACAGAGCACAGTCTTGAGTTTAAGTCTGTACCTGCGTACATGTTTGATTGGGGGGAAGTTTCCAAAATAGCCTGGGCCTCAGTTTCCCGGAGGTGATGGCCTTCCCTTTAGAGCTGTTGAAATCAGGCAGTGCTAAGCTTGGTGCACATCAGGTACCCAATAAACGTCATTTCTTTTCTTGTCTATGAACTATCTCCGTGGGGTATTTTAAGAAACAGGGGTAAACTGCCCTGATGTGCTAAGCGGCAGAGTGGAAGAGTCTGTGTTTGGAGAAGCCCTTCCACACCACCTCTCCTGTTTGTGATTTCCTCCTGACTCCAGCACACCCCACCACCGCTGGCTGCTGCTGTTTTTATAATTGCCCCAAGTCCCCACCTCCTCACAGTCCTGTTTTTTCTCCTCCTTCTTAGCACCTTGTTAGCACCTATTTTTTTTCCCCTGCAAGACTATGGTTGCCTGATTGCTTCAATAAACATCTCCATTGTCCCTTTTACTGTTCTGAGAAGAGAAGCTTTGTCAAAACTCTTTTCTATTCTCTCCCAAAGCAGAACAGCTCAGAATCTTTCTCTTTCCTGCCAGGCCTCGCTTCCTCCCTGGGGAGGCTGCCTCTCTCCTCTGGGGAGTGGGCTCTGGTCTAGCGGCACACACTGCCTGCTGCTCTCGGCTTTCTTGATTAGGCAGGACTTTCTCCTGCTGCTGCTGCTGCCTCTCCAGCTGCTGCTGTTGCTGCTGCTTCTGCTCAGGCCTTGGGAGGCTTTCAAGTCGCTCCAGATAGCAGAGGTATGCACATTGCTCTGAGAAGGCAGGGTGCCAACTCTCAGTGACTTCAGCCAAACACAGCTAACAGACAGGAACAGCAAACAGCTTTTAACAGGGGCACCTACGAAAGGCAATGGTTTTGTTCCCCCCTTTCTGTTCCTTTTTGCGTACCTTCCAAGATTTGGATTAGAAAACCTAAACCGGTTGGCGGGAGCTCTGAATTTCCCTGTGACCTCAAGAGGGCAAGCAGCAGCTGTAACCTCACCTTTGCCTCCAGATGGCATTGTTGCCACATCATCGTTTCCTGGTAAGCCGGTCCTTATCCCATTGTTAAAGGTGTGTCCATCTGCCGGCTGCAGTTGCCAATTGAGTCCGAGCAGATGCATTGCTGCAGGAGAGACAAAGTAATGAAAATATGAATAGATAATTCAGCAATGCAAATGTCAAGGGGGAGGGCCAGGTGCCTTTTCCAAGCAACTGCCTTTTAAGGAAGCTGCAGTTCAAAAAAACAGAAAAAAACCACCACCAACAAAACAGCTCACCCCAGGCCTCAGGGATTAGCTAAATACATAAAGGGAGTAGATCTGGGTGGTTAGGTCTCCTCTCCACATGGTGCTATTCCCCAGGGTGGGCGGAGGAGGTGTGGGGGGACCAGAATTCAGACCTTCTGAATGGTGCTACCACAGAGAGTAAAATGCCCCTTTGGAACTACTGTAAAGGAAACTGCTCCGTCACATCCAACCTCTCCCACACTGTGGATGCAGCTGCTTTCAGACTGGGGGTCCAGGGGCATTGACAAGTATAGTTTCTTCCAAACTACTCAAAACAATCGGTGTCAAAAGGAGGCTTCCCAGATGGGACCGGTCTGCTGGGGAGACTGTAGTTGCCCTGAAAGAGCAATGCAGCAAATATTGTCCGTGGCTGGACTGGGCCCCGTAAGCTCATCATTCTAGTCCAAGCTCTCAAACTGCTTTTCCCTTCTACCTCTACTCCTGCTAAGTGGGTACCTTTCAGCCCACTGTGAGAAAGCTTGGGGGTAGTGGTAGAATGGGGTTCTTTCACGAAAATACTACGATGACCCTTTCTTCCCTCTCACACCCTGCACCCACACCCACACTTTCCCAAGGGGACAGAAGGAGCCGGATGCCAAGGTGCTGTCTTTGCTAAGGAGACAAGCATGTCTGTAGGACTCTTCCTTTACTTCCATTTGCACCCCAGACCTCCTACACAAACTTCCTTCGTTTTTTCCTGTCTTCCTTGTCTCTTTGTGTCAGCTCCCTACTCCCCAGGTGGTTCTGCGAGCTCAATTCACCCCATCTCCACGATTCTGGGGGGAGTTGTTTTTACTACATGGAATGAAAGGCAAATCCCAAACACCTGTGTTCTTCCACAGTCCCTATCTAAGAAATGCTTCTTTTGCAGGTAAATAAGGAGTTCACTCCCCTGCACACTGCCCATTCAAACAATAACCGCCATGTGTCTGTCTGGCATTTTAACTGGACATAGGTTGATGCTGTTGCTAGGGTTCCAGCGCTGCAGGAGAGAAAGGGCTGTTGACAGGGAAAGGTTCAGGGCATGATGCGGGAAGGGAGAAACAATTAACCACAGGAAACACAATTAACAATGCTTAGGAAATTGTTCACACGGCAATTAATTCTGCATGCCTACCACCACTTAAAGTCAGGCTGCATTCTATTAAGGTTAAAAACCTATCTTCAAACAATACAGCTCAGACTGATGGCCGCAGATTAAGGTGCCATGGTGTCCCTGTGTGTAGGTCTGCTTCATTTTATTTTATTTTTTTGCATACTTCCCCATCTCAGAGCCACACTCCCCCCCCCACCAATACATTACTTTGAAGTGTAAGGCAACTCTTTGAGATGATAAATACTAATAAGAATAAGTGACATTTACTGTACACTTTCTGTCAGGTAACACCTAATTTTCTCCTGCCGTTTATCCGTTATATGTAGGTCACTCACTTGAAGAGACCGGATTCTATTGCCTCAAATAATGACATATTTTCACTGTACAGAGGTCAGGAAATGAGAACTAATCGTGGCTGCTTCAAGATAACGATAGCTTCTGATTTGTAATTACCAGGTGAAGGGAGCCAAGGAATTAGCTATTTTAAAATGATTCCTTTTTTTTTTTATGCTGCTGTTGGGTTCTTGGGGCTTGCCTTGGGCCAGCCTGCTGCTGCAGTGGAGGTGTGGCTCTTTCATGGAGGGTGTCCCTGTGTTTTAAGATAGACAGACAGGTTCTGCTGGTGCAGCTGGGCTCAGGACTAACAGCTAAAGCTTTGAGTTTTGCATCTAGAGAAGGAAGTGGGAGTCTATCAAGCAAACATGACAATCTGACCAATGCCCCATCAGTGTGAATCTCTTTTCAAAGCTGTTCCCCTCTTCGAACACCCGGTCTTGGCTCTCCAAGGTGAGGCACATACTCCCACCTCCAACTTTGAGAGAACAAACAGCAAGCAGACAATACCCTCATCTTACTGCGCATAAAGAGGGCATTCATGAAACTGTGTTCTGTTTGTAGAAATGCTCACCCCTCCTCTTGTTTTGGGTTCCATAGCCTCTCTTTATTAAAAAAAAAAAAGAGTATTCTGAAAACAAGATGATGAGAAATAGGGTGAGAAGGATCAGGGTCAGAGGAGACAAATAACTGCTCAGACAACTCCCAGAAGTGAAAAGAAAATACAAAAGTGAGATGCAGATGGGAAAAGGGGAAAAACCAAATCTGCTGAGTGTAAGCTCTGTCCTCCCGGCAGAAGCGAGGCAACAAAAATGAAACTCATGTTTGGGCATATTTTCTGTTGTTGAATTGAATGTTAAGTAAATAAGTGAGAATTCTATCAGGGGCATAACCACCTTCTTTTGTTTTTTGGGAGGGAGGCTGAAAGAGGCTTTTGTTCGTACCATTTTTTTTTCTTGGTCAGCTATTCCTTCTTTTTTCCTTGAGTAAGAAAATGAGAATATCTTTCTGGCCTATGGGGATGGACTAAAGTGTCCTTAGGATAAAGAAGACCCAGGAGAGCTGTAAAGTAAATGAGTTTCCTGACTAATGAGAACTCTGTTTCTTATTCTGCTACTGAATTGCTCTATGGCTGGGGCTGAGAAATCCGTGTGTCCATCAATCTCTCCCTTCACCTTCTAAAAATGTTTTCCTTTACAGGTAGAATAATGGCTACTGAGGGCCCGAGAGAGGTCAAGCATCCACAACACCCCCGAAGATCTAGCAGAGTGTCTTTAATATAGAAGGTACTCCAGAAATGTTTATCAGAATAGATAATGACACATGGAGTTAGACATAAGGGGTTGGAATGTAGGACCTTATACTCTCACAAATCAAACATGTGTAATACAGAGGCATGAAGGGTGAACTACACCAGTGCTGGCAGCAATAGGGACGAGCCTGCAAAGAGAAGCTATTTTGGGTATTAGTGTTATCAGCGCCTGCTGCTGGTCCTGGAACCCCTTCTATGGCCAGCACTATAGGAGCCATGCTGCCGATGTTACCTTAATCAAGATGCGTGGCTGACATCTCTGGTTGGTACTATCCCAATCCCCATTTCAGAGATGAAGAAACTGTGGACTATGAAGTTTGATCACTGGGGGATTTCAGAATCAGAGGAAGCTAACAGTGGGAAGTGGTTATCTGCTTCATTTTTCATAGTGATCTGGGTACAAAGTCTGCTTTACAGTGGGATCTCAGCAAACCTGGTCCTTTGCTCAAAACTCATGATAATCTCACTGTGGCCTTAGGAATGACCATTTTCTATATTCAGCACCCCTTTCTGAAGGGCTGATATCTCCTCATCTTGTTGAATTCAGATGTGGCCATATGACCCAGCAGCACGCACTTTGCATACCTTTTTTCCTTCGGCCACATGGTCAACCTGGGTCTTGAGGGATGACAACTTGGCTCAGAGCCATGGTTGACCTGGCTCAACCATGTGGGAAAACACAGAATGAATAAAGAAATAAACTGTTACAGTTATAAGCTGCTGGGAGTTTGGGGTTCTGTGTTTTAACAGCATTCCTGAGACTTCCCTAACTGATAAGTTCACTTGCAGTAGCCCCAACTCTTCCACTTGCCTTCCTGGTGGGTGCCTTAAACTACAGAATAGTACCGAACCTTATATACACCATGCTGTTTTTTATACATATATGCCTATGATAAAGTTTAACTTATAAATTAGGTACAGTAAGAGATGACATCAATGACCAAAAATAAAATAGAATAATAGTACAAATATACTGTAATACAAGTTATGTGAATGTGGTCTCACTCTCAAAGTATCTTCTTATGATGCTGTGTGACAATAAAATGTCTATGTGATAAGATGAAGTGAGGTGAATGACGCAGGCATTGTGACAACAGTGTTAGGCTACTGCTGACCATCTGACCATACGGCCGAAGGAGGATGGTCCGCTTACCGTGGCTGGCCGTGGGTCACTGAACTGCAGGTAAGGGGGAGACCGCCACGTAAGTAAATTAAGATACTCCATTTTTATACAACAGAGCTCTGTGCGTTCCTTGAAGTTACATATTTATTGAGTCAGGATCCTTTCTAAAGCCCAGCCAGGAAAAGTTAGGACCACTACATACTTAAGGTCTCCACATTCACTTCTATGAACAACAACAACAACAGAAATAGCTCTTTAAATATTATGTCACGTATATCCATCTGTGACGCACTCTGATTTGAACATAGAAAGTCTCAAGATTTTGTGATTTCCATCGTAATGCTGGCATCATCAACCTATGTTTTCTCCCACAAGACCTTCTGGATGCAGTGGGGTGGTGGTCCCCTCTCTCACTCCCCATAAATGCTCTAGCAGCTCATCCCAAAAGGTCCTGTTCAGACCATTCGAGGGTCAGAAGTGAAATGAGTTTGGGAGGTCCTCTCCCTGATGTGACACACCACCATCGACGGCCCAAATGCACAATTTATCATGACTTGACAGGCTCTGCTCCAGAGAGACGCTCAGACGGAACAACGGGGCTCCGTGGGTCAGCAAGGATGGAACAGGGAGGAGTTCATGTAATCCAGGTGGCAGCTGGGAAATCAGCCACTAAAAACACAGTAAGTAGCGAAACTCTGAAAGTGTCTCCCGGGCTAATTGGAGAAAAATTTCACCAAGAGCTGAAAGTGAACCAAGGCAGGATGGACAGACCACACACAGATCCTAGATTTCAGCAAGAATAATAAACAGACCTTCTTGGAGTTAGGGTGATAGTTCCTTAGTGGAGATGCCTGTTTTTGTGCCAGATGGGCTTTAAAAGAAATACTGAGAGGAAACCAAGTGAAGATTAAGGGTTGGTTGCAGGTAACAGGATTCCCCAGCAACCACAAGGACAGGAGATGTAGGCCTTGAAAAGTGGCAGCTTGGAATGGGGGTTGTCTGACATAGTAATTAGGGTATGTGTGGGCCCTGCTGGGTGCCACTTACAACCTTCCATGTTCATTGGCTGGCAGAGGATCAACCTGACAAGAGAGTCAATCAATATGTCAGCAGCGCTTCTCAGAGTGCTGCTCAGCCCCTGCTTGTCAAAGAGGGCAAACACGGGGGCCACGGATGCTCTGTGTTTGCTGAGCAGGCCTCCAGGAGCAGGGGGTATCTTTAAAGATCAGGCTTGTCGATACATAACTGGAGGAACAGATTGGGTTTTCCCTTTGAAAATGGAAGGCTTGAGGCCAAGCAGAGCTTAGGAAGTGGGAGGAGGGAGGCTTGCCTGCTGGGTCTTGTGGCTCAGCATGTGGTCAGATTCACAAGGGCCTTAGAGATGATGGCAAAGCTCCTTCAGAGACCAGAAAGGCTGGGACTCCCTGCGCCGCATCAGCCAATTTAGTCAACAATGCCAGGACTCCCATGGGAAGTGTAGCCAATTCCTCAAGTGCCACTGCTGAGAGGAGAGAACTACAGCAGGATAATCAGGGCTCAAACGCACCACTGCTAACCCTGAACTTGCAAAGGAAATCTGCAAAGGCACTTTTGTAAGCTGTAGTGAAAATTAACACATGCAGATGAGCCACCTCCATGAGAATAGTGACAATTAACATTTATTTTGGCAAAGCACCAGGTACCAGGCTAATTACATTAATTGCATCATTTTATTTATTACTCATCATTCAGCAAATATTTACTGAGCACCTACTGTGTGTTAGGTGTGTTCTAGGTTCCAGGAATAAAGGAGTTGACAGAGTTCCTTGCTCTCATGGAACTGACATTCTAGTGGGAGACATAGAAACCAAACACACACAAGTGAAAAGTAGAGGATTAATAGGGTTAGAGATGCCAGGGCCCGGGGGCGGGGGGTAAGTAATTCAGTTTTTTGTTTAGATGTAGACCAGTCAAGGATGGTGTCTGATAGGTAACATTTGAGCCAAAGCCCAAAGGGAGTGAGAAAGCAATTCATGCAGAGATGTGGTGGAGTATTGAGGTTGGAATGGGATCAGTGGGAAAGGAGAGTGCAAGTGCAAGGTGGTAGGGAAGGTGGGTGGTGGGGAGTGGGTGCCTTTGGAGAGACTTTGCCGTATATCTAGGTGAGATCAGGTGAACACTGGAGGATTCTAAAAGTATTTATTTCCATTCTTAGTGACGTGGTAACGTAGTCTACCACCGCTTCAAGATAAGAATATTGAAGGTTAGGGAGGTTAAATCATGCGCCCAAGAAAGATCACACAGCCAGTAACCAGTAACCAGGAAATCTGTAAGTTAAACCCAGACACATGGAACTGCAGAGTTAGAACTCTCAACCCATGTCCTGCCCTGTTAGTGACTTACTCAAGACTTCTCACTGGAGGCCATTAGGCTCCTAATTCTCTAAGCGAACCACTACTTAGCAAAGA
This sequence comes from Suricata suricatta, assembly GCF_006229205.1. Classification (NCBI taxonomy): domain Eukaryota; kingdom Metazoa; phylum Chordata; class Mammalia; order Carnivora; family Herpestidae; genus Suricata; species Suricata suricatta. The sequence goes on from NC_043705.1 coordinate 92,072,929, forward strand.
CTGCACAGGGCAGTGGGCTACAGAATTACTTACAAAATACTGTCAAGGCTCACTCAGCAACAGATACCTCCCTTTGTAGGCAGTCATTAGTCCGCTAATAAATCTGTCCTTGGTCAGCGACCAGCTTGCTATTTAACTGAAAGGAATCACAGCCGTCAATAGAAAATAAATCTGTTTGGCAACCTCAGTTCTCAGTCAGGCAAGCTAACAATCAATATGCTTGGTGACTTTTTCCTTGGTCAGTTTGTTTATCATCCTTTGGGGATGTGCTTGAGTGCAGGGCCCGTTCCTCAAAGAGGAGGGGCCCACTGCAGTGGATTAATGGTACCCTTTTTAGGAACGCTGTCAGTGCCAAAATTACCTTCTGGTAAAAGAAGAGATACAAACAGAACCATGTGGGATAACATTCTCTGAAATGCCTTAAGTCTTAAAGGAGTTTAAAAAATTTAAATATAAAGGAGTTAAAAAAATCCCTTTCCAACTGCCTCGGTGGAGTGATTTCTCTTATTCCCCTCACCCACCCCCAGTGTATTGCAATACTCTGAATGGAATGAATTTTCAAAGCACTGCAGGGAAGTTATGGCCACAAATCCCTTTACTAGTAATGGAATTTGTGTACCTATCTCCCAAGGATGCTCTGTAAAGTTACTTGCCTGTGTCCAACTTCTAGTTGGCAGCTTCCAAAATGGTTGCAAAGCTTATGACCCAGGAATGACACGGAAGGGGAAGAGTGAGTCACAGATAGGATACTAGAATCCTGACAGGACCAGTGGAAATGAGAGGGGGCTTTGGAGAAATGCACCTGCATTCACACCTCTATCTGCACTCTCTGATCTTCCAGCCGTGGTGCGAAAACAGGGATTTTGTTTCTGCCTTCCTAATGTTAGTCCCTTGCAGAAGCAGAGAGGCTCTCTGTCCCCTCCTGCACATCTGCCATGGGAACAACGTGACAGTTGCGTGAGGCAGCTCCGAGACCAGGGAGCAGTGTGTTCTCGAGACAAGAAGAATCCACACGGAGGGACCAGCGCATTAATCTATTCTCATGACAGGCTCAGGATAGTACAGCAAGTGGCAAGTGGTACGAGATTAATCAATTCCTGTGTTTGGGGGGAAACAAATGGGGCTTCTTGCAGCTTCTGGATGCACGGGCCCCCAAGCTGGGGTGACTCTGCCCTTGGAGACCCCTTACGCCCGCTGCTGTGTGCTGTAGGTGGTAACTTTGGATGCCGTGGGTATGTGGTGTCTGGTGTGCTCAGGTGACCTCTAACAAGGCCCATTGCTCTCAGCATCACCGGGCGGATCAATATGTGAGACAGACACACACGCTCACAGCCACTGTCTGTTCCTTGCGCACAGTCTCCAGGAATGTACCCTGGAGGGCTGGCGATGCTGGCGATGCTGGCCGGGCATCCCATTGTCCACTGAGCCAGCTTATCCTCAGGCAGATAAACACATGCCCAGAGCCATTCGCCACACAGGGTATCATTTCCCACCCAGACGACTCCTTTCCTGCCACTATTTTTCCCAGGAAAGAAATAAAATAAAAGCCTTTCTTTCTCTAAGAAAGGACCCATGTGATCAACATACCTTTAGAGAATGATAATATCGGTAGGTTTTATTCAGCAAATAAATCATGGTCTCAGATTTTAAGAGCTTTTGTGATAGCAAAACACATTCCCGCAATCCGCACACATACACCTAAACGCATCTTTCTTCTCCCTCCGAAGCTTGTCATTCAGTGTTGACAACCCAAACAATATTTGTCTTTCTTTAAAGAACAGCACCCAGCAGCCCTGTTAAAGAGGGGGCCGGTCCACAAGACTACTTACTACAAAGGGAAGGCGATGCAGGCTGCATGCAGCATGTGGCCACCGGAATCATAGGAAGCAGACATTATGAATGTTTTAGAGGATAAGATGTCATATCGATTGGTAGATGTGCAGTGTGTGCTGGAACAAAGAGGGGAAACTCTCCTGTGGAAAATAGGCTTTGCAGGAAGTCGTGGTGAGGGGGGTCAGGGACGTGGCAGTTGGGGCACTGGCCATACTCCCAGGGCACATTTCTTTCCTCTGCTGTAGCAAATGAAGAAATGAAGGATCTGGACTCGTTCCCCTTCCTGAGTCCCAGGCACCCCCCATCAAACTGCTTCCAATAAGCCCTCTGATCGAGCTGTGGAGCCTATAGTCAAGAAGCCAGAAGCAAACGGCAAAGCCAGAGATGCCTTAGGAATGGGGTGAAAGAGGAACCATCCCCCTATCCTGGGTCTCTGAGACAAGAGACCTGATTCCCGTCAGGGTTTAAATACCCACGCTACTACTCATAAGTGGATGACCTTGTGCAAACTAATTGACCTCTTTGAGCTTCACTTTTCTTAGCTAGAAGAAACATTTAGCATTTTTATAAAGTACTGACTCAGTGCCTAACATTGTGTTAAGAGCTTAATATGCATTATCTAATTTGCCCTTTACAAGAAGCCTAAAGTAGGTACTATTATTCTCCCCATTTTACAGATGAGAGACTGGAGGCAGTATCAGAAATTCATACTGACACGGCTGCTAGGTGGGGCAGCTGTTTATAGAATCAAGCATGTACTTTCAGTCACTAAGGGAAGAGGGTGAACAAACTGACCTTATAAGGTGCTGTCAGTACAAAGGAGGCAGGAATCCATGAGTATCGAACACAGAGGAGGCACTCAAGAACTGTGTCTCACTGGGGCCCCTGGGTGGCTTAGTCGGTTGAGCCTCCGACTTCAGCTCAGGTCATGATCTCACGGTTCATGGGTTTGAGCCCTGCATCGGGCTCTGTGATGACAGCTCAGAGCCTGGAGCCTGCTTCATATTCTGTGTCTCCCTCTCTCTCTGCCCCTCCCTGCACATGCTGTCTCTCTCTCTCTCTCTCTCAAAAATAAATAAAACATTAAAAAAATTAAAAAAGTGTCTTACTTTCTCCTGGATCTTGGGTCATTTTGTCATTACCACAAGAGCCATTGTGACTAATGTTTAATTGAGCTCTTAACATGTGCTAGGGACAAATTTTATCAGGTGTGTATATTATTCTCCCATTTTGCAGATGAAGACATTGAGGCTCAGAGAGCTGGAGTAACATGCACCTGGTAAGTGGTAGAGAGGTGTGACTTGAACCTGAGCCATGAAACCTAACGTCTGAGCATCACGCCATTCCAGCCCACAGCCAGACAAATTTCAGCTCCAAGCACCTGTGAAGACTAGGCATGTTTATTCATCTAGATATTCTTCCCCTATTTGTTAGAATCACCTTTCAGAGAAACCTTTTTGGTTTCTTTTTCTGAATCACATCAGAATGGGAGAGTCACAGTCTTGATGGGCTCAAAGATCGTCTGGTCTGGCCCTTGTACAGATAGTGACCTTGATCCTCACTTAGGTGAAATGACTTGCCCAAGGTCATGATGACCAATGACTGGCTAAGCCAGGATTTGGAACTTGGTCTCCTAACTTTTTGTCTGGTGCTCTCTCTACTGTCCTTTTCCATCTCCTTAAAGAATGAAGAATGCTGAGGCCAATGTGCAAGGCAATGCCTTATCAGAGAACCTGAGGGGACCTCAGCAAAGCCTCCTTCTCTCACCCATTTAAGATTTTTATTACTACTATTTGCAAGGTCAGGGATGAGCAAAAATAACCTGTTTATAGACTAGTCAACAAAAGAGGTATCATGATCCTTCCCAATCCTGACTTCATTACATTGGGTTTCTATGACAAATTACTTCTCCTGGAGGAGCTCATTCACAACGAGAAACTAAAATCACCATTTTTCTAATTCTACCTGGTCCAAGGATGCCATGGTCGATACAGACACAGCTCCCTCCTGCACAGAAGCTGGGCAATATTTCAGGAGTGAGAAATGAGTTAAAGAAATAAGGATGCTGAGCAAATCCTGTATGTAATTCTCATGTCAATATGGTCATTTGTTCAGCAAAGCTAAATTAGGCACACGGGGAGGCTGCTAGTGTTCTTTTCAATTTTTAATTTTTGACATGGTTCTCTCAAGGATTTTTTTTCTAACTCAGAAATAAAAAATCTTGTATTAGCAAATTGGGCTTGATCTTTCTCTTAACTGGTTTTTAGTTAAGCAGATTTTACATGCCTAACCTGAAACATTTTAGACTTGATTCTAATGGAAAGAAACATTGTATTAAAAGAAATTAGTTCTCTCTCTCAGAGCCTGATGGCACAGGGGGAAATAAAAACCTCAGAAATATGGTAGTCCTGGTTCTCTGATATGTTTAACATAACAGGGTCAACTTCTTACTGAGAGAAAGATTATCTGGAAGAAAAAGAAAAAAGGATACTTTCTTTTTGGAATGCAAGCCACCTGTATCCCTAAAAAAAGAACTACATTTTCATCTGCAATTAGATAAATGACACAATTAGACTTATTTTGAGTTTGTGAGAATTTACTTAATAGAGCTAATTTGAGGGGTTTTATGTGATACTCAAGACCCACACATTTCTTTCCTGCTGAAAGTTCACATTTCTCTCAACAGGTAGCAACATTGTAACTGCTGTGTCACTTTTGGCTTATACAAAGCACTGTGATGACAGCACAAAGACATTCGACATTGTTCTTTATTAACCTCCCTCCTCTCTTTGGCTCGTGCTCCCCCATACCCCCCAATTTCTAGACGGTATAATCCAATTCACCTCTAGGTGGGGGCTGGGGTTTCCTCTGATCTCAGCCGGGGAAGAGAGATCCTCCCTGTCTGCACATTCAGAGCTCAAGAAAGGTGAACCATTTGTGAAATTCCCCGGCTTGTTTTTATTACTTAGTTCTTTTAGGCTTAAGTTTCTAAATGTGTCCCCTTCTGGTCTTATCTAGTTTCAGTTAATCTTTAATATAGGACATTAAGGCGGTAGGTATTTTATTTTCCCTATTTTACAGACACAGCAACTGAGGCTTATTGCAGATATACAACACACTCACGGTCGAGAGTTGCCAGTTGTTATCGTCTTTAAAATTTTGTTAAATCTGGCATCCCAATCTCATAGTTACAACTAATTCCCAGAAGCACCACTTTCCTTCTGCAGCTCCAGGAATAGTCGCCTAACCAGCGTCCTCAGACCCTCTGAGCTTCATTCCAGAACTGTCAGAAAGAAATGCCCAGGGGAACCAGAGTTGGGTCTAACCTCTGAACTTCTCTGGTTCTCTACCCAGAATGTCATTTGCATTCTGCTTCTGGTCCAACAGAAATAGGACACAAGCCACATATGTCATTTAAAATTTTCCAGTTACCACGTTAGTAATTAAAACAAATTTAATACTATATTTTTAAACCAAATATATCCAAAATATTATCAGTTCAGTACGCATTCAACATAACAACCACTAATGAGGTAATAGACATTTGTTTTGCACTATGTCCACCCAATCTGATTAGTGTTTTACACTTAGAGCATATCTCAATATAGATGCTAAATTTCAGTGAATAAAATAAAATGTGGTCCTTCTAAAACAATAAAATGTGTTAAATAAATATTTTCTACTGCTTCAGTTTTAAAATTTGAATTAAGTACAATGACATAAAGTGAAAAATTCTGTTCTTTAGTCACACTGACCAAGTTTCAAGACATATGTGGCTACTGGACAGGCTACTGTGGCTTTGTAGAGTTCTCCTAGGCTCCTCTTCTCTGTGCTCCCAGGATATTTTGTACCCATATCTCTCACAGAATTTATGGCTTTATTTTGTGTGTGTGTGTGTGTGTGTGTGTGTGTGTGTGTGTGTGTGTGTCTGTTTATTTTTGATGAGGGCAGAAGGAGCAGAGCGAGAGGGGACAGAGGATCCCAAGTGGGCTCTGAACTGACAGCAGAGAACCCAATGCAGGGCTTGAATTCATGAACCATGAGACCATGACCTGAGCTGGCTGGATGCTCAACTCACTGAGCCACTCAGGCACTCCAGCATTTATGACTTTAAATGGTAATTACTTATTTACTGATCATCCAACCTGCTCCCAGCCAGGAGCACCTTGATGGGTGAGAGTGAGTCTTCATCTCCCTTTTTTGAATTTGCCCCAGGAACCAGCATTAGGTCTAAACACAATGGCATTCTTTGTTGTTGTTGTTGGTTTTTTTTTTTTTTTTTTTTGATACAGAGAGAGAGACAGAGCATGAGAGGGGAGGGACAGAGAGAGAAGGAGATACAGAACCGGAAGCAGACTCTAGGCTCTGAGCTGTTAGCACAAAGTCTGACATGGGGCTTGAACCCACGAACGTGATATCTGACCTGAGCCAAAGTCGGAGGCTTAGCTGAAGTCGGGGGCTTAGCCGACTGAGCCACCCAGGCACCCCTAAACACAATGGCATTGAGAAATAGTTCCAAAATGAAAGAATGGTTTGGAAACTTGTGTTTAAAAACATCTCATTAATTGGATCTTACAGTGTACCAGGCTAAGAGGGGTAACGGTAATAGTAATAAGCAATAGGTATGGAATTCTGACATTGTGCCAGGTTCTCTGTTCTTATCTGCTTTTGAAGCACTTCTCATTTGATCACTACCCCCTGCCCCCAGTCACCCTTGAGGGTGGAACCATTATTCCCATTTTCCAGATGAGAAAATGAAGGCTTAGAGAGATTAAATGACATGCCCACTCGCACACAGCTGCTAAGTGCCAGAGCCAGGTGTGCTTAGAGGCATCTTCACCCCCAGCCAGAAGGACTTCCCTTACCTCAGTCTTCAATTACCACGTTCATGACTTTTACTAAAGCTGAGTGCCACTTGCACTAGTACGTTCTTCCCACATTTAAAAAGGAGTCCCCCCTTTTAAAACTCGAATCCATTTAGCCTCATGCCAAAATAGTATCTGTGAAATAAAATGCTTGATGTATTAGTTACAAGGCTTTGTGATACACTCAGGTAAACATAACTACTGAAGTAAAGCAATGTGCCCCCATACCACATAAGGTCATACCCTGCTGGTGGTGCCAGTTGTATGTATGTATGTTCACGTTGGGGAAACGTGAACTTGTAACTTTTGTCTTTCTCTGCCCATAGGCCAAGCATTATTTCTGTGTTTTCTGTCCTCAGTGGCAGTCTAAGAAAGGGAGTAGCAGTAGAGGAACAGGCTGGAAGAAAGGTTCCCCATGCCTACCTTGTATTTCTACCTGCATAAAATCAAAACACAAGACCTAACCTCCCACCCCTTCCACCTTGTGGGTTTTTCTTCAATTCTTCAGGGTCAGAGGACAAACACTGCCAGGGAGGCTACATCCACGGAGTCAGTCCTTCCTGCTGAGAGAGTTCCTATCTTATGCTAAGTGATGCCAAGAGAGTCTGGAATCTGTTAGAAGGCAAGAGCCCCATCCTCCCCACCTGCCCTTTTCCCAACCCTGTGGGGGATGAGCTCCATAGCCCACATCACCACAGATGTGTTCTTGGCATTGCAATTTCTACTTATTTCATAAATCCACCAGCAATCATTGAGCACCTACTATGCCTCAGATACTGCAAACCCTAAACGCAATTTTCAGTAAGAATAGCAGCCCACACTAATATAGTGCTGACTGTATGCTAGACACTGTTCTAAAAACTTTAAATATATAGACATGAAATTGCCATTTCTGATAGATCAACTGTGATAGATTATCAGTAGTTTTACATGGTCCAACTTAAATATATTAATCACTGAATACAATAGCTCTGAAGACAAATACTTTATTATACCCATTTAGAGCTGAGGAAAGTATGGGGGAGAGATTAAGTAACTCGCTCAAGGTCATTCTGTCAATAGTGGTAGAGCTGGGCTTTGAACTTGGGGACTCTGGCTCAGAGCTCTTAACTGCAATGCTTTCTGCCTCCTGCAGCACAAGTATCAAAACTGAATGCTGTCTTGTACTTAAAGGCTGGACTCTATATTTCAGGCATATTGGGCAAATCATACTTTTTATGAAAACAATAGAACATGGTAGCTAGAGTAGCTTTGAAACCAGACTGGTCTAGGCCCTGGCCCTTTATATCTGTGAGGCTCTCGGAAAGTATGTTTGGATATTTGATCTCGTGGACCCTCAGTTCCCTGATCTGCAAAGTGGGGGTGTTAAAACTCCCTAGCTCACTGTGGGTTTGTCGTGCTAAATGAAACAAGGCAGGCAAAGCACTTAGCTCGCCTGGGGACACAGTGAAGAGCTCAGCCAGCAACAGTTGCTGGTGGACTGGTCAGAAATAACATTGTCCACCTGGAGAAAAGTTTCTTTCAGATTCCAAACAGCTAGGCTACAAGCAAATAGTCCATTCTTAAATTGGAGATGGCTTGCCTTCTGCATGAAAACTACAGAATCCCATGTCGGAAAACTGGGATCACGTCTTCCAGACTCATTTTACAGAAGAGGTTACAGAGACCTAGAGGGGTTAAATACCTCGGCAGGGAGGCCGCGCATCATTTTTGAGAAGCACAGATCCCTGATCTCATTCGCTTCTACCTTACTGCACTGACTTGAAGCTGTCCTTCTGGAGTGATGCTTTAAAGAGGAGTCTCAGACCTGCTGACCTGAATCACATATTTCGGGCACGTGTGGTATCACTGGCAGCACTAAGCAGCGGCTGGGAGGTACAGTTGGGGTGGGAATGGGAATTCTTAATGATTTCCACCAACCTTCTCCAAAGCAACCACAAATACACAGCTTCTAAGTAAAAACTGTGTATTTGCTATGTAAATGAAGCTTCAAGAAAAGACCCGAAATCTCTTTCTCTACTCAGATCACCACCTTGAATCCTCTTCTATGTTAATATTTTAGAGAACCACTGCATAAAAACACATTAAATGGCAATATTTTCTGCATTTAACCTGATACCTGCAAATTCGGGGTGCTCATGTGACGAGCCGTGGCCCTGGAACAGGACAAAGGCCTGTGTCACGTGGGAGAGCGTTAATAAGCACTTCCTAGTCTGTTATTCTGTGCCTGGTGCTGAGCTAGGCTCTGGGGGTGCAGGGATGACCAAGACAAGGTTGCTCTCAAAAAACTCAGTCCTGGCCAGTGGTTTCAGTCTGTGGGTTCCCAGACCAGCAGAATCAGCATTCCTTGAGAACTTGTTAGAAATGCAAATTATTGCCCCCCTTTCCAGACCAGCAAATCAGAAACTCCAGCAGGTGTGGGACCCATGTATCTGTGGATTGAAAAGGCCTGTAGGTGATTCTGATGAACTCTCAGGCCTGTGAACCACTGGTATTGTGTGAAGTCAGGCTGAGGGCAATTAGGGAAAGGTAACATGAAGGGAAAAAACAAGCTCCCCTTGTCTATTTCCAGGAAGGTGGAGCAGGTGAGAGAGCCTGAACCCTCCCCTCCAGGTGGTCTCTGCCAACAGGGGTAGGATGTCAGAAACAGTCTGAAAAAAGCAATAGGGAAAAGAGACATTCAAGCCAGGGTAGAAAGATGGGGGGAAAAATGCTAGACCCAGACTTGGGCTGAAACAAAGTGGTAAAGCAGGTAAAGTTTCTTCTTAGCATGTCTGCTCCCCTTTCAGTACCTGGTCTGCCTGTCCAAGACAGTTATCAGAGAGACTCACTGCCACCTCCAAAATCAGCAGTTCCACTTGTATGAATGCTTTCCCATCATGTTGGAAGTTTCCTGGACTCCTATCCACTTCTCTCAGAAGTGTGCTTTCCAAACTATCAACCACTTCAAAAGAACTTTAAAAAAATCTGTTGGAACTTGATATGTGAATTCATCCACAGCTTTCCCAAGCTCTCATTTTCTACCATTAATGGATGTGCAGTTATAGAGAAGATTAATGATTTAAGCCAAATATATAAACTCTAGAGGTAGAGATTTTAGGCATGATGCCAATTAGGGCAGGGGAGATATTTTTAGAGAGAAGGTATTTTAGACAGTGGCTCATGCAAGAAGGGCAGGCTCCCCCCTCTACTCTGGTTAGCTTTGGCTATGGAGGTGCTGACCAGGTGCAGATGGGCCTTGGAGGATCTCTGATCTGTTTGCCAGAATGACTGCATCCTCTTCCTTGCCATCAGACACAGAGCCACCTAAAGCCAGATGATCCACTCGAGTAGTTGTGGTGGAGGCATCTTATTGTAAATACCTGTCTGTAAGCACTCCCATGGCAAAGTCCTTTTTTGTATAGTCCATGAGGCTGAACTCAAGAGTTTGAGCTATGTATTATTAGTTTAGGAATATTAGGGATTAGCTTGACCTAACTTAAGCAGAAAAGGGAAATTATTGGAAGGCTGTTAAGGTAGCTCATGGAAGTGAAGGAGTAGTTGGACAGTCAAGCCCTGCCTTTATTCTCTGTCAATGCACTCTCTCCAAGAGATGGGGACAATGGCCATAAGGAACACCAGACTTATATCCCCATGCCCTTGGGCCACTGAAGAAAAGAGAGCTTTGTTTTTCCATATTCATGTATAGGCATCTTGGGCAAGGATTCTGGTGGTCTTGGCTAGGGGCCAGTGGCCTTCCTTGGGCCAGTCATTGTGGCCAGGAAGGTAAGATGAAACTGTGAACCCTGTCTAGGTGCAGGATCTGACACAAAGAAAACATGGCTACCAAGTAAAGTTGCCAGATTCAGCAACTTAAGGAATTCATCAGAAAATTTGGCTAGAATCAAATTGTGAGTCCACTCTTGCCAAAATACAAGCTGCCAGTTAAATTGGAATTTCCCATGCAATATTTCAGGCATACTTATACTAAAAGCATTATTTGTTGTTTGTCTAAAACTCAAATTCAACTGAGCATCCTACATTGGATCTGCCAACCCTATCACCAAGGGAGACTGATGTGAGTAGTTATTCAGGTTCCCGATGTATCTACAACCAGTTGTTTAAAACCTTGAAGAAGTACAGAGTTCTTTCTAGAGGAAAGCACTGCCCATGTCCAGAGGTACCCCTGAGCCCCTTCTCCATGGTGGGTTGGGATGGCTCTTTGGCCAGAAGAGCATCTGTATCAGGTATCTACACTTTCCAGAAAGTGTCACAACTGCCTGGCTGTTTGGTTTGTAAAGCACGTGGGTTAGTCTTTTTTTTATTAATTATACTGGTCCCTGGTGGGACTTAAGGAATTCATCAGAAAATTTGGCTAGAATCAAATTGTGAGTCCACTCTTGCCAAAGCTCCTAGAGCAATCTGATACTGAGAGGGTCAGCGTGAGACTAACCAGCTGGTCGGTGCCCATCTCTTAGGCTGGGTGTTGGTTGCCTCCTCTTGGGAGGCTCACCACAACCAATTTTTAAGGTCAGCCCTCCTTAGTTTCAGCTAAACATTTGGAACCTAAAGATCTCTGCAAGTTCCATTTTCACCAACAGTGTTGATTCCTATAAATATTTACTAAACTTGCTCTGCAGTCAAGGCACAGCCATTTTTTCTTTTCCTTCTGGAAGGAAGTTTATTACACAAAGTAATAGGTGAGGTCTTCTTACTACCCCATAAATCTGCTATACTACCTGTGTGCTGAACTTCTTAGACAACGAGAACAAACAGTTGTTGCTGAAGCATTCCACACAGAGGAAAACAATAAAACCAGAAGCAAAAGCAAAACAACAAACAGAACTTATACAGAGATTTCTTTTCTCTGTTAGAATATTTAACATAAGGTTGAGCTGCCCAAAGCTGAAGTCCTATTATATTTCCTAAAAGTAGGAAAACCAGGGGCACCTGGGTGGCTCAATTAGTTAAGTGTCTGACTTCAGCCCAGGTCATGATCTCACCGTTCATGGGTTGGAGCCCCACATTGGATTCTGTGTCTCCCTCTCACCCTACCCCTCCCCTACTCACACTCTCTCTCTCAGAAATAAACATTAAAAAAAAATTAAAAGTAGGAAAATCAGACAGTTCAATTTTTCTTTAGACAACACTTTCTTATTTTGGTGATCAGCAGTGAATTTTTCAGCACCAAGTATCTAAGAAAGAACCTTGAGCTATGGGGTGCATACCTAAGCTCAGATTTAGGACACACAAAGCCAGTTCAGGGGCAAGGTCAGTTCTAGGCAAGATGCAGAGCTAAGCAACTTTTCCTTTGTGTTCTCCAATCTGTTAACAGAAGTGATGGTGCCTGAAAAACTCTGGGTAAATTATATAATAGTTTTAGCGAAGTAAAAGCCAGTTTAGTGGCCTTTCAGCAGCCTGTTTAGATTTAAGGAGAAGACTGTGTTTCTTTTTTTCTGAGAAAGCCTCATGCACTTAGAATAAACTCCTTAATGAAGTGCCAGTGATCTCAGAGTTGGCCTTCAATGTCCTTTCCACACAGCCTGTGTTTTCTACCAGGGTCAGGAGCCAACTTTCATTGGGTGAGGGTGACTTGGTTCTCTAAAGGCTTTCTGGGAAGTGTGCTTCAAGGTCATGTGTGTGTGTGTGTGTGTGTGTGTGTGTGTGTGTGTACATGCATGTGCCTGTCTGTGTGTGGTGTGGATAGTTTTCTGGCAGGTACACATGCGACCACTTTGTCCATGGGAGGGACTATTATTTTAATGAGTAGCTTTAACTAATTAGTTTATTTTTGCTGACATATCCCATTCCATACTCCTCACTTGATATCCTTATTTCATATAGAAAGTGGAAGGCTGATTGACCCTTGAATGGATACTGAGTGGTTCTAGCTGGGTATGCTGCCGTATATCCTGGAAGGGCAATGACTAAGTCCGTCTAGTTCACTACTGTACACCCAGAACCTAGTACAGCACAAAGTCTTTATTTAAGGCCTCCCTTTGCTTAGCGCTGTGCTAAAGGCTATTTCAGAACTGTATCATTTAATTTTTACAAAAGCCCTAGAAGACACTATTATTGTGCCTATTTTACAAGGTGGAAACTGAGTCACAGGGAGGCCAAGTATCTTGCCTTACGCTCATGTCGCTGGTAAGTATGAAACCAGGGATTTGATCCTGAGTCGTTTAGATTCTGGAGTCTGTTCTCTTATCTTGTATCAGAAAATAATTGTTTTATAAATAAATGAATGAGTGGGTGACTAGTAAACCTAAGATTAAAGTGCTTGGTGACAAAACCGTGGTTTTTACCCTTAGTTTTCAGGCCCAGAATTCACATAAATTTATCTAAAAGTACTGTCCATTTCTGCATTTCTACCTTTGACTCAAATCTGTGACTGTCCAAATCCTCTGCTGCTCACTCTGACTTCACCCTCCCGAATGTGTGTTCTTCTTACAGTTCTATTACATGAACCACCTGTTCTGGCACTGCTGATTGCTGATCCCCATGTTGGTAGATAAATGTTTAGGGGGTCACTGCTTCTGAGTGCTACTGGCATTTTCAGAGGGGTCCTCAACCTTCCAAGGAACTGCAGGCCAAACCTCCTGATGTAAGGACAAGTTCCTCGTTACTGTAGCTACCCGTCCCTCTCCACCCCCCCACCGCCAGAGACCCAGAAGAGGCCCGCCTAATTTCACACCTTGAGAAGAACAGAGATATAGAAAAGATCCAAAATGCAATCGTTCTCCAGATCATGGAACAGATCACTCTGATTTAGAAGGTGTTGTTTTTTCCCATCCACTCCTGTTGTCACAGTCTGGGGAGGGGAGTATCACACCCTCTGAGCTGAGATGGCAGCTGTCCCAAACAGAAGATCAAATCCCAACCTCAAGCCCCAACTGGCTAATTAAGCCTTTCTTGCTGGGTAATGCTGCTCATTATGGGAGTTCCTTAGTTTAAACAACTTCTGGGTGGTCTCTTCATGTTCATAACTTTGCCTCCATCTTTTCATGTGTAATTTATATAAACAAGTCTTGAATGATGGAGTTTCTGCTGTCTCACAGGACATGTGCTTCTCTAAATCTATCCCAAAAAGGAAGCCTACTTGATCTACACATTTGTTTGCTCTTTATAACTCAAGCTTAGTCATTAGACAAGAGAACATGGAAGAAAAATCTACCCGTATTCTATTCTGCTCCTCAATCAAACCACATAGACCCAATACTTGGGGCTTCTTTTTACCACATCTATTCCAATTTTCAATTCCTGTTGGAGATAACTAGTGTTCTCACTGTTGCATCGTCTGTTGATGTCCACTGTCCAAGGGGACTATTACCTCGCACTAAAACGCAGGGAACAAAGAAAAACACACAAAAACAGAAAGAAGGATTCTACTTTACAAACCAATTTCCAGGAATTGCTACTAAAGACAAGTATCAAACACTTTTCCACTTTAATCATTGTCAAAACTTTTAATGAATCTCCTCTTTTAAACAAATAATGCCATTAGCATGGATGCTATGCAAATGAAATGCAGGGCCTGCATTTGTTTGGCTTCCTTGAAATTGTTTCAGAAACCTGATCACATCAAATATTTTTCAGTTTATGCAAAACAGAACCTCTCAATACATTTTTTTGAAGAGTATGTAGTTTTTCATTTGCATGTTGGTCCCAAGTGGTAAATTTACACTTTGAATGTAGGATTAACAAATTTCCGTGTCTGAACTGCATTTTGAAACTTAATCATAAAGAAGTTACTTTCATATGCCAAGAACCTTAAGAATCTAAAATTGAATGACCTTAAATGTACCTGGATGCAAGAGTTTAGCACACAGGTGTCACCAGGGACACCTGTGTTCCCACAGGAATGCTATGTTTGCAGTTACCTATTACATACGGTATTCTCTCAAAAACTGATCACTGGTCATCTTGGAGAATTCAGGGATGAGAACACACCGTCTGCAGTTAAAAAACGACTCAGGTCCTGGGGTCCACAGATCTGCATCTAAAAACCTTTTTTCAAACTGCTCTTTCTCAGTTTGGCAAGCAGGCTGGCCGGTGCCACTCTCACTGTCAGTGAACAATGTTATGGCTTGAGAGAGCTATGCATGATCACACTTACTGTAGCATCAACTATTTTTTTCTTAATTGTCCTGAGATCCTAGAAAGGAAACAAGCGTCTGTGCTGACAGAGGAGCTCAGCATGAACTCTCATTTTTCACATGGAGCTAATTAAAAACTGAAATTAGTTAAATATGGAAATGACACTTGCAAGCACTTTAGTAGAATTCTGGCAAAATCCCTCTGGAGTGCTGTGACATTACCTGCTGCTTCGAAACTCCCCAACTGAATTTCACAGTTAAAAGGCTGAGCAAAGGGAAAGTTATTATTGAGATTTCGGATTCAGAATGTGTCTGTAAAACTCCAAATTAAATTTCACGGCTGGCCCTTGAGTGGTTGGCAATATATAACGCAGGCCAATGGAGTGGGCTGCTAACAATGTCCCTGCAAGCAGGCGCTCCAATTACCCCTCTTTAGGTATGGTCCTGTGGGTGGCACAGTGCGACAATCAGAAGGTTAACGGATGTATTTCTCTTGGAATCTGACTCAAGACATTTCACACATGCACCAATTTCAACCAAAAAAAGAGGCTGGACTCACGCATGGTCATATGATGGGCCCGACTGTGAAAACTGAGCCGGGTTTCTTAGGGGTAACAAGACACACTTTTTACATATGGATTCTCCTCATATGTTGGTTTATCTATACATGTATAGTATATGTATACATAAGTGCATATAAATGTGCATGTACATAAATGTATGTACATGTCTCTCTCTCTATATATACATCTCCTTCTGTATATGTATGTCTAATAGGCATTTCCAAGTTTTTATTCATAATTGTGATAACCTTATCTTGAAGCAGGGAGATCAAACAGTTTCAGTCTTAGGGGGAAGTGAGAATAAATAGCCTTTCCAATTGGGCAATGGTGAAGAGGGGCCTTACAGAGTGGGTAGAAAGAGCATTGTCCAGGAAGTCAAATCCCCTTTAACAGGCAAAAGCAGTAGCATTTGCTCAAGGGAAAATTACGGTGTTTGTCTACATCTGCATACAATTTAATTAAACCCTCGGTGTGTCTGATGGCCCTGGATCTGTAGCAGAGTATTTGGGAAGTCCACACACTCTGCAAACAACTGGAATGTTGTGATTTTATTGTTTTTCCGACACCCCATCCATTTGCCCTTGAGGTATTCCCTCCCCCTGGACCCTGGCCATGACTGAGGCGGGCACAGCGTCCCTGCCTGGGCAGGCCAGAGAGAGGGGCCGATGCGTGCCAAAGCGAGCCCCGCCCTGTGAGTGGGCTGGCAGGGAGCCGTTGGTGGGGTGGGCTGCCAGGAAGAGTTCTCTGGCAACTCAGGCGCTCATCTCCTTGTCTCACTCAGGCTTTGCTAGTCCGAGGCCTGGAAATCATTGCGGCTTACCCAGCTGGATGGGTGCAATGCTGCAGCTGTACCATCAGGCTGGCTTATTTTTATTGAATTTTGAATATCCAATTTCAAAGCAATTCAAATGAATTTGCCCAAGGCCTCGGATCAGCGTGGCTGCTGACACTCTCTGCAGTAGGGTTTCTAAGTTCATATTTCTAAACAAAGGCAAGATTACGGAAGCTTTCCTTGTCAGGACCAGCGCCTCTAAAGAACACTCTCTACCAACTCTATTAGGTCCCATGCTGACAGCAGTGAAAGCTGTTCCACTAATCTGGGTCCAGGTCCCTCACTACTCAGGGTGGGGTGGGCAGGCAAACCTTGTCCTCTGACTGAAGAAAGATGGGGGAGTGCAGTGGGGGTGTCTAACAGGACGCAGAAGGGTCCAGGACATGGAGGTTGGCACATGTAGTGTTGCTGGGCAGAGAAGGTGCTTAGAAGTATGGCAGAGGTAACTCCAGATCAAATTGTGCCCACGCCTTGCCCTCCAAGATTGAAATGAAAAACAAAGAAACCCTATTCATGCTCTAGGACGTGACCAAAGAGATCCTGGAGACCCTTCATCTCATGGGGTCTTTCTTTCTTTAAAAAGTTTTAAAAATGTTTTATTTTATTTTTGAGAGAGAGAGACAGCGCGATCAGGGGAGGGTCAGAGAGAGAGGGAGACACAGAATCTGAAGACAGGATCCAGGCTCTGAGCTAGCTGTCAGCGTAGAGCTCAACACGGGGCTTGAACCCACGAACTGTGAGGTCGTGACCTGAGCCAAATTCAGCTGCTCAAACGACTGAGCCACCCAGGTGCCCCCTCATGGAGTCTTTCTACCAGCTCCAAAAATCTGTCTTCCCTCGCCCCCACAGTTCCTTCTAATCCTGCTACTACCATGCCTAGGAGGCACAGCTTTTAAATGCACAAAACAAAATGTAAGCCCTGTGGTAGAGGACTGAAGAGCTGTGGAGAAAAAAGCACTTCCTGAGAAAAAGCCCAACACAGCATCTCAGGGCAGAGGGTGGCTCAACTAGAGAGAGAACCTGCTCTTAATTCTTTCAGTAGGACGTGGGAGACATTGAGGGCCCGGCATTCACTGAAAACTGTTTTTAAGAAGCCTTGGGACAAGACCAATTCAATAACTACTGGTGTTCACAATCTGTCAACTCCTCCCCTCAGGGGTTAAAAAAAAAATAAAACTGAGAGCAAAAAGCAAATTGGGACATGAGGACTCTGAGTGACACTACAGTCAGCTTCATAGGAGCAGGGTGCCTGTCCGCTCTCCCTCAGCAACGCACCCCAGCTGCCAGCACGGTGCCTGGCCGCTGCTACATACTTCATAGATAATTGTGGAACTAGTGGATGAATGAAAGAACAATGGTTGTCATCTTATGTCACCGGGGGTGCAATATGGATCTTAGAGTCAGAAAGACTCCTAATAGGGCCACCGTTTAATTGCCACATAGCAGTGGACAAATAATCTCTAGGCTTCAGTTTCTCATCCATAAAATGTCTTTAACAAAAGTGCCCACAACATAAGATTGTTTTCAAGAAGAGAGGAAAAAATGAGAAGAAAAGCCTGTTACCATTTTGAAGGGGGTTGATGTCAAGCCCTTCCTTTCCATGTATCCAACTGGATACATCATAAATCTTTGTACCTGACAATGTATCTTCCCTTTGCACCCTTCCATGGAGTCTGTCTCTTAAGCAGGTAAACATTCAAATATGTAGAACTCCTGTTTTTGAAAAATTTGATAGTCTTTCAAAAGTGATTATTTTGTCTGCTCAGTGCAGTCAGTATCTCTTACAAACCTCAAGTGCACACTGTAAATGAGAGAGCCATGGTTTTCCTTTAAGGACTAGTTCTATAGATTTAGATACAGAGTAAATACATAGAAACCAAAACGTAAAATAAATAGCACCAGGATAAAGCAAAAATCCCAAATATCGAAGTAAAGGAAGGCTGCAGATGTCAAGAACCCAATGGCTGGAGGAGGCTGGGGGAGCTGGGCAGATGCCTCTAGAAACCAGAGGTAAGAACAGATACCCACAGGTCACACCCCTTTCGTTGTACAACCCAGCCAGTTTTAAATCACTTGCTCCTTTGGGCAAACAGTGCTGCTGGTTAGTTATCCAGTAGATGTTTTTAATTACAAGCTGAAAAAGTCATTCTGTAGCCCTGCAACCAGTGCCCTCATGCCTAAGAAGTGCTTTTTAATATTTATACATCTAAAGAGGGTTTGCCCTTCCAGACATAGAAAATCATTAGGAAGGCTTCTCAGGAGGATATAACTTTGGTCAAGGTCATGCACAAATCTAAACTTCAGATTTCAGCCAATGCTTACCAGTAGGTGCCACTTTTGTGCCACAAACCATTTCTAGCCCTCTTTCGACTTTATTTCTAGGTTATCAATTTTTAAATAGAGGAAAGAAACAAAAATATGCTTGTGAGACAATTCTGAGCATATAAAAGTTGAAGAAACTTTTCTGTTTTTCCTCGTTACTTGGCATATCTATTTAATAGTGCTTTTTTGATTTTTACTTTTTTCTTCCAGCACAGCAGATGAATGGGCGACCCAAGGAAACTGCACTCAAAGAAACGTCTTGTAACAGTTCTAACTTTGGTTTGGCATGTCACCTCTGTAACGATATCAGGGAGAGGAAATATTCCGTCAAAGCTGTGAGCATGGAAGGAAACAGCCTGGATGGTGTCCAAAGACACACAGTATCTTAGCAACTTTTGAAGTTCAGAAAAGCCAACATTTCAGTTTCGGAAGCTGGCTGGTAGAAGTTCCATCCTACCCAACCACGAATCACTGAAAGACACACCTTAAGGTAGAAGTGGCCATCGTTTGCAGGATCTACTACCCAAGCTGCTGAAATGAAGTGGCTGTCAGAGGGCAGGCAGCTCTCATCACGAAAACAAAGCAAAACAGTGCTGCCAAAAACATATGAAAATAGTGGTAACCAGGTAAGGTCAAACATGCTATAATTGAAACATGCCTCATAGGAGTACATTGTCCTCTTCCCTCCTACTTTGCGAAAGCATAAAATTAATATCCAGAGGAAGAAAAGGAGAGCAGGAGTCAGGCACTGTCCATTCCAAGACCTTTCCTCTAAGAATGGGGCTTGTGCCTTTGCCTTCTGAAGGAGGGTTCTTTGAGAATCCTTCTTTCTCACTTATCTCTGGAGAATGAAAGACTCCAAACACCCATTAAAGACATCTTGGGGATCACCTTATAACCCTCAGCCTGTCTTTCGTAGCTAAGTGGTTAGTGTGTATTTGTGTGGGTCAAGGACGAAATCAACTTACTCTATCTATATCCTCAACATTATCCCCCAAATCTGATACTGAATGTTAATCCTACCAATCTAATCCCTGACCCCTCTCAACACAACCCAGTATGGATCCTAACCCTCAGAGAACCCAGTGTGTAATTGTCACATGAGTAGAAATCCCTGCCCCTCTCTAAATGAAGCCCAGCTCTGATCACCTGGGCCGTGACTGTTCCTTACTCTTAGGTGAAACATGTGATTTCCAGGGAAGAGAAGTGGGTGTTTGTTAAGCCTCTTCTTTCCCCTAACACCTATTGTCCTTCAAACATCATTCAGTGACCAAATAGCAAAGTTTAGTAAATCTAATTCTGTCTTAACTTTTCCATTACATGTAGTGTAATAACTTAGGAAGTACATTCCCACAAGATTTGGTGACCAAACCTGGACATTCAACCTCCAAAATGTCTCTCTCATAACTGTTCCCCTCTTGGGTTGCCCTACTTCTGTCCTTGTTCTGTCCACATTCTCTGCTTTCTCACCTTTGGAATGACCCCCTTAGCTCTTTCTACCTCTGGTGTTGATCCACTCACTGCATTCTGCCAGACTGCTCTGTGCTCCCCTCATTCAGAATTCTCAGCAGGTTGCCCTCACTTCAGAATCAAATCTAAACAGGCTCTTTGTCATCTGTCTCTTCTATCTAGTCCTGTCTCCATTAATAGCTCAGCTTCCTATATATTTTTGGTTCAGTGTTAATGGTATGTGGTTCCCTCCAACACCATACTTTCCTGGGCTTTAATTACCGTGTTCTTTATTCCTCAAATGTACTTCTCCCATCAAACTCCTTTGCAGTCTTATAGGTGGAAGTCAACTGGCAGTTCCTCTCTGAAGAACTCCCTGATAGCTTCAGATAAAGTCCTCCTTTTCCTTTCCCCACTAACTTAGTACAGAGCACAGTACAGTACCCTTAGTGTTGTGTATAAATGATGGTTTGTGCATCTGTTTTTCCTCCTTGTGTGACGAGGATCTGCTGGAGAGCAGAGACCTTGGTTACCCATCTCTGCTTTGCTGGGGTCTCAGCACTTAGAGAGAAGGAAAGATTCAGTAAATGGTTGCTGATTGAATGGATCATGGGCAGCATGAGTTCTCAGGAGGTAGCCTAGAATCCACTTGAGCTTGGGAATGAGGCTTAAATGTCAAAGTTACATGACATGGGGATTCTGTCACCTAAAAAGCCCTAAGCTGCTTGACTAGCTCCATTTTCACAACTCTCTCCTCCTTTTCTTCTCCTGTCCAATTCCTTTCCAGGAGTTCTGGGACAAGGGTCCAAAGAAAACTGCCCCTCAAGGGTGAAAAAGTCCATATCAGCAGTTACTCCAGTGATCAGGGACCCAAAGCTGTCATCAATGAAAGAGACCTAAGAATAGAGGGCAATCTGATCCTTTTTTCCTCCAAGCTCTGTTTTCCTGGAAACACTTATTTCTTTATGAAAAAAAGAAAGGAAAAAAGCTCATAAGACCATGTTAAAGCAAATGCTTAGAAAATATTTTTGAAACATTTGGAAGTAATTTCTATTCACAAATTATCTCCATTCATAAAATGAAAAGGCAAATTATGTGAGCTGGATAAATTGAGAAAGAGAAGAAATCAGACTTAATGCTGGGAGCAGAAGAGGAATAGGAAGAAAGAAAAAGAGAGAAAGATTAGTAATTCTTATATTTCTATAGCAAGTAGAATTTTAAAAGCATTAAACTTGTATTATTTCCTGTAAATGTTACAACCAATTCCAAGATGTTGGTTGGCAGTTAATTTCTCCATAAGGCAGAAGAGACAGTTTAAGCTAAATAAAGACAGGTCTTCCATCACCCGCCAGTGGGAGAGTTGGGGCTAGGAACTGAGAGGTAGATGAGGAAGAAATGCAAGAAGAGGGAGATTAGAAAGAACAAGATGGAAAGATGGAGAAGGAATGAAGAAGGCTAACATGTCCAGAAGAAGGTGATAGGAGGGGCCCAAAGACTCACCCAACATCAACGATGAATGGCAGAAAAGGCATGATAGACTTTGAAGCCATCCTCTGCTTCAAAGACAAAGCCTCTTTTTCAAACACCCGTAACTGATAAAATAATCAGAGTAATCATTGAGCCACTTGGGCCTCTTGATTCTTAGGAAGGTGAACCCACCGATGGTTCAGAGGCTCCAACCCTGGGTTGAGTACTTCTGACTGTCCTGTTGGGCATGCTGCTTTCCTTGTGATAACAATCAATAGTCAATAATCAATAAAAGTTCTCTAATCAATAAAAATTAAATAGCTACATGCCAACTAAATAGTCATATGCCATAAGAGACTGACAGCCGCAGATGGAATGACAAAAGTTCAGAATACAAACAATGGTGAGTAAATGAGCTGAGAACATTTGCAGGACTCAGCTCACTCCTTCTCACTGGCCCACTACGACCTGCCCACCGTAAACAGGTTGGATAATCTAAAAGTGATGGCTATTTTCCTATTCCATGCCAGCAGGTTCTACAGTCATTCTCTTTAGTCTTAATGATAATTCTGTAGGAACAGGCATTGTTATCCTTGTTTTAGAATGATAATCTTATGCTGGGAGGCGGGGGGGGGGGGCGGCGGTTGGCTAAACAATACGCAAATTTGAATCCAGGCCTGAACAGATCCAAATCCACATTCTTTTCACCTCTGTCCCCTGCTTCTAAAATTAATCATGAATTGCCTCTACTTCTTTTCCTTTAGAGGTCCCTCTAGTTGGGTCAGGGAGTGAAGAAATCCTGAGGGCAGAAGCAGCAGCTGCCTAGTGCTGCCTTGAGCATTTTGGCTCAAGGTAGGTATATGGAGCATTAGCAGGGATGCCTGCTAGAAGAAGGAACCCCAGGCAATGCCGGGTAGTCCTGGGCTTGCTAGTCTGGTGACCACAGGAGGTGCACGCACTTTACACCAACCACTGTGCCAACAGCTGGGCATGCAACATCCGACTTCATCTTTGCAGCTACTCTTGTAGATGGATGCATTTACTATTACTGTTTTACAGAGAACAAAACTATCTCCGAGAAGTTAAGTAACTTGCTCAAAATCATATAGGTGGTAACTGGAAGTCTGGGGATTCCAGCCCTATTTTCTCTGATTCCAGACTATCTGCTGTTAGCCACTAAATAAACTACTTTCTTCATGTCCTACTAAGATACTTGGGGAATGCTCACGAGGTTAAGAAACAGTAAACATGGTTGCTAAGTGTCAGGTCCCCAGCATCTAGATTTCATGGAACTGGAATTCAGGAGGTCTGACTTTGAAGACACCCCTGCCTATCACTGACTGTATTACTTCAAGCAACTTATTTGACTTGAATCTCAGTTTCTGCATCTGAAAGAGGGAATAAAATGAAGATAGTGCATGTTTCTTGAAATACTGCAGAAACTCACTATAGATCTGCTATACTTGGAAAGAGAAGTACATATGAACATTAATAACTCAGATAAAATAATGGATTGATAGAAGTTTAGAGCTGAATTACCTTGATAATTACCCAATGCCCTTAGAGCATATGGTTGGGTGCATGTATGCTTTGCTTATGCAATTTCTGGCTGTGGGACTGTGGACAAGTCACTAGACCTCTTTGAGCCTGTTTCCTTATCTATGAAATTGAGAAAGAAACAGTACAGTCCAACAGGTTTGTTGTGGGGATGAAATGAGATGATGTAGGCAAAGCCCAGTGACCTGCACATAATGAGTGCTCATCAGTGCTATAATTGTTTTGATGGGGAAACTGAGGTCCGAGAAAGGTAAATCATTGTCCATGGTTGTACGGCAAGTTATTAGTAGAGGAAGGAACAGAATATAGGCTTCTTGTTCATGCCACTTCTCCTCAGCTATACAACCTTGGGCACATTACTTAAAATTCCTAAGGCTGAGCTTTACCATCTGTTAAATGGGGACAATTCTCCTCATCTCTACCAATAAGGATACGGAGGGGAATTAAAGGAGCTATCCAAGCAAAGCCTTTGCCCTGAAGCATCTTCAGTGCTCACAAAATGCTAGCTGCTATAACTTTAGCTTCCTTCCATAACTTTTCCTTCCATTCAAATTTGAAAGAGATTTTATTCTCAGGAATAGGAATGAGAAAAAACTTTTTTTCAGGGCTACCTGCTGAGTCAGAGAAGGTGCTAGATACATCCACCACAGAAAAGAAGCACCTGTGGAGTGGACAAAGCCCAAACTAAAGGAAGCCACCCAGGAGAGGTCACTTACAATAATCTCATCCCCTGCATCATCTTCTCCTTGAGGCACAGACCTGGAATAGGTGTGTTGGTCCACTATGCAGAATTCTTTCCCTTTCTGATTCAAGAAGCTTCTGGCAGCTCAGATCAGAAGCACTGCATGTCTGTTTTATGTGGCAGTGCTCAGTGTCACTGTGGAAGGAGCACAGTATTTGGACTCCAACTGCCTGGGTACCGGCTGCACCATTGTCACTTGCTAGCTTGTGTGCCTTGGACAAGTCTTCTCCCTGAGCCTGCCTCATGTGCCTGTCCACCACATGAAATCATGAGGTGCCACAGAAACATAAAATTTACTTGCTTTTCACTATCATTTCTTGCACTGCCTGCCGGCAGTCTGGAGGAAATGAGAAACTGGTGTGATTGCCTTAAAAAAAGCGCCAAATTTCCCATGAAGTCCCCAGTATTTTATGGATGAGGAAGCAGCCTCTTTTTCCATTTGTGGTCCTGTGACAGGGAGAGGATGACAGCAAAGCTCTGGACAATTCTAAGTGGCTACTAAGGGTGTTTTATGGTGAGAAGGATCAGTTACGGTGCTGTTTAGCCAAAGCGATGCGTGTAAAGCAGGGGAAGCGGCACCAGACCATACAGATCAATGCTAGCTTTCCGATGGCTGATAAGGGCCAGAAGGACAGTGTGCAAGCTGTGCTGCTTCCTCCTGAACCACGTGGCTATCAACAGCTCCATTTCCTCATTCTCTTCCTCCCTGGGAGCCCCTCCTCCTCCCTGGGTTGCCAGAGCAGAACCACAGTCACCCATGAGCCTGGGCAGGAGTGAGGGGAAGGACCCCAGCTCCTACTTGTGCCTTGAAGATGTCACATTTGGGTTTCTATATATTATTTGCCTTCAGTTTGGGAATTGTTCCACTAAAGGGCGATTTCATCTTTTGAGTGAACTTCTGACGAATTTGATGAAGTACTTTGCGCAGATGGCTCTGCATCTGAATAAGAGGAACCCATCGTGTCAAGCGCTTGGAATGAAGTGTTTCATTTGTGTTTCTAAGGCAGCAAAGAAAGCTCCTGAGAACAAAAAACACAAAGACCAACTTTTTTTTTTTTTTATAAAGCTTTAGGAGAAATCAACTTGTCTGACCTTATTTAGCATTTATGAGGATACATGTGCTACCAGGGATGTAAATGGCTGTGGTGAAGTCCTTGTAGTCAAAGGATAAATGGGAGGAGATAGAAATAATGATGGTTCTGATCTCCTGTGCTGATGGTACCATTAAATGAGAAAATGCAAATGAACTGCTTAGCATACAGTCCTTGCTCAAAAATACCACCTATCATCATTACTATTAAGAGACTATTAAGGATTCAGAGAAATCCTGTGTTATAGGTTGAGTTGTGCTCCCCCCACAAAAATGTTGAAGACCTAACTGATAGAATCAGTGAATGTCACCTTATCTGGAAGTAGATCTTTGTAGATGATCAAGTTAAGATGAGCTCATTAGGGTGGACTGTAATCTAATCTATGACTGGTGTCCTTACGAAAAAGGAAAATTTAGGCACAGAGACAGACATGCATACATGCGCACAGAGAGAATGCCATGTGAAGACTGGAGCTGTGCTTTCATGGCCAAGGAACTACTAGAAGCTGGGAGTGAGACCTAGGATGATGGACCAGGCTTAGACACTCATGGCTCAACTGACTCTTTAATCTTTGACTTCTAGGCTCCAGAAGGTAGCCTAGAAGGTAGCCAAGATAATAAACTTTTGTCACTAACCATTCACTTAGTGGTACTTTGTTATGTCAGTTCTAGAAAACCAATACACCCTCTTTCAGAGTACCACAGTGGGCACATATATAAAAGAGATATCATAGAAGAGCTCTTGTATCTATTTTCAGAAAACTAGAGTCTTGAGTGTAAAAATCACTATAAAAAGACATTGTTCGTTTTTGGATTTATCAGACAATTCCAACCTTTTTTTTTTTCTTCTCCCTGGTTTCCAAGGAGTCTAGAAAAGCTCTCCTAGCTTCCTTTGAAGCAAGGGACAGCCGTGTGACACAATTCTGACATAAGATATAAGTAAAGTTTGAGGGGTGTGTGTGTGTGTGAGTGTGCGTGTGTGTGTGTGTGCGTGTGCATGCATGTGTGTACATCAGTGCAGGGGGATGATTCAGACTTTTCCAGATAAAAGAGACAGAGATCTTGAATCTTTCTCCCCTCTTTCTTTCTCCCATGAAAGTAGATATGATGTCTGGAGCTGCAACAGCTATCTTGTTACAACGAGGCGGCAAAACCAAAGGGTAAAAAACCCTTAAGTGCTGAGAAGGGCAAAACAGAGAAATAGGAAAAGTTCATGCCCTGGATGTCATCACTGAGTAGCATAAACAGTGCCAGTTTCTGCCAACCTTGGATATCTAGCTAGCTATGTAAGGAACATAGAGCCTTGTGGTTTTGTAAACCACTGTTAGCATTCTTATGGTTTTTAGTTTATGATAACTTATAGCTGAATGCCTCCATCATTGAAATGCTATCTTGACTGGCCATCCAGAGCAGGACTTTGAGCTCCCCTTGTGAGTTTCAGTTTTGAGGTACATTTCAGTTATATTCCACTTCTTTCTGCCTGTTTCCGCACTTCCTGCATGCCCTACATGGAGAACTGGTTAGGGAGCGTGTCATCTTCTTGCTATCAGAACAAAGCTAAGGTGTAGCTGACCAGTGTTTGCATGGCCAGAGGGACTCTCTTTTCTCTTTTCTTGGGAACACTGCATTAAGAGTAGTTGCAAGGACTTTTGGGGGTATGAAAACACATGAAGTCAAAGTCACCAGGCACATAATTATAGGCTAATAGCAGTAAACATATGAGTGAGGATGTGGACTTGGGAGCTGAATGGACCTGTGTTTAAATTCCAAATCCCAACTACTGACCAGTGTGTAAGTGTGGGCAAATTACTCAACCTCTCTGAATCTCTTTCCTTAATTATCAATAGAAAAGTCAAGTCATTGAGAAGACTGTATCAGACACAGAATGTGAAGGTAGGTCCTTAAAGAATTGTATTATTTATTATACATGGCATATACATGGTAGGTCCTTAATAAATGGCTGACTTCATTGTCCTTTGGAAAATATCTACATTCAGGATTACTTGTCATTACAACTCTTCAGTGAACCCTTTCTTCAGAGCACAAATTTGACCAGTTTAGTCAAATAACTTTTCAGAACCTAGTACCACAACTTACCTCTAGGAAGGGGATTGAGGACTTTGTACATGAAAAAATATCCCCAAGAGGATAAGCAACACACAGCCAAAGCTGACCCACACTTGGCAATATAGAGGTCTGAGACTTCATTTTCATTTTGGTGGTAAAAGAAGAAAAAATATATACCTAAAGACATGATTATGAATCAAGGATGATAAGATTTCTCAGTGTTGGCAGTACTGACATTTTGGGTTGGATGCTTCTTTGTTGTGGGGGGCTGTGCTATGCATTATGGGATGTTTAGCAGCATCTCTGGCCTCCTACCCACTAGATGCCAGTAGTGTTCCCCAACTGTGACAACCGAAAATGTCTCTAGACATTGTCAAATGTTCCTGGGGGTGTGGTGGGGGTGCACTGAATTAGAGCAAAGGGCGATGGAGGCCAATGTTCAAAGAGTCCGGGTGAACGTCACCAGGGTCGATAAGGAAGTGGTCCCCAATGCACTATAACCCCACATGGTGTAAAAAGTTGTAAAAGAAGAAGGAAGAGAATTTTGCACATCTTTGAGCCCTGACCACCTCATTAATGAGCAAAGGTCCAGGCAACCGGTTATTACTCCATCGAGACTGCAGAACAAGGAGGGATAATATTTGGACTATTTCATCAATCTGTGCCAAGGACCTCTTCAAATCGAGTCAGCTTAATGGGAAAAATATTTGATATTCTGTAAAAAGACCTAGCGGGTTCCAATTCATCCTTTTCACGAAAGCGCTATTACAGCAAAGGAAAAAAAAAAAGGATCACAGGGAGAGCAGTTATGAAAAGGAACTGGAGCCTGAGAAGCAGCCTCATCCCTGTTTTCTAGCCACAGCCCTGACTTGAATACAGAAGGGCACTCCTCGTACATGGGCAGTATTATTTACCCTCAGCTCATCTCACACACCTAGACTATAAAAGATCTGCTAATTGGTGTAGGTGCAGAATACGATTATTTGCATTTTACTTTCATTCTCTATTGTTATTTCTAATGACTTTTTGAGGATTCTTCTTCATGAACATCCCTCCTTATCCTTCATCATTTACTTATAAAAATGCAGTTTTAGAGATAGTTGCTCTTCATTTACATTTCTCTCAGGATCCTTTTGGGAGCCTTTGGTCTTGAGATTGTAAAACACTGTTCTGAGAGACTCTGTTGTATGCACCTTGAAGAACTGAAGAGGGCAAAACTTGGAAGAAAAGCTGTTCTGCATGAAAATATTCATATACATTATTTCATTATACACTTGAGAAATGACAAGTTGGTTTGCAAGAATAGTGTAAGATATTTTCTTACAATTTTACCCATGGTTAAGAGCCTGTTCACTCTGTTCCAAACTCCACTTTAAACTTCTCCTGGATGTCTTACAACTCTCAACCAATTTTTGAGTCCTAAGAGCAGGTTCTTTTCTATTTTAAAGAGGCTTTCAGAGTGTTGTCAGCTACAGTAAGGCTATTAGACCATAATGCCATATTGTTCTGTTAATTTTCTAACTGGCTGATAAATCGACTAAATTTGAGTGTCATTTAAAGTAACTCTCCACATTTATGATTGAGCTATGGGCTTGTTGGGGATGAGCTCCACATTTAATCAGCATGCAAGCATGACACCTGACCCTTGATCTCCCTCCTTGGGAAAGCTGCAGGAGGACTCTGAAGGCTTCAGGGGTAGGCTTATGAGACCATCATGGTATTCCCGTTGTGGGGTGAA
Source organism: Suricata suricatta (assembly GCF_006229205.1). Lineage (NCBI taxonomy): Eukaryota > Metazoa > Chordata > Mammalia > Carnivora > Herpestidae > Suricata > Suricata suricatta. The sequence continues at coordinate 92,101,529 of NC_043705.1, forward strand.
GTGGAGAAGGCAGAGATCTGACATCTGTATTAACCCAAATGAGCTTGGAAAATGGTTGTTGATTTAGGACCCACACCACGGCTTAGGGTCAAACACTGGATTCTTGGGAAGTCCAGCTTTGTGGCCGAGGCTTATCTCCTGCTACCCTGCAGCAGAATGGAGACCAGAAGAGGTGAGAAGTAGGATAAAGACAAAAAGAAAGCACAGAGACATAATTATCTCCTGAATTGAAACTCATCCACTCAGTAATCCATGTAACACCTTTGGGGACTAAACTCTCTTGGTTAGTGTGGAAGCTGACTCTAAAATTCCCCAGGTAAGTATGCTGTTTTTTATGCTTTATTCTGGGCACCTAGCATCTGAGAGGGTATTTCATGCACTTCAGTCAGACGTTAAAGCACAGAAAATAAATGGGTACTTCAGCGTGGTACAGAGCAAGGGCAGAGGGGAGGAGGGCGCAGGCACATTCCCTGATGTCTGGCCCTCTCTGCCTGGATCCATAAACCCATAGCCAACCTCATCCATCTGACCCTTCAGCCTGGGTACTATGAGTCAGCCTCATTTGCTGAGATACAGACAGCTGCATTAGATTTTAAACCTGCTCGTACAGTGAATATGTAGCAGATTTATCATAATTTCAAACCTGCCTCTAACCAGCTGATCAAAAGGCAACTTTCTTCTTTGAAGATTTTCATTTGTAAGCTTCACTGCCCCAAATCAAAAAGGGCAATGGTATGGACTCCCAGGACCACATTCTGCATTTGCTAGGCAAGTGCCTTCAAGTCCTGGAGTGTGCTTTTCTATTTATAAAGGGGTATGCTGAGTTTCAGCGTATTTCTTGATGCCTTTTTTTGGTTCATGAAATTTGCACTACGTATGAGCAGTGTTATGGAGGCGTTTTCTTAGCCTTTTAGAGTGTAGTTTTAACCCAATTCTGCTCTCCTTTTTCTCCAGAGACTTTCATACAAAATCCAAAGTGAATGCCTCAGAAGGGGGTCTTGATGGGTTTAATTGGATCAAAGGGCCCTCTCATAATAAAGAAACTGCACAGAGATTTACTGAATACATTAAAAAAAGAATGGCTCCTTGCCAGCCTTGGTAGAATTACATGCCAAGAAAAAATGTTTTGGCCAATCATGCTTTGAGAAAAGTGTGTAGTGATTTAAAGATAGTGTTAGTTTTAAATTCTTCAGTTCCACCATTCTTAACAATGTTCTTCTACAGATCCAGGTTAGAAACCTGAAGGGCATATGAAATATCTTGGTCTTCTTCATCTCCAGTCAACACAATACAAATTCTATAACACATCTGCCTTTTCTTCTTTGGAAGGTTCCCCTCTCTAAGCCCTTACCAATTCACATACCCACTGATTATGGCCAGAGCCTTTGGATAAGTTTCTCTGTCTTCTGTCCCATTTCCCAATCTATCCTGAATCCTCAATCAATTAGCAAATAAATATTTATGGAACATCTACTAGATAACTATCATGATAGCATGTCATAATTTTTTTGAAACATTTTAATGTTTATCTTATTTTTGAGGGAGAAAGACAGAGTGTGAGTGGGAGAGGGGCAGAGAGAGAAAGAGAGAGAGAGAGAGAGAGAGAGAGAGAGAGAGAGAGAGAGAGAGAATCTGAAGCAGGCTCCAGGCTCTGAGCTGTCAGCAAAGAGCCCAAAGTGGGGCTCAAACTCATGAATGGTGAAGTCATGACCTGAGCTGAAGTTGGATGCTTAACCAACTGAGCCACCCAGGCACCCCTAGCATGTCATAATTTTATATTACATTCCTGCTTTACAGGTACTTTAAGTACCTCCCTGTAGCCAAACTAACCAAGTTGAATATTCTCCCAGACTCCTAGGCCATCCGTCACCTGGTCCTTCTCTACCTCACCTCCTTATTTTCCACCGCTCTTCACTAGGCACCCTTCTCCTCACTGGCTGAGCTCCTCATTTCCCCTGCACCATGCCTGTTAATTCTGGTCTCTCCCCTTCCTTGCTGCCTACAGTGTTTCTCAACTCATTCCTACTTCAATTTATCTCCATCTTCCCAGGACTGGGTCATCCTGGAAATGTGTCCACCAGGTCATCCTCAACTCCTCCAGTCTCTGAACTTTAATAGACTAAATCCCAAATTGCAGCTTAGCATCTGTATACTTTTTCTTTTAATGAATGTGCAAATAGCACGAGTATTGATACCAATATCTACTTTAAATAACACACAGAAAGATGATGAAAAAGGTACCATCATCACTATAGCTGTTGTTAACTATTTCTTACAGTTGAGAAAAATGAGGCTCAGGGCAATTAAATTGACATTCCCCAAAGCACCCGGTTAGTAAGGGTTGAGACGGGAACCTAGCCAAACTACATCCAGGACTTTCTTCATGGGACTATTCCAATGCCCAGCTGGCCACTAAAGTGAGGAATCATTATACATACAAATTAGGTTTCCTGACACAGGTGAACAATGATGCCAAAGTATGAAGTTTCAATGAGTCATTATTTGGGTCAAGAAGGCACAAAGGCTGGGATTTTTATGTTGATAACATGTGTAAAAGAAACCCTATCTCAAATTGAAATAAAGTCTCCTCATCATGGGTGCCTTTCTATGGCCACATGCCCAGACCTTTCTCAAATTCCTCTTGAAACTCATCTTCCAAGACCCCATAGTTTCCTTGGCCACTAAGAGCCAGGGTGGGCTCAATTCTGTTTCTTGACACTCAAATCGCAGTCCTGAAGAGAAGTGAGAGCCAGAGTGTGCATGCACTGACTTTAAGTTCCTGTATTAGGAAAGACTCAAATGAATAGCTGAGTTTGCTTGAAATTAAACAATAAAACCTTGTACCGTCTTCAAAGAGAAGTATACTTGTGTGTGTTGGTGAGCATATGTGGGTCAAAACAAGACAACCACCACCACCACCCTCAAAACTATGCCGACTTCTCCATCCCTGGCTTCCCTGCAGATTTTAGCCGGCATCCAGGTGAAACCTGAATCAAATTGCAGCTCATTAGCACAGAGGAATAGAAGTTTAAGGGAAAGTGTGTAGTAAACAACGCTAATCCTGACTTAAGCGGGAGATAGCGACCTTTCTCCCTTGCCTAAAACAAATCGCTGTTTCAGGCTGTGTGGGCCTGCTTTACCATTACTTGTTAATACGTCTGCAGGCAGAAGATGCAGCTGTGGCCCCGTGAACAGGCTCCACAGTCAGGCTGAACATAATCCCTCATGTAATGAAAAACCTATTTCTATTTCTGAGGCCTCACTACTCTTCATACTGAAGAGCCTTGTGCCTGTCACACATTTATTGAAGCCTATTACTCATCTAGGCAGCGGGGCCCAGTTAGTATTTGGAATTATATTTTAAATCACAATTTTTCTATTATTTATTTTAGGATTCCAAGGCTCCAGTGAAAGCATGTCAGTGTTCCCCTTGATACGCTTTCAAAGGCATTAAAGCCCCAAATAAAAATTCTTTTCTATGCAGAGAACCTTTCTGCATGTGTGGCAAACCTTCTGTCAAGATACCACAGTCCCTGATCACCCTTTGTGTGCTAGAACCTCAGGATGCTACCATGATCACATGTGTTGGGGTAGAGATTGTCCCTCCTCATTCAGCGTCAGAGTAATCTTTCCTGGGCCACCAGCTTTACTCCCTCCTCTCACATCAGGGTCTTTCCTTCGACTTTTGAAGATAAATGGATAGAGTCTCTTAGGATGCTGGGGACAGGGCTGTGAAGAGATCGGCTAAAACTGTAGTCTCATCATCTGGTGGAAAAATAAGAACTGGCTTAATCTAAGTCAGAGGATTTTCTGAGCTGACCATGAAGCCTGAGCTTCTGTTTATTCACTAGGCCAATGGTGATCATGTGGTTCCTTCTTGTTCTATAGAAGCCAGTGGAAACTGTAATTTTCTCTAGCTAGTTGTCTGGCTGCCTTCTCCCTTTATATCTCCAGGAACAAAATACACACCATGTATACCATGGTTACTCAAAGGGATGCCTTCCTGGATTTTTTGTCCTTGTGCACTCTTGCTTCTTCTCTCGATATGTGTTTTCCCCTTGGCATAAACAAATATTCTTTGCCATTAGCACCTGCACCCTATTTGGCCCATCACACAAATGAAAATCAGCCAAAATTTGATAGCATGTTCACAATGTCAAGAATCCTTTCCATATTTTTTCTTTTTTGCACTTCACAACTGGTTCCTTTTCAGGTCTGGATTCCTTCTCTACATTTCCACTGAGAGAGATTTCAGACCAGCTTTTTGAAGGAAATCCTGTTGTATATACACCTTGGATGTAAGGTTTTGAAGGGTGTGGTGACAAGCCAAGAGTCAATTCAATCCACTCTGGGTATCTTTGCAAGGAGCCAGGTTTTGGGGTTTGTTTTGTTGTTTTGTTTCATGCTACTGTGGGAGACACAGGCACAGTAAATTTTTTGGTCAGGGGTGAGGCAGCAGTAGTGTGTGATGAAGAAAGAATTACAGAGGGCGTGGGCAAGTTAGCAAAGGTACTCAGACATGCAATTATGAGAAGAGTTCAGACTTGGCCTTCGTGTGATCTCAATGTTTTTCCTTCATGTTTTAACAGCATTCTCCCTGAGTGGGGTATACAAGTGCTTGTTTAATAAACCCGTTAGTCATGTGAATGTGATAGACAATTCTTTTTCCTCTTTCAGGACAAATTTAGTCACAGATATTTCAGTCGGGTCCACTCTCCAATTTGCTTCTGACATTAAAACAAGCCATTGGTATTTCACTACAATACAGATAGCACTGCTGGGTCAGCTGACCTTTCCAAAGGCTTAATTCCTGTCATTTTTGAAGAGAAGAATAAAATACCATGCAATCAGCATCCACTTCCCTACAAAAGAAATAGAGATATTTTTCTCCCAGACAGAGCCAAGACCATGAGCCCTTGGGTAGCACTTTTGCCCTGGCCACCCCCACCTAAAGAGCCAAGTTGCAGAGGTGGGGGTCGGGCGGCCAAGAGGTGGGATAAAGTTGCAGTCAGCATACCGGCACATTTTTTAAAAGTCTAAAATTAAATGAACTGTAATGTATGTATATTAATTTTAATAAATCTGGACTTGCTCCAAGGATACTTAAAGGCAGAATGTAGAGAATAGGAGACAGGAGGGGAAGGAGCAATGACATCCATATCTCCATGAATGCAAACAAACGCTGTGAAAGATGAAACCACTGGAAGCAGGATCTGAAGCTGGTTTCCTTCAAGTCAGACTAAACGTAGCTGTCAAAACATTTCATTGAAATGTACACATATTGAAAACTGTTTCTGACCAGAACTTTTGGGGCAGGATCTGTGGGAGGAGTGGTATGGAATCCACACTTACACACATGCCAAATGCCGGGGGGGGGGGGGGGGGGGGGGCGTCTGACCTCCTTTCTCTTCTCTTTCCTTGCTCCCCACCCCCCACCAATCTGGACTTGGCTGAGTAATGGGTTGCCACCAGCCTGGACATACCCAGGTCCTATCCTAGACCAAGACATGGCCAATTAGGAAATCAGAAACCTTTTAAACATAACAAGTTCATAAATTCATTGAGTTTTATTAGGAGTTAAAAATGTAGTATCAGCTCATATATACCTGCTAGACCTTCCCATACACCATGAAGATAGGCAAAATAAGGCAGAAAAAGGATCTAGTATAAAGTAATTCTCCTTCCTCATGTCCATTTCTGATCAAGAATGAATAAAAGATTTTTGAGAATGCCCTCACCTGATTAAAAAACAAACATGCTTGAGGCGCCTGGGTGGCTCAGTCGGTTAGGCGTCTGACTTCGGCTCAGGTCATGATCTCGCGGTTCGTGAGTTCGAGCCCTGCATCGGGCTCTGTGCTGACAGCTAGCTCAGAGCCTGGAGCCTGTCTTCGGATTCTGTGTTTCCCTCTCTCTCTGACCCTCCCCTGCTCATGTTCGCTCGCTCGCTCACTCTCTCTCAAAAATAAAGAAACCATTAAAAAAATTAAAAAAAATATGCTTGCTTTCTGGCATCAAGGGTTATTCTAAAGACAACACATCTGAAGACAAAGGTGATTTTTCTAAGCCTAATTTTCTAAGCCTCCCTTGGGAGCCAACCACCACATTCACTCTTTCCATCTCTTACATCATTTGCAGTAGCAAAGACTGTAGTGGAATTACATGGGTATCAATTAGACACAACACAAGATAAACCAACCTTAGTGAGAAATGACTTTGTAGGAGGTGTTTTTAATGCCCCCCTTCATACAATGTATTTGAAATATAGATTGATGTTCAACATTAGACACATTACTCTCATCTATTAGGCAAGAGCCTGCTGTGTCTATAAATTCAATTTCCTTTATCATGGTGGCTTTCTGGTTTATTTGGATAAATGTTGAGCTGTCCACTGTTATTTATCTAAGCAGTTCATGAGGGAACAGAAAGTTTAATGATGTAAGATGAGGGGGTGAAACAGCACCTCCAAGCAATTCTCAAGAATTGCTTTTCATCTCATTACCTTGGTTGGACTTATTGGTTCAAGAAATCAGGCAGAAGATTATGTGTAATTTGATGTGCTGGGTGTCACCTTCCCCCCATCCTTGTCTTCTAATTGTTCCATGTTTTATCCTGTTTAGCATGTGGCATCTCATGGCCTGCAATGCTTCCTGGTATTTCTAATCACTGTGTTCATCGCTTCTAATGCCTTTTCCTTACTTCTTGTTTTAACTTCATCACACTCTTTTTTGGTATGTATTCTTATTTCTTTGGCCCTTCACCCTTCATTGCTGTGGTCCTGAGAAATGTAAGCTAATCACCATCCAGCTTCTTTTTTTGGAGAAGGTTTACAGCTTTTTAAAGTAAATTCAAGAGGAGACAATGCCTTCACGGGACAAAAACAGACTGAATAGAAATGGGCACAAACCTCTACAATTTCTTATTGTGTAATAGTTAGACCACTTCATGTTCTAGGGGTAAAAAAGGATGGCTGACCATTAATCATACCAATGAGTTAATAAAAAGCTTTTTAGTATAAAAACTTCTGTTTCCTGATGAATCTGGGGTAAATGAAACTCAAATGTCTTAACATCATGGTGCAGGTCATTTATGCAAAACATAACTTCCCCAGCCTTTCTCAGCTTTCCTATTAAGGGTGCTATTTTATGGGGTTGCTTATAAGATGCTAAGTCTAGGGAAAATTTTCAAGTAAAAATATCCTAGATGCAGAGGCTGGTCAGCAGATTCCAGCATAAAATGTGACTGGCCAATCCTTTGCTTAAATAAAATTTCTGGTACAATTGAAAAATATGAAATTAATATAATAAATTTAATACATTTAAAACAAATAAAAAATAAAACATAAAAAATATACAAAGTTGAAAGAAGATTTTTCATGGTAAAAAAAGTCTTTAACCTACAATCTTCTCAAGAGAAGAGAGACCTTTCTCAAGGAAGTATACAAATCTTATTAAAAGAAGGTTTAAGGTGAGCCTACATGGCTCAGTCAGTTAAATGGCCAACTAACTGCCGCTCAGGTCATGAGGTCACAGCTCGTGGGATCAAACCCTGCGTCAGACTCTGCACTCTCAGTGCACTCTCTGCAGAGAGTGCACTGAGAGTGCAGAGCCTGCTTGGGATTCTCTATGTCCCTTCATGCTTGCGCTTGCTGTGTCTCTTGCAAAACAAAACAAAACAAAACTAAATAAACTTAATGGAAAGTTTAAGCACAGTGGATGCTCTAGAAGTCTAGGTTTGTAAACTTTGGTGCATAAGGTAGCCTTAAAACCAGTTTCGACAACGCTTCTAATTCAAAGGCATACCCAACTTCTTGGAAAGATATCATCTTGTTTAGCATGGCCTGAAGAACAGAATGCACTTGACACACTGCCACTTATCTTTCCCTTTGGAATATAAGCAAGTCTAAACTAAACTTCATTAACATGCCTCTAAAACACTCATGGTGTAATATAAGTAAGCCAATGGATAGGATTGCATCATGACTGCAAAGGCAAAAGCAAGGCAATATGCCTTTCTTTTATAAAGATCAGCATCTCTAGGGGAGGGTCAAACGTGTGTGTACACATCTTCCCACAAATGACCTAACTCCACTGAAAACCCATCCCGAGGGAAGGGCCTTTTCTTACAGCTGTGAACACACATTATGATGAAAGAAAGGCAAAGATTGGAGGCAAAGCTGATCCTCCCTTCTCCTCTGAAGTTTGGTTTATTAGGGATAAAGGCTCTGAAAGATGATACTTATTATGTATCATATACATTTCTCTTTCTAAGAAAGGAGGACAATATTCTTTTCAGCAAAACTCTTTTCTTATCAACATGTAGTTTAGGCCTGCTATATTTTCTGAAACATTTTGATATTTACATATTTAGTTAAGGCTGGAAGTTGATAAAAAATGAAATTAGTGGAACATGCAATGCATTATCCTCTCTTTTATGGTAATATTAAATATGTTAATGTAGTTGATGGACCATTTTCTCTCCTAATGCAGGGGATCTTAATATAAGACATCAATTTAATAAATGATTTATTTGATGAGAAAAGGGCTCAGGCAACAATTCTGCATGTCTATTCTTAACAGTCAAAATGTGAATTTTCTAGAAAGGAATTTTCAGTGAAGAACACAGGAAGTATGATTTAAGGTGACCTTAAGAAAAATATGAATGTTCTAAAAGTTCGCTTTGGGGTCAAATTTCTGTCAGAGGAGGCTACACAGCTAAGCTGGGCATTTCAGAACACAAAACATTCTATATGGCTTGTGTACACAGACCTAATTCACCATATAATAGTCCTTTTCTCTATTTGGTGCCTTGTAGCAATTGCTTCATTTCTTAGCACATCCTCATTTACAGAGAAGCAGTCAACAGACTTTCAGATTTATGCCATTATTTGCTTCTTCACCTTGAACTCCAACTAAATTCTGTTACACTTTTGTAAAACGAGTGCCAAATGGTGGCTGTATGCCAGACAGAAACACTTCCCAGTTTCACTCATTCAGCTCTCTTGATTTCAGGGAATCACAGATTCCTGCTAGAAGGCTTAAATGTGGTACTTACACATCCCCCCTAACTGTTCCTTTGCCTAAATGCTTTACAACTTGGAAATGCAATTTGGGAAAAGAGGCAATTACAACATCAGGGAAACAGAAACCTCCCTTTACATAGGAAACAAGTAAATCTTGGGATCAGGGATTTGGGGCATGTGATAACGCTTTCCACTAGTGGTCCACCTCAACCCTAACCCTAACCAACATTTATTAATTCGATAGATATTTGTTGACGTTTACAAGGCGTTAGGCATTGTTCTGGGGATAAAGTGATCCAAGAGCCTGGTTTTATACTTCTCGATGAACCTGGTCTAGAAGTGTGGGAGTCAATAAGATAATCATTAAATTCCATTTATTTGAACTTCTACTGTGTGCTGGGTACCACCACATTTCACTGATTCTAAAACTCAGATATTTTCACATTTTCATATCTCTGAAACCAGGATGCATTTTATAACTGGAGTTTTCTTGCCATCACGGCTGGCCAGGGAGCACACTGGTCTGCTGGTCTGACTTTATAGACCTATCTATTCACAGGGTCATACATCATTTCAGGTGGTCTGTGCCTACCTCTTTCCAAAACTACAAAATTAAAATTATAAATGTAATACTCATCATAATGCTTTGGGGATACATATAAAAATGACATTTCTCATACTGTTGACATATTACATGAAGAAAAATGGAATATATATAGAATATTGGTGAACGCTTGAAGCATCTTTACAAGGCAGAGACTATCCCACTGTTTTGAATAAGGAAACTAAGGTCTAGGGAGATTAAGCATCAAGCCCAAGTCACATGGCTTTTTAGTATACACATCAAAATTTGAACCCAGGCCTCCCTGACCCCAAAGCCTATACATGTGATATCCATTACTTTTTAAATTATCATGGCAAGAACTTCTGCAACTATGTTATAAGTAAAAAGTAGAATGAAATAATACTTATTTACAGTACAACAGAAGCTGTATCCAGAATGATAAATCATGAAATACGTAAATATAAACAAACACAAGCAAGGCTTAGGAAATGAAGAATTTAAAAGCTGCCTGTGGGAGGTGAAGGGTCTGTGTGCTTGGTGACCACCTTAAGTGACCCAGTCAAATAAACAGAGCATGTGGAGAGGGACACAATGATATCATAGCATTGCATCCCATTACTGCTTCTGAACTGATTGATGACTGCTGGAGAGAGAACTGTCAAAGAGAACTTTCAGGACAAAAGCCTGTTGACAGACAGATAGTTGGTGAACATTCCATTGTCATTCACCCAACACACATCCTGTGGAACCACAGGGTTCTGGGCCAGCAGATCACATTGATACCCTTTCTCCTTGTCGTGGTCCTTGAGAGGCCCAAGGTGGTAGCACTACTCCCTCTTCCTTGGTTTTTCATTAAGAGGCTCTACAAAATAAAGACCAAAAGTTGCTTCCTCTTCCTCATCCATGAAGCTTGCCTGTCAGGGTGGGAAAGCCTTGTATCGGCTGGCTACCTTGATTTCTGACAGGTGACTTGCGGAGGAAAGGAAAGGCACCTTGTCTCAGTAAAGGAATTTTTCTGAATGTCACATGTGAGATACGCTTGTTGCCACATGGCTTCTAGGTGATGGAGACCAGAGACCTAGCTAATGACTTAATTTGCTTTCCATAAATTGACAGATCCTCTGAAATTGAGAGGACAATTATGAAATGGCAGCTCCACTGCCAGAGACTTACCAGTGTGTAAGCAGGGACAGGACTTTATTATCTGGTTAAGAGCACATTAGCATATCTATTAGATAAAAAGTCTGTTACTAACATCAGGACTGATAACATAACTGGGTCCCCTGACTTATTTGTGGGCAGTTCTTTTCTTCTCTGTGGGACTAAATGCAAGCTTTGACCATCTGGGGCTGGGGAGTTGGGTGAAAATGTTACTTGCAAGATTGTTCAGATTTAGTCACTACCATTTTGCCCTTTAGATAATGGGAGGTAAATACACAATTCAGGATTCATATAGAGGGCAAGGATTAGCATCTCTCTGGATCATCAAAGAACAGTGAGTTTGAATGAAAGGGCCAACATTTTTCCTAGGCTGTATCCTCACAAAGGATGCCAGGTAAGAATATGCTTCTCATCATTTTCTGTCATTTTCTTTCTGTTTTCCCCAAATCTGCTCTGTTCAGTGAGATGGGAATACACAAAATAGCAGCTCTGAACACAGGATTCATCAGTCGGAGTCTCAACATATCAATTTTCAAGTGTAGCAACTTTAAACACATTGTAGGCTTTTAGTTTCCATAGAAAATAATCTCTCATTGTTTTCAAAAGAAACTGAAAGCACCCCAAATTACCACACTTTTAACATCCTGACATGTTGATGGCCCGCGTTCTTCCCAGATCAAAGTGAGAGTGGCAGAAGACAGAACGTTGAGCAGCTTACTTAAAACATAGTATTTCATATTTGGCAGGAATTACTGTAGTGAAAAAAGACAAGGTGACTTTCTAATATATATATGTATTTTGGTTTGGCAGAGATCTGAAGAGCTAAAAACTAATTTAGGATGACATAAATGCTCTTATCTTTCTCTCCACCCCCCTTCCCTTCCCAACCACAAGAAGAGTTTTTGACAGAAACTCAGTGTCTGTTGCGTATTGTCTTTAACTCGGGGATGACAGTCTGAGTCCTGTGTCATGGTGAACTGTTGTGTTGACTTTCATCTTAAAATTTCTAGGATTATCTGGATTTAAGCAGCAAAGTCATACATCACAAGCACCTTTCTTCCTTGATGTGGGTAGCCTGTAAGAACTTTGGTGCCTTTTAAGGAAACTGGATCTATTTGACCTTAACCTAGGAGAAGAAAGCAATGATGTCACTCAGGGACTCTGCACTGTTACAACCTGTTGGAAAACGTCAACAAAGAAGGCACTGGGTACTGGGTCACCTTGAAAAACAGGCCATGATTTTGCAGAGGAACATAGGGTAACTGAAGATTGAAGACAAGTGTGTACGTGGCTAAGTTTTTAGGTCATTCCACTCTACCTGTGGGTTGAAGCACTATCTCAAACCATCCATTAGGATGAAAACTTTTACCCTTTGCAGAGTTTTAAAGAGAAAAGTGGCTTGCTTTTTCTACCTTTTGGTTTGGATCAGGAAGTCAGATGTAATTATTCATTACAAAGTAGGATGGCAGCATCAGAAAAAATTACCTGCTGCACTTACGGTGGATGAGTAGTTGGACCCTTGGCCATTTGGAAAGCAAATGCTTTCTCTCTGTAAAAATGGAGACACTCTAAAAAGGTATTTTTAAAATATTTTTTAAAATGTTTTTTATTTATTTTTTGAGAGACAGAGAGAGACAGTGTGAACAGGAGAGGGTCAGAGAGAGAGGGAGACACAGAATCTGAAGCATCCTCCAGGCTTTGAGCTAGCTGTCAGCACAGAGCCCAACGCGGGGCTCGAACCCATGAACCATGATATCATGACCTGACCCGAAGCCGGATGCTTAACCGACTGAGCCACCCAGGCACCCCTGAAAAGGTATTTTTAGGAAAAGAACAGTAATGTAATCTAAGAGGGTCTGGCAAACCATGGCCTGGGGGCCAAATTCAGCCTGCCACCTGTTTGTTTATATGTTTTTATCAGCAGCACATGAGGTAAGGACTAGTTTCACATTTTAAATAGCTTTAAAAAATCAAAAGAATGATATTACATGACACACGAAAAGTACATGAAATTCAAGTTTCAATTTTCATAATTAAAGTCTCCAGGAACACCTCCCTGCCCGTTTGTTTGCGCAAGTGTATGGCCGCTTCTGCCATACAATGGCAGAGTAGAGCAACTGTGACACACACTGCATGATCCACAAAGCCAAAAAAGATCTGCTATCTAGCTCTTGACAGAAAATGTCTGCTGACTGCAGTAACAAAAGGTTTTTGAAAACAGACACAAAAAGACAGGTTAGAAGAGTGAGGAAGAGATATGGTTTCTCTCCACTATAGGAATTATTAGAAGATGGTTTGGGAAGGAAAGAACTGAATTATTCTCCCTTCACTAATGAGGACGAAATCAGATACAGGGGGTGGATGCTACAAAAGGGATGATTTAGGTCTCACGCGATATTTGGAAATCATCAGGGGACTAATCAGGAGACCAAGGACCTAGTCTTTTGCCCTTATAACTAACAAGCCATGTGATGGCAGGCTCTGTGGGCCTCAGCATCAACTCTTGTGAAATGATTATAATCCGCCAATTTTATTTTCTGCTAGAGTGGGAATATGGTTCAAATGTAATAATTACAGCCAAACGCTTTAAATTACAAGGCTTACAGTTTTAAGCAAATAGAAGTTTCCAATCAGTTATTGTTATGTATACTATGAGGATAAAAACAGTATCGTTGGCATGAAACAGGTGAAAAACTCTACATTAGTTACAAGATCCAGGAACTTAGGGATCACAAGGGATTTCTGGTATTACAGGCAATGAAAGCACTTGAGATGCCTGAGGATAGAAGATAACTTCCTGAAAGGGAAGTTCTCTTGTATTTCATAGCCAGTACCCCCTAGGAACCACATGGGTTAGAGGCTGAGTGAGGCACAAAATAGTCCCCTAGTGGTTCAGGCAGCTTTTCAGAGTAATTTATTCCAGGATGTTATGTACACTGGGAGAATCTGGCATAGGCAGAGTCTGATGGAAGAGTCCATCATAAAAGATCATTGGCTCCAGTTGTGTCAATAGGAAGGGGGGATCTATCCCGAGTTGGCAGAGGCTCATGCTTCCAATGTGCACAAGGGTTGACCTTATTCTGCTTTCACACTCACCCACATGCTGGATGTAAAGAAGAACATGTCATGAGGTTGAGCTATTCCAGACTGCTCATTTCTGGAGTCTTCTCTCCACAAGTTTAAACATGAAAGCAAGATAATTTGATCTATTTGTCATAGCACCTGGCAGGTCTGAATCCAGTCTCTGTCCATAAATACCTTGGGGCTGATGCTTCACTTTTAGGACATCATGTTCTAGTGAATCATGGATTCAGGTATGAACCAGAATGGGCTCAGGTCTTAAAAACTCTGGTCTCCCTTAAGAGGAGGGCCTTGATTTTTATGTTGCCCTTCTGTCCTTCCCTAATGGCTTGTTTCCTTGGTGGGCACAATCACTCATGGCTCCCAACAGCACTTTTCTCTGTATTTGTAATGCACTGTTTATATCCCTGCAGCTCTGTAATTAATAATATACTGCATTTCATCTTCAAAGTGATTTATACACATTAATTAATCCTCACCATACTTTGGAGTTTCTGCATGTAAATATCCATCATGCTTCCAGATTTTACTTGGGAAACCGAGACCCAGAAGGAAGACAACTTTGTCAAGGCCAAGGAGAAATGGATCACTGGCTCAAGATCAGCACTCAAAACCTTGACCCCCTTCATGGTGCTTGCAGATCTGCTGTCAACTCTGGAGAGTAGCCCTAGGGCTCCACACTCACCACTATTAATGCCAGAAAAATTGGCCCCTACCATCACTCATTTTGAGTCATAAAGTATTCTTTAATACTCCAGAATTAAAGTATAATCTTACCTGAAGCATACATAACAGAACATGATGGATTATAATCTAATAAACTATCCTAAGATGCTCAGGTCCAGCTTCTAGTAGCCTCCAGACTGAGGATAAATATGTTTCCTAATCCATCATTTACAAGTTATACACCCAATTAAAACATTAAACTCTCACTATATGGTTTCCCATTTATGTAATCGCCCTACAGAAAGCTATTATATTTTAACTATCAAGCTCGATACATCAGGCAGTAGCCATCTATCTCTCTCCAGCAAGTGGAGTAGGAGGTACACTGGGGACGAAATTGGCAGAGGTGAGCAGTGCCTCAGTTTCTGTATCTGGGCTCCCCATTGTGCCCACAGGCTCAGCAGAACATTAAGCCTGGGAAGTGAGCTCATGGACCCTTTTTGCAGTTCCTGACACAAAGCCAAATCATGCAAAGACCCTGAAGGCAATTCAATTTGCTTCTACCAAGCCTTCCTGAACAGTTACCAGGGGAAGTACACAAAACTACCTCTAACAATACCAATGACTCTACTCAAGTGAATGAGAGTACAACAGATGCCTGTCTCCCTCCCTTGTTGTTCCAGGACTCCATCCTTCATCAAGAGCAAGTGAGAAGCAGGCATGACTTTAAATTAGGGGCATATGGGTATCAGACCTCAGTCCTAATGTGGAGCTGGGGTTTATAACATCAAGGATTTTGCAAAGTTCCAGAAAAAGATGGTGCCTTTCCCCAGAGTGCCGATTTTCTCACATTTGGAGGACATTCCCTGGAGATATAACTGGAAAAGAATGTAAAAACTTATATTTCTACATTAAGGTGAGCAGAGTGGTATTATGGGAGAGAGTGAAAACTTCACATCAACTTTTGTCTTGTAATGGCCTTGGGCAGGGACCCAGATCACTGGGGCTGCACAGTCAACCTCCGTTGCCATCAGGTAAGCTTGGGTAGAGTGGTCTGGGAAGTCCTGGATCAACTCCTCTGACAGACACCAAACTGGCTGCCTAATGATGAAGAAAGTGTTCACTGCTGAAGGATAAGGGACAAAATCAGAATAATCAGGGTTGCTTTATTCCTCCCTCTCTTAAATGAGAGTTTTACCCTAAGTGTTGAGAATTTTGGAGTCAGCCTCTTTCTGTTGGTGTTTTATAGGTTTGCTTTGCAACATGGCAGAGCCCCAAATTGGGGAGGCCTGTCATGGCTGCCCTGAAAATAAGCCAGAGCCATCAAGTGTTTCAAATAAACTTTATCAACCACAACGGGGCCTCTGCCTGGGCCAGGAGATCTGCATTGGCAAGCTCAGTTGACAGAGCAGCAGCACCAGGGCTCTTTGCTGAGGCCGGGAGCTGTGAGCAAGCTTCGTGTCCAGCCCAGGGTGCTCATATGCACATGGCACCCTGCCCCTGAGCTCTTGGCACCTGCTGCTTCCTGCAGTTCTACACCCCGTGGATGCAAACCAATATGCCTGGCATAGGAAGAAAAATACCACTGTAACTTCACCAACCTGCTACCCTAAGTTATATCCTGAGTTCCCAGAAACAAAGTTGGCATGCGAGATGAACCTCACTCATGAATGTGGTGCAATTCAGGTTGAAACTAAAAGAACAGAAGCAAAAGAGAGGATGTAGGCAACATCCACTGTGCCTGGGTGACTTGATTCCACACAAAGACCCAGTTGGATGCTCTGACCTCTCAATCCTGTTTCTGTTCCACACCTCTGAAAATAAGCTAGCAATTTAGCTTTCCTTTGAATCGAGATGTTCCGAGACATTCTGGTTACTATTCTTCTATTCAGTTTTTGGCCGAAATTAACCCATGTTGCATGCATTTTAGAGCACAGACCTGGGTTAAAATCCAGTGATAGAAGAGACTAGGAGACTACTTCAGTAAAGAGGGATGGGTTCACAGGAACAACAATTTTCAGCTCATGTCCAAGAAAGAATACAGTAGGCATGCTTAATTAATCTGATAAATGTTAAATAGAGTCTTGAGGAAGAAACTCATCAGATTTAAATACATTTTAGGAGAGAAAAGCACTCCCATCCCTCATTCATTTTTATGTCTTTCAGGAGCCAACAAGCAAGCTGTACAGACAACAGAGGGCTTCTCCATTCATGAGCCCACGACCTCAGCCCCATCTCTTCATGACCAGGACCATGGAGCACCTGTCCTGACTTACCTATGAAATATGCCAGTAGAATCGCCAAGAGGAGGGCTGCGGCAATGGCAGACAGGGCGGCACATTTCCAGCTGCAGTATTTGGAGGGCTTCTTCAGCTTGAAGGCCTTCCTGGAGAAGGTATTCCGGGGCAGCAGGCGGGGTGGTGGCGTGTAAACGGTTCCTGAGGTTAAAGGGTATCCCGGAGAAGAGCTGCTAAACAGGGGCGTGCTTCCCGAGGAGGTCTTAAAGAGAAAGTGCCTGGCAAGAAAAAGGAAAGAGTCAGCATGGACATGGGTGACCCCTGGAGAACATAGACCTGCTTTTTCTTTTCACTCTGCTTATCTAGTTCCATACAGTCTTAGTTAATTACTCTACCTTGTCGTGGACAAAGGGGCAAAGATTACATTTGATAGTGATATAAATTCCATAAACTCACATCATTTTATGCATTCCCATATACATATAGATTTTATGTTCCACAACAATCCTGAAAAGTATTCAAAGCAAATATGGAAAATGAGTTGCCGTTTGTCACTTGGAGATGATCACAATGATGATGATGATGATGATGATGACAATGATAATATTAAGCAGTGTCAGATACTAGAACCTACTATTATATGCACTTGAGGGGTGTCTGGGTGGCTGGGTTAAGGTTGGTTAAGTTTAAGCATCTGACTTGATTTTTGGCTCAGGATCTCATGGTTCATTGGATTGAGGCCTTTGTCAGGCTCTGGGCTGACATCATGGAGCCTGCATGGGATATTCATATTTTCTCTCTCTCTCTCTGCCCCCACCCTCTACTCAAGCATGTACACGTACACTCTCTCTCAAAATAAATAAACAAACATTCAAAGACACTTGAAATAATATTGTCACAAGTTACAAATTAAATACTAAAATATCCACACATTTAAGACATGAGAAATCATCTTGGGAGAAATCAAGCAGTTGTCCAAGGATCTGAACCCTGAGCTCTGTCTCATGCTAGAGTGTGTGCTCTTCAATGTTAACCTAAATTATCTATCTTGAGCTTCTTCCGGGGCTGTTTGCCCCCCTCCATCTTGCTTCCTGTTCTGAGACTGCCTCTCTAGGTCATGTGATGTTTTTCCTTTGGAAATATCTTTGCCTGCCAATTAAACAAGGTGCCCTTGGTCTCTAGGGTTATGGTGTGACAAGAGGGTAATGGGGTCTACTGTTGACACCTAATGTAACCCTTCTTCAGGGTCAGGAGACTGTCACTCCAAGGACCCTTCAAGGACCATAAATTCTCTGACAGACTTTTCTCTCTTGTGTATGCCATCTGTAAGACTTCAAACGTGACTTGCCACACCTTATTTAAAATGATGACTGTCTTCTAGGAAATCTATGGTGAACTTTAAAGCATGGATTAAGCAGTGTCTAGTGTCTGAGCAACTGGAGGCTGGGGACTGTGTTTTCTTTGATACCTTGTTCATTTTTATGTTCCCAGTACCCAATTCAAAGTTTGACATGTGAGGGAGACTTGAATCAATGAATGAATGAATGAATGAATGAATGGAGTTCCTCCATTTTTTTGTAAATTTAAGATCCTAAGATTCCAAAACGTTACACAGTCTTTAGTAGGTGACCACATACTATGTGTCAATTACAATGGTAAATGTTTTACTTGCTTGCAAACCTCACATCAACCCTCTATTATGACCATAGTTTTACAAATGAGAACACTGAATCTGGAAGTTTGCAAGCAGGGTCATTGGGGCTAAAACTCCAGTCTGCCTGACTCTCAATGCTCCAGTGGACCTACTCCACCATACCTCCCCTGCATATAGGGCTTAGCAGGCTATCCTGGTACGGTTCTGAGGCAAGATCACTGTTATTACAAATATTTGTATCTTGGATGCTTCTAGATAAATCAGTGAAAATATTTTAGTTTTTGACAAAGATCAAACAAGACTGATATGACTGACAATGATGTCAGACAATGATGTCAAAAAATGAGTATCTTATTAGTGAATTATTTAATATAGCTGACATTAAAACAAACAACAGATATTTAAATTTTATTTGTACTATTAGTATGTTTGATGATCTGAATAAAGGCAAGAGGTTGGATTCCATAAATAAGCCTTTGTATTCCTTATCCAACAGCATTCATTTAATGCTCCAGATTAAAAGTGTCTTTTAGAAGAGGTGGCCATGGGCAGTGTTTAGAAGCAGCATTTTGGAGCAACATTCACCTGGATTGGAGTTTTGGCAGTGCCATTCCTGGACAAGTAAGTTCATACAAGTTACCTAATGTTGCCCTTAAAAACCTCCATCTCCTCATCTATAACATGGGGGCAAAAACAGCACAGGTACCTCATGTCATAGCTTAGGTTGTTTTAAGGGACACACAAGATCATGTAGGAAAAGCACTTAACCAAGGGCGTATCACATAGTAAGTGCTCAACGCATGATGAGTAGCTTCTATTATTAATTCTCAGAGCAACATAAGGAGCCTAAAACATGAGCTTTAATTTAAAGCCTGACAAATGTTGAACAACACCTGAAGAGTTCTCCAAATCACTAAATAATAGTCCACTGCCTTATAATTAAGCTAGAACATATGCACACCAGAAAGCCAGGGGAATGGGAAAATGCTGGAATTTGATTTAGAACTAGTTCAAAGGTACTTCTTGAACAACCTTCCAAGAGTGGAAAGTGAAAACAGGAAGTCAAACTAAAACTAAGGAATATCAAGGTATCTCAAGCTGTCATTGATAAATATTTAGAAATACAAGAACACCAGTTCTCAGCCCCACAGAGATGTCACTCTTTTCCATGGCTTCAGGCATCATATGACTCAAGATTTTGGGTCTCCATTTCCAACCAGCTTCTTCCCTTAGGTCCAGATTCTTATTCCACTTGTACACTGGAATCTCTCTACATCCCACAGCTGTACTGAACAACTTACAGCCAAGCACGGACTCTTTACCTTCTTTTCCCCATTTACATTCCTCCTGTAATCCTGTCATTTCCAGATGCCTGAGAGACTGTAGCCATTTTTCACCTCCTCCCTTCTAGTCACCTTCTCTCATACAATGGGTGAAAGAATCCTATCAATTTTATTTCTGAAAACCTCTCCCATCAACCCTCACCTTCAATCCTCCTGCTAGCTTTCTTCCCAAACTGCAAATGTCACTGTGCTCTGGCTTGTAAGTCCCTGCTGATCCTCTAACGCTTATAAGAAGAAACCCAAATCTCAATATGGGACCACAACTACCTAACTTTTATCTTTGTCTTTCTATCCTTGTGCTGCCAGCTCCCCAAACTCTCTGCTTCAGTCATGCCAAAAGATGCCTCCTTCCTTAACTAGCCTGATCATGTTGCCGTGCCTTTGTGAATGATGCAAATGCTTTCAGGAATGGCTGTTCCTGGGCTTCCCCACCCACCAAACCCCGGCCAACTCATACCTTCCAAACACCTACTTGGAAAGCCTATTCCAAAAGCACCCCCCACTCCATCCTCTGTCACTTTTTGCACTCAAGAATATGTCATCCACTTGGAGGTTATATACACTATTTATATCCATAGTGTTTGCCCCGGGTTCTGGCACATGAACATCAGTCGTGTTTGTGGACAAAAATCAGTAAATTGGAAACAATGTTTTGGCAACATGAGAGAAATTAAAAGAAGAAGATTAAGAAGTTTAAATTGCCTTAATGTTATTTTTAATGCATTCATCTGTAAATAGTAGAGGGATAGGATGATTGTTTTCTTTGTATGGGCATCCTTCCTGAGATCTTAAAATTGTCTCCTTGACAACTCAGTCTATTCTCCAAACTTCTTTCTTTTATTTATTTTTCTTTTTTTTTCAAACTTCTTTCTAAAAAGGAAGTCAGATTATGTCACATGTCACTATTCTCACACCCCTCCCCCATCAATCAATCAAGGCTTTTAATAATACTTAAAATGAAATCAGAAGCCCTTGCCATGGCCTTCTGCCATGATTTGTCTTCTGGCAACTTTTCCAGCAGTATCTTCTATCACTTTAGCCCCCCTCTCTCAGTCTATCAGGCACACTGTCCTTTTGAAATGAGCCGTCATACATACCTAACACGTTTTCAGCTAAGGGTCTCTGCACTTGCTGTTCCTTCTGCTGGAAATACCAGCACAACTTGTTTCTCCACATTATTCACCACTCTGCTCCCATGTCACTTGCCCAGGGAGATCTTCCCAGGCCCCCGCCTTCATTCTCTGTCATTCTCCATCCTATTCTAACTGCTTTCTTTTTCTAAATTATATACGTGTTTGTATATTATTTATTGTCTATCCCCACCATTAGATCTGAACTTCTATGAAGTTTAAAATAAACAGATATTTTGCAAAATTTGTACAACATTGTACACTAACATGTAGAATAGAGCCTGGCATATAGTGAGTACTCAAAACATCTTTGTTAAATAAATGATCTACTACCTTTCCATGGCCAAAACAATGAATGTTAATAGGACAGCACTGTGAACATTTTTAATTTTAAAATTAGGATTCCTTCTGCCATGCTGACTCCTGCTTTCCAGATTTACAAGTTCGCATATGTGCATATAGGCATAGACAGATGTTTATATTTATACGTACAAGGCCAGATCTCTCCATAGGAAAATAAAGACAAAACCACCATATACTTTTCAGCACTGCATTAACCCTAGCTGAATGGAGCTCTCTTTGGTATCATGGTGTCTGTGATAATCATGGCTAAATGAAACTCATTTTATTATTACATCGTTGTTTTTTTTTTTTCTTTCTAGTTTCTGGTGCTTAAAATGATTAAACCAAAGTACCAAAGATATGTAGGCTCCTGTTTCTCTACAACACATCTATATCCTCTGGTGTTGTAAATCTTAGAAGGTTAAATTCAGTAAGCAAAAAAAAAAAAAAAAAAAAAAAAAAAGATTCTAAAGACATGATCTTCAGATTGTATCCCATAAATACCTCCTTTGTGAGCACCTGAGTGCTCTGTTAGAAAGTACAACTTTCAAGGCTCCATCCAGACCCAGAGCTAGAGTCTGGGAAGGTATCAGTTAAATAGCTCTCTATGTGACTCTAATGTGTCTTAAAGTTTAAGAAAGTCCCCTCTACCCATTTTGCACCTTTCAAATGGTTCTCGTGGCTAGTAGATGTATTTTTTTAAATGTGATACATTTAGAGAACATCCGAGATAAGTTGATATCAGCATGTTTCTTTTTTAAATGTGAATTTTGAATGCTGATATCTTTAGGGGTAAAGTGTCAGGAAGTCTACAAGTTACTTTCAAATGATTCAGCAAAAGTAATCTCTGTGTCTCTCTCTTTACAGATAGATGAGGCAAATGTGGCAAAATGACAGCAATTGTTGAAACCAGATGGTTATTGTTAGGTTTTACTATTCCTCCAACTTTTCTGGCTGTTTGAAAATTTTCATAATCACAAGTTGAAAAAATGCAAGCTTTGATTCATCAAGGATTGCTGTCACATGCTGCAGGAAAAAAAGATAAATAAAATGAAGCAAGACCCACAGGGTAATGGTCTGGCCAGATGGTCACTGGGAGGGCCAAGAAGGCTTAGGGGACTTCTGATTTTCCCCTGAACTGGCTATTAAGACAGCTTTTCCCCCTCAGGGGCCTGCTCAGTATGCTCCGATGAATCATTTGTGATGCCCCAACTGAACTTCTTCCCAGCGGTCGGTCATGGAAGTAGCTCAGCTCAGGACTCCAGGCGTCAGCAAAAATATGTAGTTTCCAAATGCACTTGACATTTTTCAAGCACAACTCAATTGCTCTCAGAATTGGCCACTTGTGCCTCAGAAAGGAAAGGCAAATGAGGGGCCCCCAAAGTGCTGTCCTTGGAGTTTGCTAACACTCAAAGGGATAGAAAAAAACCAGTCCTTGATGTGTTACAAAAAATAAAAGAAGAGCTTGCACACTTCTTTCCTTTCCGAGCCATGTGGGTTGTCAGGGCTTTAGTCGTAGCACCCAGCACCCTTCCTGCCACAGGTCAGTGGCTCAGAATGGCCATGGAACTGAATAGTAGTGCTAAGGAAGGGCAGTGGCTCTGTGCCCTCAGCTCTGTACAATAGATTCCAGTGAGTTCTTAAGAATCCAGTGATCATGACTTCACCTGAAACTATCTTTTTGGCAAATGTCACTTTTCCTTATATGAAAACAAAACCATTTAATAAAAAGAGAGAGAGAGAGAGAGAGAGAGAGAGAGAGAGAGAGAGAGAGAGAATACCTAGCAGCCATTCTCCCATGCATTTTATATGACAGCAGAGACTCACTGAGGGAGCATCTTGGCAAACCAGGATTTTGCTTCAAATTGGCTTAGAAAATTAAGGGCATACATAGTCTCTGATTAAACAACCATGGAAAATTTTAAAAAGAAGTCTAACAAACAAGAAACCCATGCATAACGTCCATGCAAGAAGGAACCCATCAAGTCAAAATGCTGTGAATTTTTATTTTATTCTTATGATACAGAAGGGGCTTGACTCTTCTAGGGGAGAAGCTTTGGGAAGTGGTAGCTGGTTAAACTACTTGAGACTCCAACAAAAGATTTCTTTTCCTTTTTCTCTGAATCAATCACAAGTAAACTCACTCATTAACCTCAAACCCTGCTAAAGAAGGAAACAAACAAACAGAGAAAATCCCTCAACACCAAGTACCATTTTTCAGGTTGCAATCAGTGGGATCCTCAGAGGCAGTCTCCCTATTTTCGATTGGTTTGGCTTTATTCCCAGGGGGAAATCCCAGCAGGGCTTCGAAACAGAAATGTACTACACAGATAATTGCACTGCCTCAACTCCAAAGGTCAAGCTTTTGTCCCTACCCCCACCCCTCTCTGTTCTCCTCTCTCTCAATCTGTTTCCCACTATTTCCTCCCAGCGCAGCATTCAGCTAACCACAACAACTAATGGCTAACAGTACAGATGAGTTCTCTCTTGCTCATGAAGTCAGCCGCAGGAAACATTCTCCTTGAAATCAAGCAAAACTACTGAATGGTCTCAACATCGTGCCGTGTACAGAAAAGCAGCTCTGGTTATCAGAGAGACCAGGGGTTAACTGTTGTTGTACCAAGAAAATCGACCTCCCCAGTAGATAAATTCACAGGTATTCAGAGTAGTGGATGAAAATATTGATACACAGCCCATTAGCCCTTAAAAGATTTTTAATATCATACATGCAGTTGCTGAAATTTGATAAAAAGCCAGAGAAAGGATAGAAGCAGAGATGCACCTGGAGTGGGGATGGCGTGATCAGTGAGGGAGATCAGGTGTGCACTGGAAAATGGGAGATTTCATCACATTTTACTGGTCCTGGCTCTGCCCTTTGAAGCATCAGGTTTATTGTCTCTAAAGGAGTAAGTTTAATAAAGAGGCAGCCCATAAAGGGGACTGTAGCATGTAAAGTTACTGTAATTAGGTTTTCAGGAGTTATAATAAAACATTTAGCTGGAGAGAGGTTAAATAACCTCCACGCTTTCTTGCATCATTATTGTACTCACCAGTACAGGAAGGAATGATGGTGGAAGAAGGAAACTCAAAGGGGTGGACTCCTGAGAGAGACGTGGAGAGACACCGGGCACAGAGATAGAGAAAGGGAAATGGAGGGAAGGAGGGAGAGAGAGAAAAAGAGGGAGAGAGAAAAGCATACAGGATGGGATGGAAAAAGCAAGAGAGATTAATGAGAAAGATGATATGGGATACTGTATTGTTCAGCCACTTCTTGAATAGCAAAGTTAAGTTACGTTTAAGTGTTCTGCTTTTATTTTCCTGTTTGCAAATATAGAATGTATCTATTATAAAAACTCAAATGGATAAATTAGAAAATAGAGAGAAATATTTTATACTCTTGAGAGACTGGTAAACATTTTATGTCAGACTCTTTCCCTACATTTAAACATTCCCTTTTCTAATTACTTTTGAAATGAATAGGATCACATCAAGGATACAGTATTAAGTCTGTAGATTCTGGACTTGGACAACCAGTATTTGGATCCTGGTTTTTTTTTTGTTTTTGTTTTTGATAGAGAAGAGAGGGAGAGAGAGAATGCCAAGAAGGCTCTGTACCATCAGGCAGAGCCTAATGCTGGTCTTGATCTCACAACTGTGAGATCATGACCTGAGATGATATCAAGAGTGGGAGGCTCACCGGACTAAGGCACCCAGGTGCCCTCTAGCTCCTATCCTTATCACTGTGTGACACTGGCTATGTTACTCATCCTGTGTAAGTGGCCTCACCTATAAAGTGAGGGAATGTTAGGGTCTTCATGGGCTTGTTTAGGGGAATTGGGTGACTTTATTCATGTGAGATGCTTAAAATCAAGCTTGATGTCCAGTGGATGATCAACAAATGTAGCTACTAATCACTGGGAGGCAGGAATTATGTATATCATGGTCTTTACTAGATCTCCTTGACCTAGCACAGTGCCCAGCTCAATTACAATATTTGTTGAATGCATGAGCCATTCTAATTAGCACCGAAACTGGAACATTGTAGGCATCCCACCACCCCAAAACAATTTTACTAGGAAGGGAAGGAGCTGAAGATATTACTAATATGCTTGTTCTCTCCTTCCAGTTGGGAATTTATGCTTGAGTTGAGAAGTGAACTGTTGCTTTTAACATAAAACTTTAAAAATGTTTTTAAAAAATTGCTACTTCCCAAGTTTGAAAAAGAAGCCAGTAACCCAATTAGTATAATTAAAAGCCCATTTCATTTCACGATTCCCTAAGCTTAGACTCAAACCAATTTTGATTCAATGAAAAATAGGCTTTCAAGGTTTCTGATCCCTGAACCTTTTAGATCATAGGGGACCATCACTACATTTGCATATGCCATGAACAACAGGAAAATCCTCTATTTTGCCCTCTTCAAAATTTGCAGTCATACCAAAAATACTCACAGCTGGAATAATTAGCAACTCAATTTATTGCCTTCCGTTTTTTAAATAGAAGCTTCGACTCTTGATATTTAAATAGTGTCACACTGTGATATAACATAGCATTTTTCATGGTAAAACTTCTCTTTTTTCCCCCATGAAATGATATACTGCTCAGTGTGACAGGCAAGGTCTCTGGAGGTCACTAAAGAAACCTGGTGTTTTGTGAGCAAATCCATTTCAGAGTCTTTGGGATAAAATGAGGAGTCTTTTTTTTTTTTCCCCTGGAGTTGTTAACTTGTTGACTTTTTTCAAGTTAATTGGTAAAAGTCTTGATACAGTAGAGGAAAAAAACAAAGACTTCTGACTCTGACTTCAAATTTGACCTTGAATTCACCATACACTGTAATATGGGAGTGTAGAGACAACCATTTCAAATAGACTTGCATTTGTGTTCACAGGCAGCCAGAGGTATATGAAGAAAGAATGCCCGCCATCAGATACAATCAACAAGCAGAATGATTTCTCCAATCGAGTTTATTGCCTGTACCATTCAGAGAGTCGAAGAATTTTCAAGCTGGAAGAACCTTAGGGCATGTCCCTTTATCATATTCTGCTTCATGGTACTACATTTGTCCTGTGTGTTTGCCTTGTCTCTCCAGTCATATTACAAGCTTCCCAAAGGCAGATCCTATACCTTTAGCTTCCTGGTATCTTTCTCTGTTCATATTAGGTGCTCACAGATATCTGCTGAAGGAACACAGCAATTATGTAACAGTGGAAATGCACAGGCTTTGGAGTCAGGCATATCTGAACTCAAATCTCAATTCTACCAGGAACTGCATTAGGTTGGAAAAGCTGATTAATCTCTCTGAGCCTCAGATGCCTCCTCTAAAAACTGGGTAAATAACAATATCTGCATTACAGAACTGTTGGAAGGGTTGAGGGAGATGATGAATACAATCTGTGAGCACAGAGGCTGACCCGTAGGAGATTCTAACACATTTATGTACCATGTTCCCCCTTTTCCTTCATAAGAGTTCACAATCTAAAATAGGAGGTTACAGGGCACCTGGTGGCTTATTTGGTTAAGCATCAGTCTTTGGCCAGGTCATAATCTCATGGTTTGTGAGTTGAAGCTCCACATCCAGCTCTGTGCTGACAGCTCAGAACCTGGAACCTACTTCAGATTCTGTGTCTCCCTCTCTCTCTCTGCCCCTCCCCCACTCACACTCTCTCTCAAAAAAAAAAAAGAATAAACATTAAAAAATTTAAAAAATAAAAGTCATGAGTCAACCAATATTTACTGAGCATGGATATGTATCACATGGTACCAAATGCTTTGGATAAAATGATAAGTAAGTCTTCATGTGGAATGACTAATTGGAGAGGCAGACAGAATAAACATAACTCAAGTTCAGGTAAACCAACATAAATATGAAATAATTACAAACTGAGAAGTGCCATGAAGGCAGAAGGGACTAAGATAGAGGAAATATGGGACTACAGGAGTATGCTCACTCCTCTCTGAGGAGATGATCAAAAAGGGGAGGTCAAAGAATACAAAAGAGTTAAGCATTTAACAAGTGATGAAAGGCCATCCCAAGCAGAGGAAACAGCGTGTGCAAAGGCCCTGCAATGGAAAGTTCTACTTTTAGAAGAAGCGAGAGAACATGTGGCTGGAACCCAGTGGTCCACAGGGTGAGTGGTGGGAGAGAGAGGTAGGCAAAATGAGAATGACGCTATGCAAGGTTTTGAGGGCATGGAACCTGGATTTTGGTGCACATACAAAGGGTTTTAAACTATGTCTTCTCTTCAAGCAAAGAGTGGCAAATCTTTAGGAGCATTCTGTTTATAAAAGAATTAAGGCAGAAGAGACGTATTGGGATTTACAGTTGTTTTCTGTGGTGGCCTTTTTTTTGTGCTCTGTCTTGAGGGTTTTGTTTTTTGTCCAGAATATTCTAGCCACCCTCATCATTACTCCTATCATTCTACATTTGGATATAGTCAGACATCTCAAATTTAACATGACCAGAACACAACTCTTGATTTTCACTTCAAAGTGTCATTCTCTTCCAGGTCTCATCCCTATTGGCCAAAGAAGTCATCACCTCTCAGTTGTGCAGATGCCATCCCCAGAAAGTAGACTCCGAGAAAGAAATGTGCATGTGGGAAGTTTTATTAGAAAGTGCTCTTGGGCATACCACCTGTGAGGCAGTGGAGAAAGCAGGCTGGGCAGAGGGAGAAGCTGAACTGTGGGGTTGCTGTAAGGATTCCCTGCTCAATCTCATGGGCACTCTGGAGCTATTGGTCTTGGGTCATGGAATGGCTCCACAGAGCTGTTCCAATCTGATCTGAGAGCGTGGGGTCTTATTGACCTTAGGGACCAGTCCCCACCTGAAGTCCAGACTCCGAGAAGCTGGCTGAGATGTGTGGTCCACCAACATTCCCAGCAACTCGGACAACAAATGTCAGTTCTGGTGTGTGGCGTCTGGCTGGGTGCCATGTCATTTACCTAACTAGGCTTTGCCATGGCTCCTGTCCATCCTACAACCCTCATTCATCGCGAGCCCATTTCTCTCTGCTGGGAATAGTAACATACCGATATTCATCCTCTTCTTACCACTTATACCTTGTGCCTGGCCTACTGTATACAGCAGCCTCAAATAGATCTTTCTGTTTCCATTTTGGCCATTTATATCCATGTTCTATCCAGGAGCCAGTCATTGTCTATAAACCCAAATCAAATCATATTACTCTCCTGCTTAAAATTATCCATCTCCTTTATACTTAAAAGTAACCCAGCTTCTTAAGCAGGTCTACATAGCACCTCATTATGGTCCACCTTGTTTCTTCCTCTCCTCCACTGGTTTTGATCTTGAGGCTTCCACCATACTTTTCCCTGTCCCTCAAAGATGCCAAGCTTCTCTTCATCTCAGGGTATCCACATTGTGTTTCCCCCTAGAAATTTCTTAACTCAGATCTCTGCATGACTGCTCCTCCTCAGGCTTTTCAGTCTCCCTTCAAAGCTCATTTCTAAGAAAGGCTTCCTTGATCAGCTTTTTACTTTATTACCCTACTTTCACCAAGGATGCAGCCCAGGGGCTTTCCACCTCCAATGACTGATTTTTGAGGGAGGGAGAGTAATGATATTCATATAAAGGCCTTGCCATGTCATCTGCTCCACACTTATCCCACTTATCCTTTGAGTAGCTATCTCCTTGCTTATTACCTGCTTCACCCAATGGCATGCATTTTCCTTAAGGGCCCAGATTTAGTCTTCCCCCCCACTATATCCCTGGCCTGTGGAAGCATGACTGGCAGATGTTTGGCGTTTGATCAATTTTTAGTAAATGAATGAAAGAATCAGCCAATCTAGATCTTGAAAACTTAGCTATCTGTTCTCAGGTCCAACACATCTATTTATTTATCCTGCAGTGTCCTCTTCAAGGAAATGTCCTGTCACTTTGGGCTTTAAGAGTTTGGTAAACAGGACCATGTTCTCATTATGCCTATACATGGTTATTTTAAATCCTTTGAGAAAACTGCATCTTCGTATTTCGAGGAGGCTGTTAGCACATTTTGAGAGCCTTCCCGTTTTCTTGATATTTTAGGTGGGAATTCTCAATCTTTCCATCATTCTTGAGGTATGTTAGCTATGATCACATTGACTATTTCCATTAGAACTCACAATAGTTTTCGAAATAGTGATAATGCACTTTCAATTAATTTCTAGGATTCTACTTAGTGATGTACATTTTTCAGCCCTCCGCTCCTCTCTTTTCTCAGCAACCCAATGGACATCTATGTTTAGGCATTAGTTTACACTAATCTCAGGGCCAGTGTCTGGTTTGTAACCAGGAGCTCAGAGTTAATCTTCCTACAAGGTTGGAAGAATTCTTTGGTAAATGTACTTGCTCCTTATCTGTCACTTCTCTGCCCACCTATAGAGCAGTTTATCTTCATCGGTTTGGTATCTCTGCAAACATAAAGATTTCATGGTGCATTTTCTTTTCCAAATCACTTTTAAAGGAATATGATGAGAACAGTTTTCATCTCTGAAAAATCTTGTATATATTGTCTTCCACCCAGATAAGAATCAATTTATCTTTCTCTACCCTCCCTCCCCTGCCACCTCTGTAACAAAGGAGTCATGACTGATACACCTTTATTTCCTTATTATTGGTGCTTCAACAACTTCAGGAAAGTCTGATGACTTGCATTTACCATGATGCTGAATGGAGATCACATTGACGATCTTCCAGATGTTAATATATTGCACCCTTGGATCCATTTATCAGTATTAATCAAATCATCTGTAGTGGTGTTTTGTGTAGTGCCTTTAAAGTTAACCATTCCCAAGCATGTTTTGAAAACAGGCATTTTTTCTTAGCATTTTTCTTGGAAAAGATTGGAGCAAGAGATGGATTTCCAAACCTATCTTATTGCCTTTCCCTTGAGTAAACTTTTCATATTAAGGGGAACACTTAAGTCTCTGTTTTCCTTTAATTAATTAATGAAAAAAATTTTTTTTGTATTGAGGTGAAAGTCACATAACAAAATCATTTTAAAGCATACTATTCAATGGCATTCAGTGCATATAAAATATTGTATAACTAATATCCCTATTTTATTCCAAAACATTTTCATTACCCCAAAAGAAAACCCTGTACCCATTAAACAGTAATTCCTATGTCCCTGTTCTCTTACTCCTAGCTTCTGGTAACCACTAAACTGATTTTTTGTCTCTATGGATTTTCCTATTAGGGGTATTTCATATATATGGAATCATACTATATGTGACCTTTTGTGCTTGGCTTCTGTCACTTAGCATAACGTTTCAAGTTCATTTTCATATAGCATTTATTAGTATTTCATTCATTTTTAAGGCTGAATGCTATTCCATTGTGTGTGCATGTATATATATATATATTATACAGTTATATATACCATATATATAACTATACACACATTTTGTTTACCCATTAATACATGGAGGGGCATTTGGGTTGTTCTGATCTTTTGGTTATGGTGAATATTGCTATTTGGTACATTTGTGTACAAATATTTGAGCACCTGTTTTCAATTTTGGGGGGAGCAGGATATACATAGGAGAATTTCTGGGTCATAATAATATGTTAAACATTATGGGGAACCTTTAGCTGTTTTCTCAATGTAGAAAATGATCAGCCTTGAACTCCTCAGCAAGGTCCAATTCTAGTTGGCCCTGAACATGTTGCTAGTCTCCTTTCATCCTACCCATGTCATGAAATTTTTTGAAAACTTTTAGATTATAAGAACAAAAAGCATCACTAAAGAGCCAAGTAGCAGTAGTCACATAAAGAGTAACAATAGTTCATATCTTACAAAATGTTTTAACATGGCAAGTCAACAGGCTTTCATTTTAGGAAAGAGGTTTTAGTAGAAAAGTACTAGAGTTTATATTCTAGGAACATAATCTATCCATGACATTTTTATAAAAACGTTTTTATTGTTAGTACATAATCTAAGCATTTTATTATAATCCTTGCCAGGCCCAAATATTGCAGAACATGTTGAGTGAATCTAAACATGGGTGGATTTCTTAAGTTTTGGCACTGAGAAATTACATTTTATCCTAGAAGATAAATTCAGAAAGTTTTTCTCTAGCAAGAATTTGAAGAAATTCTAGGTTTCCTACTTTTGTAATGAGATCAAAGAGGGTCTGCAATATAAGATCTCAAAGTATCTTCTTCGAATCATGCAGTGTATTCATGTATTACTTGCTTTAGGTAAAGAAAACATTTCATGATATTTGGGAAATACTGAAGTGAAGAGAATTTAAGAGTTTACTATATATCTTCACAAGCCTTTAATAGTTTAAATATCTTAGTACT
Source organism: Suricata suricatta (assembly GCF_006229205.1). Taxonomy (NCBI): domain Eukaryota; kingdom Metazoa; phylum Chordata; class Mammalia; order Carnivora; family Herpestidae; genus Suricata; species Suricata suricatta. The sequence goes on from NC_043705.1 coordinate 92,133,030, forward strand.
CTACAATATACTATTTACCATTCTGCTGATTTTATCACCTAAGTTTTATACCCATCTACTTTTCCAGTCTTAAAATGGTATTCCATGGGGTATACCTTTGAGAAATAAAATTCTAATCCATTTCCCTTTGTTTCTGGATGTGTACACTAAGGCCCAGAAAGAAATTAAAAGGAAACAAACAAAAACGCTAATAATGGTTATTTCCTAGACTTTTGTAGGTTCTCAAGACTTGGTGGAAAGAGGGACAAAGGAGGGAATGAAGGAAGGAGAGAATGAAGGGAGGGAAGGGAGGGATAGAGAAAGGCAGAGAAAGAAGGAAGTTATATTATGATAGGAAAATGAAAAGGGGCAGATAAAGTATTTAATGGGATTTCTTCAAGGTTTAGAAAGAAAAACAAAACTGATTTATTGGATTTTTGCATAGATGAAAATAATTTTTAAGTCATCAAAGCAATCCTAAGATGTAGGGATGGGCAGAGGAGAAGGAAAACAAAGAAAGAAAGAAAACTACTATTTACTTTTGTATGTTATAGATTTGCTTCCACATCAATAGTGTGTAGAGATTTCTAGCATTAAGTTTGGGGCTCTCTTACTTTTATTTTTTTTAAACACTCAAATAAAAGATAGTTATCTTTAATACAACTTATTTTCCCATTTTAATTTACACCAGACTCTTTGAGACATAAGCAAATATACAAAGACCTATTGGTGTATTCACCCACATTTCTCTATATGTGTAATATCCATAGGTACAATGTTTTCTTCTTATTTAGCACTGTTCTTGAAATGATATAAGAGCTCTTCAGGGATATTAATTAAGCTTTATAGCAACCCCTGTGACATGTCTGCCTGCCTACATATATCTGTCGGACACTTAGAAATTAATGCTTTGCAGAAGTGTGCCATTTAAGTGTGTTTGTAGGCCAGCCACATACCCACTGACAATGCATTGAACAGATCCATACATTTCAGTCATCAAAAAATGCCATTAAAAAGGCAACCATCATTTAACATCAACACGTAAATATTGCCATGGTGCTTAATGTACTCTCAGGCAGATCCTGCAGTGTCCCTGTCACAAAACAAGTCCCAGGAAGCAGGTTGTGAAAGCCTGGCTTCCTTGAAAGGCTCCTGGTTTCCTAAATGCTGGGTTTCCTAGGGCCCCAGGCAAGACTTTTTAAAAATGCAAGTGTCAAGGAAAACTGTCATGCATGTTTGCCTTAAGTACCTGAAAAGCTTGTCACTGCCATCTTGGAAGTCTTGACGAAGATGCGGTTGGACATGCTGAGGCATGGTAAATTGAAAGCTGCCTGACAGGGAGGTGGCATGTTAGACTAAAAGCCAGGTGCCCGCCTCTAGG